>NW_005360086.1:2065486-2093003 GCF_000412655.1 Myotis brandtii | reverse complement strand
CCTTGCAAACAGAATGCCCAGAGTTTTTCAAGCAACAGCCAGATAGCTATGGGCTCAGGGCAAGCAGGCCCCTGGGATGAAGAGTAATTGGTTTTATGAAAAATTGGTTCTTTTTGCCAAAGAAACATGAGGGAAAGTTTGCAGGATGACTTCTAGGACAGACTTTCTCCTTTGATCAAAAGGAAAAGCCGTGCTTAGCAGGGGTGGCTCAGTGGTTGAGCATCAACCCATGAACCAAAAGGTCACCGGTTCGATTCCCGGTCAGGGCACATTCCCTGGTTTGGGGCTTGATCCCCAGTAGGGGGTCGTGCAAGAGGCAGCCAACTCATGTCTCTCTCATGGATGTTTCTTTCTCTCTTTCCCTCTCCCTTCCTCTCTCTGAAATCAATAAAAACATTTTAAAAAGAAAATTCAATATTTAAAAAAAAAAAAAGGAAAAGCCCTGCCAGGAAAGAAGCTGCTTTTCCCCAGCCCCTTCCTTCCACGAGGAATGTCCCGTGTGTGTGAGGATGTGGGATTGAGGTGCAGCAGCCATCGGTAGCCACGAGGCACCGGCAAAGAGAACCACGGATGCACAGACCAGAGTGGTGCATGGTTGAGCCACCAAATGGGTTGTGAAGCCAGTCAGCTACCTCTAGGCTTCTTAAGCAATAAATGTCCTTATGATTTAAGTCACTTTTTTTCAGGTTCTGTTTCTTGCATCTGAATACATAATTGACTCAACAACAATGGGAGAGAAAAAAACTACTAGCAAGATATACATCAAACTGTTAACAGAGGTCCCATGGGGAAGGAGGGAAAAGAGGGCTTTCACTTTCTAAAACATATATTTTCCCAAATGCTATATTTGAGTATTGCTAATGCCAAAAATGGGGGGAATATACAGCTCAACTTTAGCAACCATGTATATGGCCTACGTATCTGGGTTCTAATTTCCCATTTTCCCCAGGCCCTGGTTCACATGTATTTTCCCTTTTGACTGTGTTTTGGAAAGCCACTTCAAATCTTACATGGAAAGATGGTAGAAGCAAACAATGCAACAAAGGGTATCAGCCCTATCACAGAAGTCCATCTCGGGCTTGCTAGATGTGCAGAGTTTGAGAGGCACAAAAACCAAGGCAAGGAGGAAGCATCAGAAAAACAAAGGCGCGGTGGAGAAAAGCAGCCGGGGAACCTTCACGTAGCTCACTTTGTAAAGTATATGGTCACCTAACCACTCTGCCGTACACCTAAAACTAATACCAAATGACACTGAATGTAAGCTGCAATTGAAAAATAACGTTAAAGAGTATACACACCCTTTTTTGAGGACCACTCATCTTCATAAGGATGATGGCTTTAACGTTAGGATGTTCCATCTCTCTGAAATTCAATTTACTTTTCTGTAAAAAGGGAAAAAGAACAATGAGAATTTCCTGAAATATGTATACTGGTATCATGATATCAGCACAAGTACGGCACCAGGGGCTCAGAAATGCTGTCTCAACCCCAAATTCTCCCTCCTCTCCATACCTCTGACCCCAGCCCCCACTTCCGCCAGATAAGAAAAACAGGACAGACAACTTTTTGTTGTGTGGGACGAATTTGGAAATCTTAAGGGCTGACTGCAGGTGTAAGGAAGCACATCATTTTCATAGGCATTTGCCTGCCTCCATCCCATTCCCAAGCTCAAGTGTAAAAATGCTGGTCACAAGCCCTACAGCAGGTCACCTCACCCCGTGCAGGCTTAGAAAGGCGTATGTATCCTCACCAGAAACACACACGCAGGAAGGCAAGAGACGTCTCACCTGTAATTTGTTCAAAGAAAGTCCATAGACTAATAATCCTTTAGTTTAATATTTTTGGGAATGGGAGGAGATATGAGTGGGATACGCCAGACTTCAACTTGCCAATTCACCACTCCAAATAAACCCGAGTATAGCCTGTGTAGCTCTGGATGGCAAAATATCACCTCACAGCTCGAGGCAGTCATTCTTTCCTCCCACCCCCCACCCCCCCAAAGATATGAGCTACATTCATGTTAACTTAGCAACTGCCAACAGAGAATTGTGTAAAGGGGTTCATGATTGTGGCTCTCACCTCTTTGAAGTTAACTGAGCACTGGCTACCAAGAGAAGTATTAAGAACCTGACTCAAATCTCCAACTTCCCCAGAGAGTGAAAAAAAAACAAACAAAAAAAAACACTAAAAGGCAAGACATGGGATTGGTAGCATGTCTGTAGAACGAACAGCACATTTATCATCTCTCCAGATTAGAACTGGGGGTTCTTGGCTCTGCCCCTAGGGGAGTATAAAAATGACCCAGAGATGTTAGAGTTAAAACTTAAAAATTCTGCTTCCATCGTTCTCTCTAGAGTAACTTCCTGTGAATCTTTCAGCCTCTGAAAACCATATGCAGAATAAGCACATACAAGGTTTGGTATCCGTTTCTGAAACAATGGTTTGGCAGAAGCTAAAGACAAGGTGGTAAAAATCTACAAAAAGCCTTCCTTCAAAATCCAATGCTGCCCTCTAGCAACTCAAGAGAGGAATAACACTAACAAGCCAACGGGTCAGGTTCAGGATCAACTTTTAAAAATGTTGCTACAAGAGAAAGGGTCTCCACAATTGTACAATAGCCCATCTTAACACAAAATTTCCTTTTAGAAAGATGCTGGGATATGTCAACACAATCTGCACCTACTGGGCTACTCTACAGACTGAAAAGGCCTGAAGACACCCGCCACTGACCTGTTTGAACACAGTTACATGGGATTTATTACTTCCCCAGGCAGAGTCGTTTTATGTCCCTGGAAAAACTTCCTCTCCCCTGACTTTTCCATGTTTCAGAGAGGAGGTGGATTGAAAGCTCTTAGACCTACTTGATACTTCTCACAACCAATACTTCATAAATACATGGTATCGTGTCAGTTTTTCCTAAGAAATGTAGGGACTAGTCTAAAGCAAAGTTATATTACAATTAAAGAATTATGGAATCAATTGCCAACCTTGGAAAGCAAAGGAAACATTTACGTCTTGGTAAGGAGTATTTCCAGGAAGGGGAGTGGCTAATAATTAGTAGGACAAGAGTAACAGGTTTAATCACAACCACTTGAGGTACTACGTCCAGAAAAGGCTTTTCATTTCCACAATCTCTTTTCCAGGACCACTTGGAAGTTCGAAATTCATTCTATGAGATGTCATTGCTCTCATGTCAAGCCGATCAGAGCCTGTCAGTTGTTACCCTGAAACATGGAGAGACCTACGCTGGGAAAGGAGGGCCTACTGATCAGGGCTGGGTGTGAAATAGGAGAACACCCGCCTATGTGACTGCTGGCTGCAGACAGGTGTTTCCGATTTCTCAGGTTTCGTCTTAAAAGAAATGCATCCACGTTAGTGCATCTGTGTGCAGGTGGGGAGGAAAGAACCACATACATTTTTTTTTCATCTTTATTGTTAAAAGTATTACATATGTCCCTTTTCTCCCCCTCATTGACCCCTTCTATCCCACCCGTTCTCCCACATACATTTATTTTCAAACAAAAGTTGCCATGTATTTATTATACATTTCTATTAACTTAAATATGTACAGTTGGCTCAAAAAATCACGATCCGTACATTATCACACATTCTGGAAAGCTTCTCAGATCTATCAGGATGGGCTTCTCTTGTGACTCAACTGAATCTGAGGAAAGAATAGAAGAAATCACACACCTGATGTATAACTGCTGGTCATCAACAAACAAACACACAACATGTACTGACAATGTAATTTTCAGTGGCAAAACAGCTGGAGTGCTTTCCCCCACAGCTAATGTTTTGCTCAATATTATTCTACTTTCAAAAATTCTTTCCTCTATTTAAATCTATATGCACTCCCAGTCTCTCCTCAACATGTATGAATCCCAAAGATCAAATCAGTCAATTGTAATGAATAGGCCCCCTGCAAAGCTCAGCCTCATGTCTACCATGTCTCATTTCAAAGGTCAAACCCTGGGAGAAGCAGCATGTCCTCCTGTTTTAAATTTGGGGCAGCAAAACTAATGACCAGACATTAACTAGGTCTACGACAATCTACTATTAACTAGCTACAGGGCAAGCACTTATAATCTCTCAAGAAACATATAGTATAAAGTAAGAGGATTTGAAGCTCCGGGAAGCTTTAATTCTATCTGAAGATACTTATCTCTCACTGTTCAGTCTCCTTTGTGGATTAAATGTTTAGTAATTACATTAGAGAGCTGACCTCAGAAGAAAAGGGCCAGATTACTGTTGAAATTCCCAAGAATGCTCTGCCGGTGTGGCTCAGGGGTTGAGCATCAACCTATGAACTGAGATCATGGTTCGATTCCCAGTCAAGGCACATACCTGGGTTTTGGGCTCAATCCCCAGTGTGGGGCATGCAGAAGGCAGCTGATCAATGATTCTCATCATGTATGAGAATCTCCCTCACCCTTCCTTTCTGAAATTTATTGATTTAAAGAAAAGAAAAAGAAATTCCCAAGGAAGATTCACGTCCAACCAGGCTCTTCCTAATCTACCTTCCGTCCCACTCCCCCAAAGGAATATAGCAACACAGGGGCAAAGAAACAAAGATCAGCTAATGTGGTCCTTTTGCCACTGACAGCAATGGGCGTAACCTTAAAACCTGAAGAAGCAATTTAAAGGATTTTCTTACTTCAAATAATCTCTTTAGAAGTCTGAGTAATGGTGCAACCTGCAAAAGTAAAAGACAAATCATCTAAACAACTTTGTGATAACCCAGAGTACTGTCAATCAGATCACAGAAGGGCACTTGGGGATATTTTAAGGGGGTAGGAGGATGGAATATAATCAGTCATTCTCACCAGGCAGCTAGGTTGACTTCTCAATCGGACATTCTGAAGGAGTCTAATGCTAACACCTCAGATTTTAGATGAAAGTCTTAAGCTTGTCCCAAAGCATCAAACTGGGGTCTAAGAAATACCTGACCAGCCATACCCCACAGAAATGTTGTCAGTCCAACCTACTTGTCAGAAACTCTCACTGGAGAGCAACGCTCTGGTGAAAACGCTAATGGCCTGTGGGGCTTACTTAAACAAAAGAAAATTTCAGTTATAATAAACCGAAGGAAGAGAATTTCTAAGTGCAACAAGACTCTCTATTCTTTTATATAATCCAAACTGAAAGAATCACCAAAAATGATCTGAAATGAGGATGGAAAATATCAATTTTCCAGGTATAACCCATTTTCCTTTCAAAGTAAGTTGAACTTGAAACCATATTATTGTTTGCTATATTCTTTTCACAGCTATAGCCTCAAAGTCAATTTACATGCCTCCTTTTCTTCACTCCAGATTTCATTTTATTTCGAAAACAGATCTTCCCCAAAGCATATAAACATAAACACAGGCTTCTATGCAGCACCCACTACCAACACAAGGGAGCAAGGCGGTGGGGCTGTGATAGAAGTCACAGGTTTCCAGCTCTTCGGTTCTCCCTGAAGAGCCACCTGTCACAGAAATCTCCTGGCAACAATGCTACTAGATTTCACTTGTTCCTGCTCTACAGCCAAGTATATTGAGTGCAGAAAAGACCCTGGACAGAGCATAACTTTTGGATATCTTTGTGGTTAACATCCTTATTTATAGCTTACAGCTGCAGGAAAAGAATTTTTTTTTAATGTAAATCTCATGAGTAAATGGTGAACTGCCAAATCAACATAAGGCACAAGAAAATGGCAATATTATTAAAGTGGCTACTTTTCCTCAATTTGACATTCTCAAAATACAGCTTACTCAACAAATAAAAAATAAAATTAAAACATCCCCAGGTGAACCTTTCTGCTAGTGCCATTTTATGGTAGACAAATGCACATTTTGTTAGATAATAGAGATGAGATGTCAAACTCTACACTCTACAATTAATAACTTATTGTAATTGATTACAGACTTAACAAATTATATATAATTTGTTAACAATAGCATCTCTTCACATTTTCGAAGGAAGATTATAGATATTTCTGACTTTTACACATAAATAATACCTACCTATATAGTAGGGCCCTGCCCTTTTCATTCCCCAAAGCAACATATCCACTTCTTGGAGAAAAATCCATGGTATGCACAAGAGAAATATTATTCTGCTTAAAGACAGGGAAGTTTGAAAATACTGTACAGGAAGGAAGGTGAACCTGCAGGAAATAATGAAAAGCTTTACATTTCAACAACTGGGAACTCAACTTTCTTAAATTTTAATCTTCACTCTATCTTTTAGCTGGAACAAAAAGCTCATTTTGACTAAGTACACATTAATGTAGCAAAATATTCCAAAATTAAAATTTGATTTTCAAATTTGAGAGGGAAGGGAAGGAAGAGAAAAAAGCATTTTCTTGATGTTTTTAAAGCTGCATCTAGCATGGTGCCTGGGAGATTCAAATGCTTGCCAAATAAATGAATAAACTAAGTCAATAGAAATACCCATTAATGCTCTCACTTAATGACCACAGTAAAGAATACTAAAATCTGTCACAGGGAACGGATACTTTAAACATTATGAAGAGTCTGATTTTACATGACTGAAGCCTCGGCAAAGTCATGCCACGTATTCCAATAGCATGTAACTTATTTTCTCGCTTTTACTTTTCAACTATGCCACACATCCTTTGCCTTTGGCAATCTCTCCTCAAGGAGGACTGGATCATGAAAACCTGGTTTCTCAAGTGAAACTGTGTTCTGACTTAGAGCTGAAAGCTCCCCTCAAGGCCAGGCCTAAGCACATAGGCACACAGCCTCTTTCTCCACGAGTCTCTGGGGAAAAATGAGCTCAGGTCCAGGATAGGCGAGACAAGCCCTCACCCAGTTTGCAGATAAGTAAAATTCAAGCATGGAATCAGTTACCTTAAGCAGAATAGGACTTTAACAGCCCTCACTTTCAAATGTTCTCTAGCTCTTCCAAGAAATACAGCATCCCCACATTCATACAGTTATCATTCAGCCGGTTATCTTGGTAGTCTGCCATCCTCCACATTTCTAGATGAGACTTTAAACCATCCAATCAGGTGGTTTTCATAGACAAGTACTATTAATATATGCATTTGTCTATTAAACAGGTTTTAGTCAGTCACTTACCAGTATTAGATCCTACTCCCTGATATATACCTATGGACCATTATATGTCAAGAAAGTATGTAGTGAATCCCCAAGTCATTTTCAATTATTCTCGACTTCTCCAGAAGACAGGCCTCACTGCATAGCATGGCATCAATGCAAAGGCATTAGTGCCAATGAGAAGTGGTCTTGACCCATTAAAGCTAAGAAGTTGGCAGTACCCAATTTGATCTTAACCTTTAAACTTCTTAAATACCACTCTGTATAGGGTCTTTGAAAAATTTAAATATACATATTAAAGTACATAATAAAGCACATTAGTATTTTAGGAGAGAAGCCACAGTATGGATATTGCAGAAGGTTTTACGCTTAGTTTGGGAATGCAGGAATTATGAGTTTTGGCAAGTGGCCTGGCTTCTTAATTATTTTGTTTAGTTAGTATAAGTTTGCATCCTCCAAGCATGCACCAACTTTGAACAGGTAATCCAAGGCGTCAGGGGAGCAGACCATCAGGAAATAACCACTTGCTGCAAGGGCCAAGGACAGAATTGCCCCAAGCCTTACTTTTACTTCCATCCTATATGTAACCTGCTCTTCAAACTATGCCCATATATTTGCTCATTAACTCTTCTGTCATGACTTGGAAGTTTGGGGACTGCTTTTCTGACTCTTCCAAAACAAAATATACCGGAACCAACCTATCTACTTGAATGACTTCTTAAAGAGAAGTGTATTAAACTACCTTTTTATTTTCTAACTGAAATTGGAAAAAACAGCCTCCTAATTTGGATTCATGTTACTTTATACTTAAGTCAACTGCTTATTACAAATAGGAACTCCCTACAGGGCAAAAGTTGGGGTACAAGACGTACAGTAATATTTTTAAAGCTAATTTTTAACAGCAGTTAGCTGTGTATTTTAATAGCTAAATCAACAGAACAGAGTACCAAAATACTGTGGTAAATACACACACAACGCCTTAGATGTGGTGCCTTCATGCAACAAATAACCTACACACCGGTACAGAGTGGCCATGTACCGGTCTTTCTATTGGAGAATGAACATCTACTTATCAACAACTCATTTTATCTCCTCTACTGACTTGGCTATTGGGGGCAAAAACTAACAAACTGTTTACAATGTCCTCCCAAGAGTCTCAATTCTATCTATGTGCAAATCCCCATTGTAATCTCTCACTGCATTAGCACATCTTTCCTCAGACATATGACCTACCTGGTTAGAAGGTGGCAGTGCTCTAACCTCTATGGTTATCGTCATTTTAAGGTATAATTGAACAATTAATTAAAACCAAACTTCTTTACTTCAGAAAATTCCCTTTATCTCCAAACACACATCTGTCATTACATTTAAGGGCCCAGATATCAAAATTCAACAAGTAAAGCTTGCTCATCCTTAATTTAATAGATAAGAAGTTCTCCAACTTTCTACTACATCCAAGATTACAGATGTAATAACAATTTAACTTCCTGGTCTCTTAATGGCACAATGCTTTACATTTATATTCACTGTGCTGTGCTGAGATAACAGAGCTGTTTGGATCGTTATGAGAATGCATTTAATGATGCTAACATTGTTTCACAGAGATATTCTGAAGTTGCTAGGCCCAGCTTCTTTCCATTAGATATTATGGTTGACTAACATTTAAAAAATGGGATTTGGCTGTTCCTAATGAATTCCTTGTGTGATTTTACCACAATAAAACACCATAAATGCTGTCCTAATCACTGAAGCAAACTAGGCAGAATTTACTAGGCATCTTGCAGAATATATTATGTCTGCATGAGATAGATCCCATGGTTTTATAAAACAATTTACTACCACTGAAATGATCAATGATTAATATGTCCTAGTCCACCACTCCCATTGGAGGAGTGGAGATTTTAAAGCTGACTTGAATTAGAACCTTCTCGTTTACCAAATGACTCATTCAACAGAGGCAATAAAACAATGCTGTATTTTTCAAACACTTTATTCTAGCAGAATCCTTTTCCTCCTCAAAGAAAGCGTTACGCAGAATGCCAATATGTACCAGGTAACAGTGAAGCTGCTCTATGTGATACAGGTGGGAGCTGGGCCTCCTCCTTGACCTACATGCCACCTGAAGTCCTGTACACATTCTAGGGCTCCAAGGAATTCAGTCAAAAAACTAAAGTGCTAGAAAAAATATGGAATCAGGACGTACAGTACTGCCCTTCGCTAGCTGTGACTTTGAGGAAGTTAATCCTGAGAATTGTTATGTGACTCAAGTTTTTTTGTAGAATTCTCTGTAAATCTTTGTAAACTATACACTATTATACAAAGCTGATGAAGCATGCCAGACTCTTTGCTGAATGAAAGATAAAAATAACAGTCTGTGAAGTGCCTTCCACCTGGTAGTATACACATAATAACAGCACAATGCAATACTGCCATTCAAAGTTCTATGCCATCTGTATACCTAGTGCCTAGAGCAAATAACCATTAAATGAGTGAAGAAACCGATTCTGCTTAAGGGTAAAGAAACTTACAGAGATGCAGTGACATGTAAGCTGAGCTCTGAGACTGGGCAGAGAAGAGTTAACAGAGGCCTGAGGCTGCTCTCCTTAGAAAGGCCCACTACCCACAAGGGGGGCCCTGAGATGGTGTCTGGGAACTTGACTGGTACACAGTCCCCTACACTGACCTGAAACTTCCTCTAAGTGACCAGGGTGGCGCACTGCACTGAACACCTGCCTGTACCCTTGGGAGCCTAGAATTTTGGTACATGCTGGGCAGAGGGTCCCTACATATGATCAACCCCAATAAAAACGTTGGCACTGAGTCTCTAATGAGCTTCACTAGAAAACACTTAACATATGCTGTCACATCTCACTGGAGGAGTTACACGTGTCCGGTGACTCCACTGGGAGGGGACTGTTGGAGCCTGCGCCTGGTTTCCTCCGGACTTTGCCCCAGGCCGGTTTTGCTCTGTATCCTTTCCCTGTAACAACTCTTAGCCATAAGTGTGACTATATACTGAGTCCTGTGGTTCTTCCTACAAAATCACCAAACCTGGGAGGGGTCCTGGGAACTCCTAGTACAAAGGTATATTCACAAGCACTACCTAGCTATTTAAACTGCAATCTTTTTTAAAAAATATATTTCTCTTGACTTCAGACAGAGAGGGAGAGGGGGAGAGAGGAAGAGGGGGAGAGAGGGAGGAAAAGAGAGAAACATCGATGATGACAGATAATCATTTTTTAAAAATATTTCTATTGATTTCAGAGAGGAAGGGAGAGGGAGAGAAAAACATCAATGATAAGAGAGAATCACTGATCGGCCACATCCTGCACACCCCACACTGGGATTGAGCCCTTAACCCTGGCATGTGTCCTGACTGGGAATTGAACCTCATGGTTCCTAGATCAGAGCTCAATCACTGAGCCACAACGGCCGGGCTAAACTGCAATCTTTTTACACAATTTATTTTCAAATCTAAAACTTGCCTCCACTCCACTAAGACAACATACCTCAGAAGGTAGATGAGGAAAGAAAACTGAAGAGGAAAGAAGTGTTTGCCTTAAACATACTCCTTAATAATATGCTGAAAGAAAGAAACCTGTGAAAATGAGGAATAGCCACTTATGAAATTTAATAAAACAGCACAGCTTTCCCAAAACAACTGACATAATACAAATGTGGTGGCTACTGTGCATCTTTCCTACGACCACACCCAAAAGCGACAATACTAGTAATTTCTACATCAAAAGAAGGTACTCTTTAAAATAATCCACACTCTCCTTTCCTGTTATTTTTCCATGTCTTCAACTTAAATTTTAAAATTATCAATGATAAAAGGAAAAGGTAAAGAAATATTACCAATCTGACTGCTTCTTTCATTTTTTCTGAAGCAATTGCCAAGATTTCTGTGGTAGGATTGAAGGTCAAAGAAGAAACACCGGTAACCAAGTTCATTATAGCTTTTATCGGCTTTGGGTTTGTTTCTTGGAGACAAGAATCTTGACTGTATATGTTTACCACTCCACAGTTAGAACTGCAAAGAAAAAAGGGAATATGACAGGTTAAAACAAGCGAAGGGAAAAGCAAAGCCAAAGGGGCCAAGACGGTCCCGGGCCTATCTGAACATCTAGCCCCACCAGCTTATGCTTCTGGACAGCAAGACCCACTGGACCTCCCTCCCAGGGAGGATTTGACCAAAATCTCTTTAGGGATCAACTGTGTTTAGGCTAAGAAAGTCATAAAAATCCACTTCTCCAAGTTCTAAAACTACAGGTGCTGGTTGGTGGTTTGGTGGGTATGAATTACAGGTAAGTATTTAATGCCTCCTTCTCCCACCCTGGATCCTTAGAATCAAGCAGGGGAATGAAGCCATTGTTTTCCAGTGATCACACAAGAACATCCTAGATCAGTGGTCGGCAAACTGCGGCTCTACAAACCGCGGCTGGTGAGCCACATGTGGCTCGCGAGCCACATGTGGCTCGCGAGCCACATGTGGCTCGCGAGCCACATGTGGCTCGCGAGCCACATGTGGCTCGCGAGCCACGGGTTGCCAACCACCGCCCTAGATAATACTTTCAAAATTTCTACAGTACTAACAAACAATATTTCCAAAGAACATATGTTTTTGGTTTATACCACCTAGCCAGATGAAGGCAAAAATGCTTTAAGTGCCTTTAAGGCTAAAACAAGTAACTAAAATAGTAATAGGAAAATTTGATGTGATCAAATAGATATTTCAAATATAAGAAAAATACAATGAAACAAGGCAGTCCAGTGTTTTCTTTGCTAAAGAACAGATAAACCACCAATAATATTATAAGGCACTGCATTAAGACAACAAAATGTAAACAACCTGGGTTTACTGATTTCCTATTACTCAATAGTTTATAAACAGTACTTAAGCACCATTAGGAATATCCAATTCTTTAATATTTTCTCATTACCACAATGTGATTCTCTTTACTCACCCACAAGCCACATACTGTCCATTCCTAGATGCTGCAATGCTCAATCCATATAAACTGCCTTCATCAACAAACCTGTTCAGGCACTTCCTAGAGTTCACATCCCAAACGTAAACTTCCCCATCCGCTGAATGAAAGACCCAAAGAAGGTTTGGTTAATTTTGTTTTAAACTTGAAAGGCAAGTGAACTGACTGATCTTAGTCCCTCTTGAACAGTACAAGGGACTACAAATAAATACCTACTACCAATAACCTAGATCTACAAAACTGGCCTAAAAATATTTCTTGCATACATTCCCATGTATAGAAAACTACATTCTCAATTAGTCATTAATAGTATCTTTAGATTTAGAGTGAACATCACAATCTCTTATCTTGAGTTGAGCTTTTAGAAAAAGCTTCTACATTTCAGATTACTGGAGCAAATTTGAAAAAAAAGAGTAAAATAAAATAATAAAATACCCACCAGCCCAGGTTTTCTAACATCTATCAACAAGTATTAGAGCACCTAATATGTGAGGCTAAGTGATTTAGATGTCAGATTGATTATAATGTTGATGGTGAAGCAAAGGAAGTGAACTGATCCAGACCACAAGGAATTTATAATTTAATTAAGAAACTACACAATTTATCTATTACCAAATAATTTAAATAACAAGGAATGCTAAATATAAACAACCATAAATAGTTTTGAGAAGGGAGAATTTGTACAGGAAGAATATTAAATCTGAAGAGAACACAAATATTTTCGTAACAGAAATGGCCATCTAATTGCCAAAACCAGTCCTTAATTTTTTTTCTCACACCTATAGCCATCAGTATTGATGATCACCCTCTTCTCCACACCCAGTATCAATTTATTTCTATAATAACCCTACAAGTATCTCAAACATGGCTCTTTGCTCACCTATTTCAGCTCTTCCTTTTTTGTGTATATTGCTCTCAAGTTCACTGTTCTATATACTTTTATCCTCCTCATGGAATTGAATAAATCTCACTGTTTCTACTCTTTCCTTAACAAATAAAATCTCCCAGGCTGGCATACAGATTTAGGGTAGGTAGCAGGGAAATATAATTGGAAAATTTTAATAGCATCGTATTTCAAAACTTTGTTTTTCTGCAGGGTAATGGTACAATAAAGAAAGGTGTTTAAAGACTAGCTAGCAATCGACTAAAATGGAACAGAGGGATCAAGGGCAGAAAGGTCACCCAGAGAGCAAGTCTATTTAAATGATCACAAGTTGATGAAGACTTAAAGCAAAAGAGGCAACAATGAATCCATGAGGAAAAAGAAAAAACTGATAAAGTTGAAGAGAGAAAAGGTAAATTATTTTTTCAATTATCCTTCTATCTCAAAACATTCTTTATAGGTAACAATATGAACAATATGATGTCAACCACATAAACTACTTCTTTCAGAAGAGAAAAGGAAGAGGAAAGAGAACAGGGGGGACTAACAAGTAAAATATAGGCAACCCCCCATTACCAAGACTCAACTTGTGATTACACCTTCCCTCCTTTTAGGGCCTTTCTTATGCTAAATTTGACCTCCATGGTGACCAAATTTGTAAATATTTTACATCCACATCCAATTCATATACCAAATTTCAGTACTCCTGCTGCCTCTCCACCTCTTCTCCCCAACTCTGACTCTCCCAGGGTCCAAGGGCCATTTCACTAGGATTATTACTCTGAACCAATATTTGTTCCATACCTCTCAGAAAACCTAGAATAGGGACTATAGATACTGCTGACCTTCTTATATTAATTGGTTAAAAAAAAAATCTAACTCAGTTTTGTGAAAGTTTGATTCTAGGCCAAAACAAAACTTAAATAAAAGTTAATGCTTAAGTTAATCTTCTTTTAAAACTTTAAAAAATGTTATAGTATCAAATGCTCCTTGCTGAAGTAAAATAAAAATTATGCTAAAAAGCCCTGCAGAGATTATGAGATGCCACTCCTGGGCAGAACCACTCAAATGCCCCCACTACCAAACAGCATGGACTACACTGAGATTGGGATGGCCCTCAAAATCCTTCAGGAAAGGGAACAAGAGGCAAAGATGACACTGGTCAGACAGGCAGAAGAGCAGGAAAGCACAAGATAAGAGAACATCAGGGATGATAAAGAGCTGGTCAATAGTGCTGCAGAAATATCAGGGAAGAGGAGGTCTGAATTGCTTTCAGTCAACAATAAAGAAAATTCCAAACATTATCCAAGTCACCAGGAGCTAAAAGAAAAGGGGTGATGATTCTACGTAACTTTCAAAAAGAAAGTCTTAGAATGACTCATCTTTTAAATAAGCATTTACTTTCCCTCTTTTCCTCAAACATGTTAGTGGTGTATGTTAAATGGTTAGCTCTTCACTATTATTAGCTAGTAAATGAGAAGGCCAATGGCAACAAAAAATGCATGCTAAAAACAAAACTGATTTGCTTACTAAAACAAGAAAGTCTAAAATCAAACACAATTTTTGACTAAACTTGAAATGTAAACACCTTCAAAGCTTCAAAGAAGCTTCTGATCATGTCATTAACTTACCCGAAGAGGCGTACACTTTCTTACTATCTGAAGAGAACGTGGATGCTGCAATCCTTCCATTTACTTTCATGCTACTAATCAATTCTTTAGTCTAAAAAAGTAATAAATATTGCTTATCAAATCGCTGGAGGAGGTGCACCGAAGAATCACACCTTATAGCATAGGAACAACCAGTTCTCCATTTTGTAGCATCTACTCGGTGTTGTTTTTCCCTGTACCCCAAAGTTCTCCCCCAATTGCCCACAGCTTCTCCCCAAGAGCCACTCTGCTCCTCTACTTGGGATGCAGACTTACGGACACCATGAATTATGGTTCAAGACTATCCCTGCACTAATGTCTTATCCTAGAAGAAGCAACGACTAATAATGCTTCACCTTCATTGACAGCAAATGAAAATATCCAGCAACGCCATTTATGAGCAAGAAGGACCCATCTGAGGAGACTTCGAAGTCCCTTACTATCTTCTCTTTCAAACCTTAGGAAGAAAGGGGAATCAATTAAATAAGGATTAATATGGTTTTCCATAAAGCTATCTTTCATTGACAATTGAGTGTTTCTTATCTTTTAAAATATCTAAGTACCTCAAATTAAACAAAACCTAGCCTCAGCCACTGAATAAGTCTGACCCTCCTTCCACTCTCTCTGAAAAGCAATGGAAAAAAATATCTTCAGGTGAGGATTAACCAAAAAAATTTTTTTAAAAAAAAGGATAACTGTATTTTCATCCAAAGCTTACAGTATATTATACTAGTTATATAGCGTTTTGTGTTTAACCTCACAAAAAATAGTGATAATTGCTAGTATCAGTATTATAATTGCTCTTTACAAATGCTGGACCTTTCAAAATAAAAGTCAGATAAAATTTACAATGTGGCCTAAGGAAAGAAGATACAACGCTTTAAAGATGTCAAATACAAACCTTTTCATAGATTTGTGAAGATTTTTAGGTCAACTGCTGACAATTGATAAGAAAAGGGACGGCCAATTTCCATAGTAGAGTAAGTGGGTTTGTGATAGGCAGTTAGATGGACATTTGGCCAGGTACGGAAGGTCACTAGGGCGGAAGGCCTCAGGTGCCTACCAACAGGCAAAACTGGAAAAACAAGGACCTCGCCCCAGAGTAACCTTTCCTCCGTTAGCATATAGCTGATCATGCAGTTTAGACCCCTTGACCTTTCTTATCACTGATCATGTGGCTCCGACTCTCTCCTGGCATGTCACTAGTCATGCAAAGACACAGACCCCCTTGGAGAAGGAACAAGGGGCTGAAGAAGACTCCCAGGCAGGCCCTTGCATGACCACTCCCTTAAGCATTAACCCCTAGGGATAACATCGAAGCCTCAGTTTTGTTTCAGCTCCAGGACCAGAAAAGCAGCAAAGCCAGACAAAGAGATACCATGGCTGACATTAGGACCAGATAAACTGACTAATGACCCTCTGCCCTGGCACCAACCAATCACTGGAGACCACAACCCTGATTGAAAGAACACACCTGGAAAGCTGATGTATATTCTGAGACCCTCCCGAGATTTCCCAATAAATACCCTCGAGACAAGGATCTAGTGCATGCCTTGAAATACATTCCAACCTCTAAAAGCAGTACTTTATTTCCTTTCAATGTAAACCAAAATTCTACCATAACAAACACTAGAATTAGAGGTTACCAAAATTTCCTGAAGAGCAGAGAGGTGAAATAATTTGTCGAACAAAGTGAAACACACATCTTCTACCTCCCAGGCTCATGTTCTTTCCTCTGCATTAATTGCTAATTTTACAGACAAGTATTTGCAACTGCTTTTCTGGTCTAGGGGGATATATATTTCCAAATTACGACTTTCCCATAATAAGTGTTCAATGCAAAGCCAGTTCACTGTTTTCATTCAAACATTATTTCAACAATGCAATGACATTTTCTAAACAATACTATAACTAAAGAAACTTATTTTTAAGAATCCTATAGGGAGGGAGCATTTGATCTTGCTCCCCAGCATAAGTCATCATTTTGGCTCAAATAAATCCTTATAAAAATTCTCTTAAAATTATGAGGAGGAAACTAAGTGGCTGTAAATACTGTTAAATGAACTCAGCTATGGCTGGGGAGTTGGGGGATGACCAGCTAAGTGTTCAACAGAAACCTTACCTCTCACTTGATGTACTGGAATTAACTTTCCGGCCAGCATATCATAGACATAAAGCACCTTGCTGTGGGTACTTGTGGCTAAAACCTCTTCTCCATTAGCACTAAAACGAGCCTTAAAGATTGGAAACTTTTCCAAATAGATGCTCTGAATTTTAGGATTTGTTTTCCCATCAACCTGTAAGGAAGTACAAAATATTCCTTTTGGTTATTTCCATAGACCCTATATCCTGGTAGCAAACTTTTCACTCCAAGTTGTCATTTAAAAATGCAATGACATACCTGAAACAGTGATACAGAGTTATCTAGTGCAGCAACCATCACCACCTGAGCACCAGGATGGAACTGCACAGACGAGATCCGAGCAGTCGTAGGACGTTCAGCATTGGCATGTAGGCAGTTCTTCATCTATGGAAAAATAAAGCTGGAATTTTACCAATTCGAATGGGTTAACATTATTTTCTTTAGAGCATGAAGGAAAGACATTATAAAATAGTTTATTTGCAGAACAAAGCCCACTGGAATGTACCAAAAGACCACAGCTCTGCTACCAACTAGGTCATTTTACCATACAATTACTATCTATCAAATAAGGAGCACCAGGATACACTCACTTCTCCAAGATGCACCCTATTGGTTTGGTTTTTTTTTTTTTTAAATCTTCATCTGAAGACATGTTTTTATTGATTTTTGAAAGATGAAGGGGGAGAAACATCAATGTGAGAAACACTGATTGGTTGCCTCCCATATGCACCCCAATGGGGCATTGAACCTGCAACCTAGGTATGTGTCCTGACCAGGAATCGAACCCACAACCTTTTGGGATACACCCTATTTGGCTTAAAAGACTGACTTCCAGGGAAATTTTACCTAAAACTATGCAGCATCTTTGCATTCATGGCACAAAAAAAGAGGTTCTATGATTAGCATGACGTACTTATGTTCTGCAGGGTGTGTGGTTGTTAGTTTAAAGTAATGACTATCTCATGCATCATTCGAACTATTTTCAATTATTTGTTTTTATAGGGTTTTCCTTCTATATTAAAATTTTAATTACATAAAAAACAAGGTATTATGTGTATGCTTTATAACCACTGAAGTTAAATTTTTATGGTGACTCCATTATCAATGGAGGTGAATTCACCCTACGAGCTCAATGAATTGTCTTAAGGTGGGGGGAGACAGAATCACTTTTTCCTAATAATTTATCACAATAGGGTCCCCTTCCCCATCCAAATATACATGCCACGGCTTTACAGTGGGGACAAATATCCATGTCAAAGAGAGATCTGTCCATGTGACAGATGTTTAACTGAAGCACGGTGCTGGGTAGGCACTCGGTTACTGCAATGAACAAGCTAAATACAGTGACGAGTTAGAAAGTAGTGAGTGTAGACCACTTTAGATACAGTGGCCAGGAGAGACCTTTCTAAAGTGTCATTTGAGCAGAAAGGGAATAATGAGCTGGCTATTAGCAGCGCCTGAAGAACAGACAGGCAGAAAGAAGAGCAAGAGCACAAGTTCTGAGGCAAGAAAGGACTCAGCTCATTCAAGAAACAGAAAGAAGGCCTGCATAGCTTGACTAGGAAACACGGAGAAAGGTCTGAGATGAAGTTTTGGATGTAGGCAGAAGCCAGACCATGAAGGGCAGCATAGACCATGAAAAGGAATATAGAAGTTTTCAAAACACAATGAAAAGTGACATAATGCTTTATTTAAAAAATATCTATATGAAGAGTAGTTCAGGAGGAAGTAAAGTGGACGGGGGAAACGAGTTACAAAGCTACTGCAGTAACCGGGGTGACAGAGGACAGCAGAATGAACTAGGCTGGTGCCAAGAGAAATAAAGAGAAATCCAAGAGGAGAAATCAGATAGGATTCCTAGGGACATCATTTAACTTTCTTGACCATTTTTGTAACAGATGAAAAACTAGCATAAGTATTTACCAAGGCAAAATGACAGCAAACACATTTGGTCCCACAGATAAAAGGAATCCATACAGTTGTAACTGGGAAGCATACTGAATTTCAGAGGTAATTAGCTGGGGAGGCCCAACTTCACTGACTCTCACCTTTAAGATTCCTTTAGGAAGAGAAGTCGATGTGGATATGAAATTCCCAGTCCTTTGCAATAAATCATCTTCATCCTCTTCACTTTCATCTAAGTCAAACAAACCCACAAGGCTGATCTTTAGAGTAATTGAGATGAGCATTACCTACCCCAGATGTCTATAGTTGAAACCTCAACTCCCTTACCAGCCTCCCAACCTTAACTACTTTATTTAAGCTGCAATTGGTAAAAGTAAAACAGCAAAATAAGTTTGAAACAGCGGAAAAGGATGACGCAGAGCTCAATATATATGATCAAAATCAAGCCTGACTCTAGAATGAAAGACACACATTCACAGACAGTGACTAGAACAAGATGAAATGAAGTTGAAATAAACTCAGTATTTAATTTGAAAAGAATTCATATTGAGTTCTTTAGCAATAGGGTGGACAGCAGAGCTAGCTTAACAACTCTCGTGAAAAAGAACTAGAACTGAAAGACCAATGTCAGCAAACTGTGTATTAGAACTTCAAAGAGAGCTAAGAGCACCCTGCTGTGGCTCAGTGGATGAGCATTGACCCCTGAACCAGGAGGTCACGGTTCAATTCCCAGTCAGGGCACATGCTCAGGTTGCAGGCTGTCCGAAGTGGCGGGGGGTGGGGAGTGGGGGTGCTGATGGATGATCCTCTCTCATTATTAATGTTTCTATTTCTCTCTCCCTCTCCCTTCCTCTCTGAAATCAATAAAAATATGCATTAAAAAAAGAGGGAGAAGAAAGAGTACATTATGTGATATATTTAAGCAGAGGCTAAATTATCATCTAACAGATGTTGTAGAAAAGGTTCTTGCAGTGAATAAAGTAAGCTACAACACTAAGATTCCCTCAACCTCTACAAGTATCTGGCTGGAAACCAGAAGATACACTTCTATTTAATAACAGGTTGAGTTTTCCACAGCATTATATAAAACAAGTAGCTCCTTTGTATGGGGGCTCCCTGTCCTTTAGTACTATGAGGACTGACGGGTGTGGTGAAGGTGTACTTTACTACCATGAGGACTGACAGGTGGAGGAAGGGAGGAGAGGTGGTGGTGGTAATCAAACAGAAACTCATCAGATATCAAGGATGCTAAGGAAGGACTCCTGAATTATGTGGGAGGACTTATCTGAGACTCCCTAAAGGATTCAAAGGTCAATTCCAAGTATAAAATTTATAACTCCAAGCACATAAATCAGATCTTGGCTTTGCCATTCATAGTTACATCTAAACTCAAGGATCTAAAAAGCAGGAAACAGTTATGGTACAAACCAAACTTAAAACCTGGAACTGAAAAATAAGTTTTTATAAAGTGACTAATCATCTGGGCTTGACCTGACATGTGCTCCTTAGGCAGACATCCCATTTCCTACTGGTCAGCTGAATTAGCTGCCAATGTCTTCAGAAGGGACTATGAATCGAGAAGTGACAGTACTACTCATTTTTCCTTAACCCTGTGCCATAAGGCAACACAGTTCTGTTGAGGAAAAAAATCATAAAATCCATCCATTACGTCTTTACAGTGGAGAATATGCTGTTAAGCAAGCCTTACATTATTGCAAAAGGGCTTCCCTCAGAGAAATGGTGGACTTCAAAACCAGATTTTCTTTTTAAAAAAAAAGACATATTTGAAACACCAAGTTTTATTGTTTGTTTGTTTTTTAAATATGGAACGCTTCAGGAATTTGTGTGTCATCCTTGCACAGGGGCCATGCTAATCTTCTCTGTATCGTTCCAATTTTAGTATATGTGCTGCCGAAGCGAGCACGAAACACCAGGTTTTAATGAGCCTCATGAGAAAACTCAAACAATAACAGAACAGGAATAGAACTTCTTTACTAATAAACAAAGGAATCAACACTTACCATCTGAAGATGCTTTCCGCTTATTAGTCTCTACCCAGGCAGGTACTCCCCCCATGGCATGCTGAAATCTAAGCAAAAAACATGAAAAACGTGTATGGTAACCACTGTATGTTCATAGAGCATGATACATTTAAAGAATACAGGTAAGACCATCCTTGAGAACATGTTTATATCCTCTTCCAAAGAAGAGAACAAAAAGAACAAAAGGCTAGACACACAAAATAGTCCCAATGAACTTATTTGGAAACTTTCATGAATCTCTATCTAAACTAGTCCTGGGTACAGGACACCTGGATACATATTTGTTGTTAAATATTTACATCTAGTTATATGGTTGTCTTATTTGCTCATTTCAACACATCCGAGATCTTGGGACTCATCCCAGATGGTGAGCCCTACCATCACCAGGATTTTCCCTTGAAGGAATTTTTTAAAAACCCTGGCACAGAGAAAAAGATCAGACCTGAAAGAGGCTGAAACAACTAGAATTGGAGGGGCAGTAGACCGTAGATGAGAAAGAGTTCCAGAAACGTGCACAGTAGTTGGCAGACACTTTTGCTGAATACTAAGCTGCACACTCATAGGATGAAAACTCCATGAGGTGAGGCCAACAACTACTAAGGAGCTGTAAGTTGCACAATACCAAAGCTCAGACACTGGAGTTCCAACCAATTAGAGAAGGTCCTTACTGAACACTGGGCATTCAGTAAGAAATGCCAGGAAGGGCATACCTTAGTAATGGAGCTAAACCAGCCTGGAGTATAATATACTACTCTAGAACAAAGCTAAAAAGAAACCTTTAAAGGATCAAACTGATCTCTGAGCCAATTAACAGCCCACCAACACAAAGTTTAATAGTCATTAAAAGCAGAAAACAAAACAAAAAACAGCCCGGCAGGTATGGCTCAGTGGTTGAGTGTCGACCCATGCACCAAGAGGTCACCGGGTCCATTCCTGGTCAGAGTTCCAGGCTTGATCCCCAGCAGGGGGTGTGCAAGAGGCAGCCAATAGATGTTGATGTTTCTCTCTCGTTGATGTTTCTATCTCTGTCTCTCCCTCTCCCTCTCTCTCTAAAATCAATACAATTTTCTTAAAAAGCAAAACCCAGACACTGAAGTTAACACACACTTCTCAGAATCCAAAATTACTAGACATGCATAGAAGCAGAAAAATGTGACCCATAACCAGAAAAGTCAGTTAATAGAAACAGACACAAGAATGACAGACATAACAGGATTAGCACACCAGGACTTTAAAATAGCTAATACAGCCTGACTGGTTTGGCTCAGTGGATAGAACGTCGGCCTGCAGACTGAAAGGTCCCAGGTTCGATTCCAGTCAAGGGCATGTACCTTGGTTGTGGGCATGTCCCCAGTGGGGGGTGTGCAGGAGGCAGCTGATCGATGTTTCTCTCTCATCGATGTTTCTAACTCTCTATCCCTCTCCCTTCCTCTCTGTAAAAAATCAATAAAATATATTTTAAAGAAATAAAATAAAATAAAATAGCTAATACAAAAATATTCAAGTATTTAAAGGAAGTTTAACATAACAAAAGGGAAATAGAAACTAAACAAAATACAACAAAGTCTCAAGCTGAAAAGATCTTCTAAAGCTGAAAAAAATATAAAAATACAAAAATAAATAATAATAAAGCTGAAAAAATGTAACACCTGGAATACTATAATAGAGTCACTAAATGCGCTTAACAGATTCAAAAGAGTACATACTGTATATGTCATTGATGACACTCTGAAAAAAAATAAATCTGTAAGGATAGAAAATATCAGTGGTTGTCAGGGACAAGAGGGGTTAGAAGTTGAGGCAAGAGGGTAGACTACCAAGGGTAGTATAAGAGAACTTTTGGGGGTCATGGCAATGGCCTATATTTTGATTCCTTATCTTAATTATTGTGGTGCTTACATGACTAGTTGTTAAACAAAATTCATAAAGATACTTTGAAAGAGTGAATTTTACTGTAAATTATACTTCAATAAACCTACTTTTTAAAAAATAATGCAATAACCCTCTAGAAATGCTTTTAAATGTCGATACAAACAAAAATAAAATATTTTCTTTCAACAACAAAGATAATAATAAAATAAAAAACAAAAATATTTTTAATATTTTTCAATGTTTTGCCCTGGCCACACGGTGTGGTTCAGTTGGTTGGACTGTTGGTCCATACACCAAAAAAAAAAAAAAAAAAAAAAAAAAAAAAAGATCTGTAAGTTTGAACTGGAAGAATCAATATGAAATCATTATGTTAAAATATACACAAATTTCCTAGCTCTGTCCAACTAAAAGAGCTTGGAAAGTGTGAAAAAGAGATGGCTTACCATATACAAAGGAACAAGCAAGTAAGCAACATTATCATTGACTATGATATCTGGGTGATAAGATTACAAGTTTTTTCTAAAATTTTTTTGTGCTTGTATTCCATCTTCCCCCAAAATACTGAAATTTAATCATGTCTTCCAACAGCAATGCTCGTACTGTTTCAAAATGGAAATCATATTATCCAAGAAGCTATTACAACCAAAGACTGAGCGAATCAAAATAAACTACTGGTTATAAAGACCTTCTCATTAAGTCATATGAAAAAGGATACTTACTCTTCCTTAAGTCTCTTTTGAAGCTCATTTTTTGAAAGTTTCTTTTCACTGGCATTTTTCATCATATCTTTCCGAAAACGATTGTTCATCATGTCAACCCTATAAAAAACAGAACAGCATGGTTTAACTGACTTTTAAAGAACTAATATAAAAAACAACTGTTGTCTTTAGTAGTTCGAGAAAACTAACTTAATTGAACAATATGTCAAAACTTGTAAGATATGGAACATGTGAGATGCACATTCTCTATTTTCCCCAAAACAAACAAAAAGAAGTCTCCAACATTTTACACTATACAATTTACCCTTTGAAGAGCTAATATTTCAAATACATAATGACTTTAGACACAGCTTATGCCATTCACCTAAATAAAATCCAGGTAAAATAAAAAATTAAATTATTTTTTTTAAAAACTTGAAATACTATGAAGGAAAAATATAGGCACCCATTTCTCTCTCTCTGATGGACCTTTTACTTTTTAACAACAACAAAAAAAAGAAAAAGATTCCTAGACTTGACCATATAAAAACTTAAATATTCTATCAGATATTTTAAAAGCATTAAAAGGCAAACAGAAAGCTCAGAGAAAAACCTACAATAAATTTGACATATAAAGGCTTGAAATTCTCAACGTGTAAGGAGCTGATATAGCAAGATCATTAAGAAACAGTCTCATCTGCCATTTGTGACGTGAATGAACCTGGAGACATTATGCTAAGTGAAATAAGACAGACAGAGCCTGGCGGTGTTGCTCAGTGGTTGAGTGTCAACCTATGAACCAGAACATCACACTGGGAGTCCCAGATAGGGCAAATGCCTGGGCTGTGGGCTCAATTCCCAGTGTGAGGCATGCAGGAGGCAGCAGATCAGTAATTCTCTCTTGATGTTTCTCTCTCTCTCCCCCTCTCCCTTCCTCTCTGAAAGCAATAAAAATATATTTACAGGGGAAAAACAGACAAAAAAAATACTGAATGATCTCTTTGTATGTGGAATCTAAAAGGCAGACCACATAGAAGCAGAAAGTAAATGGTAGTTACCAGGGAATGGGGAGGTGAGGAAAATGGGAGAGATGTTGGTCAAAACTGCAATTACATAGAATGAATAAGTCTAGAGAGCAAATGTACAGCATAATGACTACACTTAATATTACTGCGTTGTATAGTGAAAATTTACTAAGAGAGTAGATTTCAGGGACTCTCACCACACACACAAAAAATGGAAACTATATGAGAAGGATATGTTACTTAGCTTGACTAGTAATCATTTTACTACAAAATATCATGTTATATCCTTAAATACATATAATTTCTACTAAATAAAGTCTCTACAGTAAAGAAATAAAGACATAATAGAGGACATTTTAAGAAACACCAATGAAAAATGTTTTCTCAGCACTAAGTATATATTTTCCACCCATTAAACTCACAAAGTCTGAAAAAAGCATTGCTTGTAAGAATGAAATGCAATGGGCACCTTTTAATGAGACAATAAATTGGTAGGACCTCATGCTCAGTCTAACAGTGTTCATCAAGAGCCTTAAAAAATGCCTGTGCTCGTTAAGTAATTCTATCATAATCTTTCTTAAATAATTAGAAAAGTGAGTCAATGTTTATGCTCAAATGTGTATCTCAACATTAATTTTTTTAAAGGGGGAAAAAAACTATCCATCCATTAACAGCTATGGAAATTACGGTAAATTCATACAATGGACTATAATACAACCCTTTTTAAATGTTTATGAAGGTATTTCTTTTTCAAGTGGGGAAAAATACTTGCAAGTGTCATTTCATCTACTAAAGTACATATTGTGTAACACATTTTTTAGTCTTTTCTCAGTTTTAGGCATTGTACTAAGAGCTCTACATATACTACTTCATTAAATCTCAAGAGCCTTCTGATATAGTTACTATCATTATCTCCATTTTACAAAGGAGAAAAGGTAGTTCCAAACTTGCCCAATGATCGATCAGTTAGGAACTGGCCAAATTAGGAGGCAAAATCAGGTCTAGACAACACAGAAGAGAAGAGAAAGGGAGGGTAGTATGCCAACACGTTAACCTCGGTGGCAAGATTATGAATGACCTTTTCTTTCCTATACTTTCCAATATTTTTCAATTCTTCACATAATCACATATTCGTAAAAAGAACTTTTTTCAAACCTGCGATATAACTTTTACAGTATTCAGAGAGATTCCGGTAGAAAACATTTGGCAACTTACATTTCCTCATCTTCATCTTCTTCATCCACCCAAACTGGCTTCTTTTGAGGTGGAAAATTATCTTTTGCTTCATTCTCCACTTCTGAGTCACCTGAGTCTTCCTGTACTTGAACCTAGAGAAGAAAAAACGCCCTCAAGCACTAAGTTTTTCATGTCCCACGGTGACAGACACATAAACCTTGGAAGTTAGATGGCTTGTAGAATGTTTTGCTTTTACAGTCCTCTGATAAAATAGTAAGACAGAATGCTGTCACAGCAAAGGCTGGAGGGAAAAATAGAAAATGAGGAAATTGGAGAACGGTACCACACACTGGACAGGCGGGGTAAGATGTAACAGTCAAGGAGAGAACATCAACATGCTCAAAGGAAAAGACCAAGCAAGACAAGAACAAGAAAAGGTAAATTGACAGATGAAGAAAGGAGCAGGAAAAACCCCAGAACTACAGAAATTACGGGACCAGAGGCGGACTAGCATCAAAGATAAAATCACACGACTGAATGTCATAATTAGTTCGTATTTCATATTCTTAGACATACCTCTTCTCCATTTCTTCTGTCACTCCTGACCCCATCCCCTTTTCCGGAAATGCTATACTGTACTATCAAGTCTAAATCTAGACCACACACTACCTGAAGTGAGCTTGAGCTTTCCCCAAACCACAGGGTAGAAATAAACAAATTATTCCTACTGGCTGTTACCCACCTACGACCCTTCAAAGCCCAATAAATTCCACCTCACATGGACAGTTTCTTTTCCTGACTAGGAAAGAGTCACACGGTTCAGCATTTTTCCAATAGTAGCTCCTTATCTCCCTACTAGATGAGGCACCCAAAGGGCTTTCTGGCCATCAGCTGTTACTTGCTGGGTCCACGCTCATTTAGCAAACCGCCATCATAGTGAGGTCCTGCGTGGCCACCCTTCACTCCGCACACTCATCTCCCTTTTCCCGAATGCTTTTTTTTCTCTCTCTTCAGCACTTGTCATTGAGAATTTTACAGTACTTCTCTCCTTTATCTTATGCCTCTGCCACAATACATAGGCTCCAGGAGGGCAGGGATTTTTGTCATTTTTTCCCCATTGCTGTTTCTGCTCCGGTGCCCAGAACAATGCCTGGGGCTCCTTATCTTCGAATAAAAAGCCAAATATATAATAAAAGATGGATTTTTTTTAAGTGTGCAAAAACAGGATTTTCATTGCTAGGAAAAAAATACCTGGCACCTAACAGGCTCCCAAATATTTGCTGAACAGACGAATACGTGATCATTCTCAACGTTGGAGAGAAAATCATTTGGAGAAATGTTAACAAGCAGATTCCCAGGCCCGTGCCCACGAATTCTAATTCCACAAACCCAAGTGGAATTCCTGAATCACCGCCAGGTACGGAGGCAGGCGATCGGACGCCCCCGAGGGAGGAACACGGAGTATGAGGACGCGCGGGGCTGAACCACGAAAGATGCTCCCGACTACAGTCCGCCAAACACATAGGTGTTGCGCGCCCGCTGGGTACCAGGCGCAGCAGCTCCCACGCCGGCGGGGAAGGCGCGGTCTCCCATCTTCATCTTCTTCATCCACCCAAACTGGCTTCTTTTGAGGTGGAAAGTTATCTTTTGCTTCATTCTCCACTTCTGAGTCACCTGAGTCTTCCTGTACTTGAACCCGTGGGCCTCGCCAACGCCGCAGCAGCGCGTCCTCGTTGTCCGCGGTGTCACCGAAAACCAGCTCCTCCAGGCACCGCTCCACGGTCGGCTTGTCCTCCTCCAGCGTCAGGCGGTGCAGCTCCTGGAGCCGGCTCTCCTCCGCCGCCTCCATCGTGATCGCAGCGGCCGCTGCCGGCGGTTTCCGCTGGGATGAATAAGCAGCCTTTCGGGGCGGCCCGCCCGGCCCCGCTCCGGCTTTCCTGTCCGGCTTCATTGGGATCTTCCGGTTCGGCCTCGATCCGGTTCTCCGCTCCGGTGTCGTTCGGCTCCTCCGTTCGGGTGGCATCGTTGGCTTGGAGAAGAAACGCAGGCGCTCACGTGGAGCCTCA
>NW_005360086.1:2064718-2065282 GCF_000412655.1 Myotis brandtii | reverse complement strand
GGCCCCCGGGAGGGGGAAGGAGCATGCGCAGCCGGCTAGCACGTGACCACCACTCTCGCCCGACGTAACGCCCACTCCCCGCACGAGCCCCTCCCGTGTGGGAGTTCCTCGGGGAGGAACAATCTTCCGGGTGGAGGGGGAGGCGGCGTGACTGGAGTGGAAAATTTTTTTCCGACACAACTTAGCAGCGGCCACTGATTGAAAGGAGCACGAGGAAGCCAGAGTGTGAACTCAGATGACGGCATGAAACGTTTCCTCTTCCTCCTGACTTTTTAGCCGCGCCACTTAACGCGAGTCCCTACTGTATTTTCCACCCCTCCGTCTTGGTACGGCCCTTGGAGTACGGAGCCTGCCGAGGGTCCCACGCTGGACGCGAGCGAGGAGGGTATGTAGGGAAGTGGGCCAATCGGGGCGCGGGTCACGGCGCAGGCGCGCTGGGGAGGGAGGGCTATGCTAATGTTGTTGATATCCTGGGGCCACCCTAGTTAAAGGGGGGAAATCCGGGGGCTGCCGCAGCCGCCACGGGTCTGGGCCCAGCCGGGGCACCCCTGGAGTCGCCGTTGC
>NW_005360086.1:2044972-2064180 GCF_000412655.1 Myotis brandtii | reverse complement strand
CGCGAGGCATTTTGCACGTGGAGGTGGATGTTGAAAGGGGGCGGGGTGGGCACGTGTGGGAGGGCGAGGTGGGAGTGGTGTTGGGGAAGCAGCCGCCCCGGCTGCGTTAGTTTAAAATAAAAAGGGTTCTAAGTGGTGGGCAGCTAGCCTCTAGGACCCTTGCGTTCTCTTTTGTGAAATGAAAATCCTCACGTTTCAGAGTTGGAAGGGACGTTAGAGGTCACCCCAAGCCGCCGCCCCCTCTGCAGCCTCTGACAAGTGGTAGGTAGTCTGCCCTCGGCTTCAGCCCCTGCACACGCGGTCCCTGCTGCCCAGGAAAGCCTGCTCCGGGTTTTTGTATGTGTTTTTTTCAGTAGTTCTACTTATTTTCCTGCCCTTAACAGACCCTAGAGTCTCATGCATGTCCTTGTTAGGTTGCTCCCTTTTTTTACTTCTCAAATTTCCTCTCACATCCTCCCCACCCACCCACCGCTCCCTGGCCTGTGTTTTGTGCGCCAGGAAGGAGCGGCAGGGAAGTGGAGAGAGGAGGGCTGGGGGCATGGGGAGGGCCCGCTGAAGAGTTTTGCTGGGTCGGTTTCAAAGGTGCTGGTCTGTCTGTCCGAGAATGATGGGTGCTTTTCTACGGGAAGCTTGGGGATTGCGGCCTGGGGGGGGTTCGGGCTGTTGTCCCTCAATAGAGCATCCTTTTGAAGTTAGAAAGTTTAGCATCATCTGTATAATCACCTTTGCTTTGTTACCTAAACCACTTCCCTTAAGGATGCCTGAGATTGCCTCCTGGGGACAGGAGTGGAGCTGTCAAGCTCCTCTTGGCGGAGGCATCAGAAGACCCCCATCCCTCGCCCTTGTTGGCCTGTGTGTTCCTTTCCAGCTGGTCTTCCTTCTCAGGGCCCCTCCTACACAACGCAACGCTTTCATGGCCGTCTCTGCCCCCCGCCCCCAACTCTTTAATGAGATTTGAGACTTTTGCAACACTTTAATATTTGCTTCGAGTTTGCAATGTGTTTCATGCTCCTTGCAGTGTTATGAGCCAGGATTGAGCACTTGCTAGTAGAGAGTTCAGTTCCTACTATGGTCTGTCCCTGAGCCTCTTTCTAATGTTCTCCTTCACTTGGTGAGCTATATGCTGCCACCAAAAGTAGTTTTGTTGGCTTCAGAATCTTCCTAATATGGTGAAGTGGGAGTTAAGACATAACAGATAAACTGTAGAAGTCATGAATCTGGTCTAAAAGCCATTTTAAACTCCCAGGCCCGTTTAAAATGGTAGAACACCGTGTTTTCTCTCCCCTTTTTAAAATGACTTCGAGACTGTTGCTCTGCTCTAGTGTGCTTAGACTGTGTGGTGTTTTTTTCATGTGTTTACCTCAACACCAAAGAGTGTTTAGAAAGAAAATAGCTGTCTTTTTCACCACCTCCTCGGAATAACAAATTGCTTCTATTTATATAGAACCCCATCCCAGGCTTCTGGACGCCTTGTAAATTATGGCAAAAACTGTCTTAAGTATGGGTTCATAAGTATCTTATTTGGGTCATGTTTTTTAACCATTTAATTTTTAATTTTCTACAAACTTTCACATATGGTATTTCTAAATTTAGTCACTGGAATTTAACATGGCAATGAATACTAGATACTAAAAAAAATTTAATAGAGCTGTATAATTCTGTCTTTAAAGTTTCAAACACTGTAATATGGAGCTCCAAGTTATTTCCTGCTTGCTTTAAACATGAACTGTCATGACTTAAGTTGACTAACTTTGGAGACATTTGCATTCTAAACATACTAGACAGGAACAACTGGTTTTATTTTAAAGGAGACATTGCTGTATTTTATGGCTGGTTATATATTCACTTAATTAGTGTCCAAACCTTCCTAGATGTTCAGGTGCTTCTAGTTCCTCAGTTACATTGGAAGCTAAAACAATTTAACTTGTTAAAACATGACCTAGTAGTCAAAAGGTAAAATTATGCTTAGAAGTGAAAACAATGTTTTAAGGCATAAATACTAAACCACTGAATTACTATAAGCCACAGGAGTTCAGTGGTTTGAGTGGCCACATTCTAAAATTAGACAAGTTTTTTGGTTGCCACTTGTTTCTCAGTCTTTCATCTTTAAACTGTTTGCTAAATAAGATTTAACCATTTCACATTTATAATTTTAAGGTAAGTCGTGAAATGTATCATTAGTTAAAGATAAAAACATCATGACACTAGAAGAGGAAAGACTTAAAATAGTTCAAACAGGCTAGGATATGCCTCCTAACACTAGGATATTCTTAACTAAGATTACTTTTAATTTAATACAGTAATTGCAGCTGGTTTAGATTTAATTTTGTGATTTTTTTAAAAAAATGAACCTTTTATTTAGACCTTTTCCCCCACAAATTTAGAGTTTTCTTGCTTTGCTGGATCCACAAGAGTGGAAAGAAAATAATTATATTAGAATAAATCCTGAATTTGAGGTGAGACGAAATTATATAATAAGAGGGGAATTGGCAGAGTAGGTTAGAATTTCAATTCTTGCCACTAACTAGCTTCATGTGCCTGTTTTCTTATCCTCACAGTTAAAGGGTTGGTGTAGAACCCCCATCATCCCATAGAACTTTCTGCAGTAATGGAAATGCCCTATATCGGTGCTGTCCAGTATAGTAGTCACTAGCCACATGTGGCTATTGAGCACTTAGGGTAGGTAATGCTACTGAGGAACCCGATTGTTTTTCCCCCCACTTCATTGATGTGATCGGTGTACATTTAAATAGCTGCATCTATGCCATATTGGACATATAGATATGCAACAGTATTTCCCAAGCTCAGCTAGTCTCTAGAATCACCTCTTACTGTAGATTTCTTGTAAAAATACAAAACCTCTCTCCTGGAGGTTATCATCCAGTAGGCTTGTAGTGGGGTCTGGGAATATATGTTTTTAATGCATGTCCCACAAAGTTTATCACATTGGCTAGGGAAACACTGCATTAGAAGATTTCTGAGCTCCCTTCTAGTTCTCACTTTAATATTGATAACCTAGCATAGTAGAAATGAGCTCTGGGCAGAGTTGGCAAACTGGCCTGGTTTTAGCTCTGCCGCCTCCTGCCCTGTGATCTTAGGCAAGTTCCCTAATCTCTTGAGCTTCATTTTTCTCATCTAAAATATGGGCTGAAATCTGCCTCCCTCCCTCCTAAGGTTTCTGTAAATTTCTAATCAGATGTGACCATTGTATAAGAAAATGTAAGCTGCTATAAATGATAATTTAAGTGTTATCTTTCCAGGATTCCTTTTTCTTTGTCCCTTTTCACTGTGTTACCCAATTCCTACTTCATTCTTAAAGAACCGGTTGTATACAGTATTTCTTAATTAATACAGTAATTTCTTGTCTTCCCCACTGTTTGGCCATAGTTTTGCCGTCTAGTCCTAGGACATACTAAACCTAACACTTTTTTGTATTTCTGGTGCTTAGCATAATAATTTGTATCTATTGCTCAATAAGTATTGGTTAATACCACCTATTACTTTAATTTTAGGTTTCAAAACTTTAATTAGTTAGTTTCAGATTATTTTATACACCAGAAAAATAACCTCCTGTGTCCCCATAGGTGTTTAACCTTTTTTTTTTAGAGAGAGGAAAAGAGAGGGAGGGGGGGAGGGAGGGAGGGAAACAAACATCGATGTGAAAACAAGAAACATCGATCTGTTGCCTCCTGTATTCACCCCAATCCAGGATTGAACCCTCCAACCTGGTTATGTGCCCTGACCAGGAATCAAACAGGTGACCCTTTGGTGCACAGGACAATGCTCAACCAACTGAGCCAGGGTGATTGTTTCATTACTAATTACCCATAGTTATTATTGCTTAGTGATTATATATCTTTTGAGCAACTAGCTCCAAATATGTTTTTAAAAGATAAGCACCAAGAGAATACCATCAGTTTACATTAGTATTTTTAGGTTATATCTAGCCAACCTGTTGCTGAATAACCTGTTTAACTTGTTTTCGCTATATTAACATATTAATAAATAATATCGTTCAATCACTCAGACTGCATTTGCACTACAGCTTTAGTATGAATTCTGTCATTTGGGTAAATTGATAGCTAATGATGATCTTTAAGACCCTCTAGGCTACTATGTTTCAGACGTAATTTTGACATGGTTGTCTTATTTTTAATAGCTTTTCAGGTTCATACTTAAGGATTCATAGCTTTCTTCTGAAGAACTGAAAGTCCATTCATGTGAATTATTTATTTTATCATACATCCTTTCTGTGTGGTAAGTGGTATTTTCCTTATTTTGAAGAGACGGAAACTGAGACCCAAGTTATTGTTAATATCCAAAGTCATAAGTGATAGAACCGGAACCCAAAGAAGTAGAAATTTGTATTTCTTATAGATCAAGGAGTAGCTTCCTTTTGCTCACTGTTACTTTAAATCTTAGAGTATAGTTATGTAATATATTGACCTCTCCTGTCATTCCCTGGGTACTTTTCACTTTCTCTAGGTAGGTTATTCAGGATATTAATTTCCATTTCCTCCTGATAATATCATTAACCTGAGTTTATTTCACATTGAACTTGTGGGAAACAAAAACTCAGTAATCCCAAATCCTTACCATTTATTTTCCTCCTAATAGTAAGCTTAGAAAGAATGAAGACATACCTGTTTAGGCTGGTGAATTGTATCACTATGCTGGACTGTGCTTTTCATCTTATGGTGGAATGGGGAAGAGACCATAAGAGCTAAATAGCTCTTTAATCTTCTACTGAGTCCAGTCATTATAGCATATCTATTAATTTTTATTTTGAATTTTGTAAGTTCACACATAAAATTTTCAAATTTAACGACTTAGGACAAAATATAAAACTTGGAAAATTATGTGGGCCACGCTACTAGTTTGGGTAATAGATGTTAACTGTTAATGAGTTTATTCATATCGAAATTATACTATTATTGTTTGCATATTTATACATTTAGAATCTCAAATCTTTTCTGTAAAATGTCTCCTAGAAACTTTTAGACTTTCATTGGAACTTTTGTTAGATTATCCAACAAGTTAGTGGCTGTATCTTTTAATTACTTTGTAGATTTTATAGGGGGGAAGGTTCATCAGGGTGACAGTTATAGTAGGAAAATGAAATTCTACTGATTTGTGACTCCTCACATTTTGCCACTATAAAAGCTTGTGTTTACTTTTTGCTGTTTAAAAAAAGAAAATGAAAAATATAAAAATGTTTAAATCATTCTCCCATCCCATTCTCACCCTGTTAAGAGTTTAGCTTTTCCTTCTAGTGTCTTTCTAAAATCCATATATAAACAAGCAATCTCTGCATACACCAGCATATATAAAGTGAGTTGTGCTATTCATCACTTACAGTTTATGTTTTTCACTTTTACCTATTGCTAATCGTTCTCCTAATGATGGTGAGTTTTTTAATTATTACGTTATTGCTGCAAGAAACCTTTCCACATAGATTCTTGTGTCCTGGAGGCAGATTTGTAAAGGTGGAATTACATGGTCAAAAGGTTTTCATAAATAATGTCAAGTTGCGTTCCAAAAAGATGGCATAAATTTGCCTTCCTACATAAATTTGCCAGTGCCAGATGTCTCTCAAATTTTATTAGTTTCATGAATTTTCAAAATGTAGTTTATACTTTAAAAATGAACAGTTATTTTTGTAAAAGACATGCATTTGATAGTACAATATTAAACAGTGATAAAAGTACTGCCAAAAAAATATCAATTGTAGCAATCCTTTTCCCAATTCAGCTCTCTTGAGACCAACTACTTTTAATTCATTTAGCTTTTTTATCTAGTATTTACCTCCATTATTCTAAATATTAGGTTTATATTACTCAGTGCATGAATTTTAGATATTCTCTTTTTACTTCCACTGTGTTGGGTGAAGAGTCACCATATATGCTCAAAAGTAGGTGAGGTTTCCCCACCTGCAGTCATCCCATCACCTTATATTCAAGGACTTAGTCACTTAACACAAGTTTTCAGTTTTATTTGATCCTTGTTTTCTAAGCATGCGGATGTTAAATAACAGAACCATAATTAAGAAAAAAGAGAAGAGCAGTTAAAATTTAACCCAGATTTAAGATCATTCCTCTGACTCATATTATTAGTGTTCATTTTAGCTGTATGGCCTTGGCCAAATTGCTTAGTCTATTTGAGCCTCTACTTCCTCATCTATAAAATGGGAGTAATAGTACTTATAAAGGTTAAATATATCACTACACATTAAGTACTTAGACTGTGCCTAACACTAAGTGTCCTATAAATGTTAACTGTATTAATAATTATGAGACCTTTGCAAGTCACCATAAAAAGTAATCCTGTAAGATGTTATTATGAAATTTACAAATAAACCCCTATAGGGCAAACTATGTTTCTGAACCAAATGAGATAAAAATGAAGAAGACTTACTCTGGAAAACTGTTAGATGATACAAAAAGTGAATCTAATGACAGTTGAAGTATTTTAGAAAGTGACAAAAGCAGTATTTCTAAAATAATATATTCTAATATACTACTTAAATATGCATGTGTAGACTTCTAGGTCTAGCCTGATCCAATTTTCCCACCCACTTTTCTACAAACCTATAAAACCAACAAAGAGCACATATAAATCAAACACTACCTGTGCCTTCAGTATTATTAAGAAACAGTTTAACACAACCTTCAGATTACCTATAAGTAGAGAAGTAAATCAGATTCTAAGAGCTCCTTCTGCTCTTTACTGTGGATGTGAAGAGTGAGTGAGGGAAAGCTTAACAGGTTCACTGAAAAAGTTTAGGGGCATGGAAGATTTAGATGAAGCACAAAATATCAGTTCCAAGAGAAAAATTCCAACACTAAGTTCCAAAATACTGAATACAGGTTTGAAATTTGATAGTTTTTAGCTCTAACCACAGAGAAGAACTTGAAAGTAATCTACCGAAATGGATAGCCTTAAATTAAAAGCATTGCTTCATAGGGAAGGGGTGAAGATATGGAGACTTGGAGAAATGGTAGTGAAGAGAAAGAAAAGGGGAAAAAAATTAATGATGCTTCAGGAAAAGAAAGAGAAAGTAAACTTAAGATGTATTCATGGACTAGGAACTCTGACCATGAAATGAATCGAAAGAGAAAAGAGTGGACCATCTCCATACAGAACTGCTCTAAGAAAGAAACAGTGTGAATCAAAGCATTTCAATTGATGGGGGAGGTGGGAAGGGGGAGCAACACCTTGAATCAGAAATATAAAAGTATAAAGAAAGGAACGAACAATAGGAAGAAATCAACTTAAAGTAGATCAAACTCAGAAAAGTGAAGGAAAAAAGATGAAAAAAGTCAGAAATGAAGACCAGTTATAATAAAGTTCCCACTGAACAATAGATTCCAATGTGAATATAATAAAATACATTGAAGAAAAGCAGGAAAACAATCCAGAAAATGAGATTCATTTTTTTGTTATTTGACAGTTTAAATGGAAGATGGGTCTAAAAAAACCTAATGTGGCCTGGCCAGTGTGATTTGGTAGTTGGGCGTCAACCTATAAATTAGGAGGTCACAGTTCGATTCCCAGTCAGGGCGCATGCCTGGGTTGTGGGCTCGATCCCCAGTGTAGGGCATGCAGGAGGCAACCGATTAATGATTCACCCTCATCATTGATGTTTCTTTCTATCTCTCCCTCTCCCTTCCTCTCTGAAATCAATAAAAATATTTTAAATCTAATGTGTGTAATTATTGTCCCTAATAAGGAAAAAAAGTATAATATTTAAAACTATCATCGAAGAAAACTCTGGAAATAAAAGATCTGAATCTGAACATCAAAAGTTCATATCAGAAGATAAACTCAACAGTAGAGCAACATGAGGAAAGAAAATGCTAACCAATGATTTTATATTCAGTCAACTGCCCTTTAAATGTCAAGACTGTAGAAAAACAATTTTGACTATGCCAAGAACTCAGGGAATACTGTACTCACTAGCCCTTCCTGAAGAAATTTAAGGGCTCAATATCATTAGGAAGAGGTGTTTGGGAAATTTTCTGCAAAAAGATTGACAGTGAATACTTCATGTATTTTGTTTTGTTTTTTAGCCCAAGAAATTTTGGGTTTCAACAAAGAACCATTCGCCTGAATATTTATATTGATGAGGAAGTGAGCGTACACAGACCTCATCTTGTAACACCAATGTAACATCCTTGATCATCACATTCTGTACATGACTGCAGATAGTGTGAACAGGAGCCAGTTCACTTCTAGTTCCCCACTACTGGTCAACCCTCTTTTTTCTTCCAAGGAGACCGAGTTCTAGATTGACCTTCACAATAACTGCATCCCTGAATTCAGAGTGAGGTCAACATTTTCTGGAATGTTGACAGTCTGATTGCTGAGAATGGTCTTATCCTCACCATAGATGCAGCAAAAAAGGAGTTTTGTTTATCTTTTTGAACTAAGATTAAAATCAAGAGTAGGGACATAACTAGAAGAATAGTACCTAACTGTTACTGCATTTTGAGTGTTAGGGGCAACCCTACACTGAGCAAGCTTATTAGAACCATTTTTCCAATAGAATTTGATCATTTTGTGTCTCTGTGTCACATTTTGGTAATTCTTGTAACATTTCAAACTTTTTCATTATTTTTTAAATACATATTTTTATTGAATTCAGAGAGGAAGAGAGAGGGAGAAACATCAATGATGAGAGATAATCATTGATTGGCCACCACCTGCATGCCCCCTACTGGGGATCGAGCCCACAACCCGGGCATGTGCCTCAACTGGAATGGAACCTGGGACCCTTCAGTCTGCAGGCCGACGCTCTATCCACTAAGCCAAACCAGCTAGGGCAAACTTTTTCATTATTTATTGTGATCTGTGATCAGTGATCTTTGACATTACTATTGTAATTGCTTTAGGGAGCCAGCAACCACACCTATGCCAGACAGCAAACTTAATTGATAAATATTGTGTAAGTTCTGATGGGTCATTCCCCATCTTCCTGCCCTGGGCCTCCTTAGTCTGAGACAACAATATTGAAATTAGGCCAATTAATAACCCTATAATGGCCTCTAAGTATTCAAGTGAAAGGAAGAGTTGCACACCTCTCACTCAAAATCTAGAAATGATTAAGCTTACTGAGAAGGGCATGTCAAAAGCTAGGCCTCTTGCCCAGCTGGCATGGCTCAGTGGCTGAACATCGACCTATGAACCAGGAGGTTAAGGTTTGATTCCCCATCAGGGCACATGCCTGAATTGTGGGATCGATCCCCAGTGTGGAGCATGCTGGAGCCAGCTGACCAATGATTCTCATCATTGACGTTTCTATCTCTCTATCCCTCTCCCTTCCTCTCTGAAATCAATAAAAATATATTTTTGTAAAAAGCTAGGGCTCTTGTGCCATAGAGCCAAGTTGTGAATGCAAAGGAAAAAGTCTTGAAGTTTGAAAGTGCTGTTCCAGTGAACATACAAATGTTATGAAAGTGAAACAGCCTTGTTATGGAGCAAATTTTAGTGGTCTGGATAGAAGATCAAACCAAGTACAACATTCCTTTAAGCCAAAACCTAACCTAAAGCAAGGCCCTAACTCTCTTGCAGTGTAGGAAGGCTGAGAGTGATGGGGACACTGCAGAAGTTAGAAGCTAGCAAATGCTGGTTCATAAGGTTTAAGGAAAGAAGCCTTCTCCATAACAGAAGTGCAAGATGAAACAGCAAAGTGCTGATGTAAAAGCTGCAACAAGCTGTGCAGAAGACCTAGCTACGACAATGAAGATGGCTACACTACACAACACATTTTCAGTGGAAACAGCCTTATATTGGAAGGAGATGCCATTTAGGACTTCCATAGCGAGAGAAGAGAAGTCACTGCCTAGCTTCGAAGGCAGGCTGACTCTCTTGTTAGGGTCTAATTCAGATGGTGAGAATTGAAGCCAGTGCTCACTTACCATTCTGAAAATCCTAGGGCCCTTAAGAATTATGTGAAACCTATTCTCACTATAAGTGGAACAACAAAGCCTGGATGGCTGCACATCTATTTACAATAACTGGGTATTTTAAACCTGTTGAGACCTGCTCAGGAAAAAAATAGTAATTACCTACCCTTTTTGCTCCAAAGTGACATTTTATGTATTAATTTGAGAGAGAAATATCAATTTGTTGTTCTTATTTATGAATTCATTGGTTGATTCTTGTATGTTCCCTGACTGGGGATTGAACCCACAACCTTGGCGTATTGAGATGACGCTCTAACTGACTCTGCTACCCAGGCAGGGCTCCAAAGTGGCTTTTAAAAGAATCAGGTGCCTATACTTCTATATAAGAATTTCTGGTGCCAAGAATTAACCAATCAGATGCAACCTTATTATGTAATGTTACCAATAAGATGCTACTCTATTATATCACATATATACTTACGGTTCAAGACACACTGGGCAATTATTGTTGTGTTGGCTGTTGTCATTTTTGAATTTGACAGTCTAAGGAAAAAGAGGTCAATGACTAAATAGTTAGATATTGCATGTTTTAAAAATTCTTGCAGCACACTGGTTGAAATTGCTTGTCTAGACCAGTGGTCGGCAAACTGCGGCTTGTGAGCCACATGCGGCTCTTTGGCCCCTTGAGTGTGGCTCTTCCTAAGCCTTAGGAGTACCCTAATTAAGTTAATAACAATGCACCTACCTATATAGTTTAAGTTTAAAAAATTTGGCTCTCAAAAGAAATTTTAATCGTTGTACTGTTGATATTTGGCTCTGTTGACTAATGAGTTTGCCGACCACTGGTCTAGACGTTGGCAGTTTTAGAGATTAAATGCAAATTTAAATGTTGTGTGTATTTTAGCACAAATTTTTTTAAATCAACTGATGTAATCTCTTTTATAGAGAAGTGACACACCCAGTTTATGGCAAAACTTGAATTACAGGATGAGCTTCTGATTCAGTCTGTGTTCTTACCATCATTATTGTTATTCTTGTTAGCTAACATTGTAGCTAATAAATTTGTGTCTCAGATAAGTGGAGGACTCCATTTTGACACAAACGTTTAGCTTTTCATTATAAAATAAAATTACCATTTCTCAGGGCTAGGTTTTCATTTTTCAAATTCCATTTGCCAAATTTTGAACTAAGGTCTTTTAGGGGGTGTATATAAGTGCTGTGTCATGTATTACTAATTTCTTGTACTTTTAAGATTGAACATTATTCACGATCCCAAAGGAAAAGAAGAGACTCATTCGGGATGTTTGACGGTTATGATAGCTGCAGTGAGGACACAAGTAGCAGCTCCAGCTCTGAGGAGAGTGAAGAGGAAGTTGCTCCTTTACCTTCTAATCTCCCAATTATCAAAAACAATGGACAAGTCTACACGTACCCAGATGGCAAATCTGGCATGGGTGAGTATGAACGCCTCAGCCTTCACCTGCTATACAACTTTATGTTTTAAGGTTATGTTTTGATTCCATATCTTCTGTCATTTCCCTCCCTTAGAATTTTTAAAGGGCAGTTTGAAGAAACTTATAGTTCTAGAGTAGATCATTGGGTTTGTGCTTGATCTCTTTATTTTGTCTACCAACCACCTTCCGGTGGAAAGCAAGTAAAACAAAATGAAAAGAGAAAGCTGTTGAGAAACTTAATGTGGACTTAATTTTAAGATTAGATAATGAAATCTTATGTGATTGAAAGTGTGGAAGATAATACTTATAGATTTGAAAGAGACTTTTCCTCTATGACAATTTCTTGTAAGTTTTCTGTTTTAATACTTCCAGTGATTGGGTATCTAGTGAATATTCTTTATATTAAACCCAAAGTATCTGTGCTCTAACGTCTATCTTTTGGTCTTAATGTTGCTTTTTATTTTTTTTTATATTTTTCTTAATTGATTTCAGAGAGGGAGAGAGAGAGAGAGAATCATTGATCAGCTGTCTCCTGCACACCCCCTACTGGGGATCAAGCCCAGAACCCAGACATATGCCCTGATAAGAATCGATCTGTGACCTCCTAGTTTATGGGTCGACACTCAACCACTGAGCAACACCAGCCAGGCTTAATGTTGCTTTTTAAAGGTACACAGATAATTCTAATTTTTGTACGGTGACATAGTTCTAGCATGTCTCGGGCACACTAAGTAACCATAGTTGCCCTAGCCATTTCTCATAGTAGCACAGGGATTTAATTCTTCAGTGTCCTGCTTGCTTGTTTCTGGGGATACTTTAGATTATACAGTAATAGGGTAACAATTTGTCCAAGACTGTCCTGGATTTAGGATTGAAAGATCCACATCCTGGAAAATACCTCAGGCAAATGGTTGGTCACACGGTGTGATTTGGGCAGAAGGGGGTTCAGTCTTTTCTCTCCCTTCTTTTCAGGACAGTATGTTTCCATTCATGCCAACAAAATTGCTTTAACATTTTTTTAAACTAATACTGAATTTACAAATAACTAAAACCCTTTGATCTGTACCACATGAAATAAACCAATTAAACCAGTCATGTGCTTTTGTGGTTGATCTTTTTTTTAAACCAAGGTATAAGACTTTGAAGCTCTTCAGTAACCTTTTACTTACTAAATTCAGCCATCTTGTGCCCTGGCCTAAAGGCTCAGTTGGTTGGAGTGTTGTCCCTTAACACCCAAAAGGTTATGGGTTCGATTCTAGGTCAGGCACATGCCTAGGTTGTGGGTTCAATCCCCAGTCAGGGTGCTTACAGGAGGCAACTGATCAATGTTTCTCTATCACCCTCTCCCTCTTCTTTTCTCTCCTCGTCCATCCCTCCCTATCTTTCCTATCCCTTTGTCCTCCTCTCCTTCTTTCTCTAAAATCAATTAAAAATAAACTTTAAAAAGGAAAAAAAGAAACACAGTATGACAAATTCTCAAAAAAAAAAATTGAAAAGTACAACCATATAACTAAGCAGTTCCACTCCTGGGTATATTCCTGTTTATATTTTTTGAACTTCAGTTCTTGTGACCCTTCTTCTTTCTGTTCTGCCTTTCACGTTATTGTCCATTAAGCTAATTTACAAAAAGATGCACAATAGTAGAGTTTTGCCCTTTTTAGTTAATAATAGAGCATATATATACCTCAAGCTCGGGCCCTATCCCTTTGTCTTGTCCCTGAACATATCTGGAGAGATTCGTTCTTTTGCCCTTTGCGTTTTTCCAAGAATTGGTTTTTTAGGTATCAATCTCTGCAATATTTTAAAGGCTTACACGATACTTTGTATTATTCCTCAGTTGTGTTACACCTTTCATCTTTTGTTTATAATCTTTTCAAACACTGCAGCTCATAATGTAGATGAAAATGCCTGGCACCTGGTGAGCACTAAGGAAATGTTAGTTGAATCTGACTTAATATTTGTTTGTGTTTTTTGACCCTTTTTAGAGCCTGTCAGACCTTCAGTACTCCTAGCTATGGCATCTTACCAATCTTTTCTCTTAACTTTTGTCTAGGCTTTTTTACCATTTGTATAACAACAGATAGAAGAAATTTTCTATCCTTGAGAAGGAAAATTTTTAAATTAAAACTTTTAGGTAATTGGAGAAATTATTAAACTGTTAGATTAAAATTGATTTTATTATATGATCATGACACCAGTCTTTTTATTTTGTCTATTAGCTACCTGTGAAATGTGTGGGATGGTTGGTGTGCGAGATGCTTTTTACTCCAAAACAAAGCGTTTCTGCAGTGTTTCGTGTTCAAGAAGTTATTCGTCTAATTCCAAGAAGGCAAGCATTTTGGCCAGACTTCAGGTAACGGTACAGAAACCTTCTTATTCTTTATATCTGTTATTTCTATGGCTTTCACTGTTTATCTGTCATTTGATGTGATTCACCGCACTCCACTCTGCCCCATTGGTCAGTTACCATTTTACACCCCACATTTTTAGGAAATAGCTCCCATGTTTGTTCCATCTGTAGAATTGACAATTATTATAAATAGACAAGGCATATTATTCAGAATAAACTGAATTGTATAAGTGGGTAAAAAAACCCTTTTTCTAAATAATTATAAATATAATAAATATCTTTCTATATGCAGAAATCGAAGCCATTTTCCCTCTTGTTTTCTTTTGAGTTAACATTAAGGTAGAATCTTTGAGCATTTGAGGGGATATGATTTCCCTTTGGTTTTATTTTCCCATCATTTTTGCTTTGTACTTTTGATAACAACCCATTTGATACCTTGCCCAAATGTATTTGGTTAATCCAACTAACCTTTTTGAAAACATTCATGATATAGAAGGAAAATCATATTTCTCTGTATATCAATACCTACAAAATAACTGGAGAGTTGACCATTTGTCTAAGATTTACTATTGTAGCATATAAACAATGTTTTAAAGGCATTGCATATCTGATTTTTGTAATATATTTTATTTTTGTGATCACATTTTTCTTATTCTCCTTTAATTTATTACTGTGATCATTACATAGCACTGAAAGGATTATTTAAGTCCCCCAAATTAAGGAAATACATCACTTAGATGTATTTCTATATTTCAGAAAGACAGTGCCTAAAGATCCTGAGCATTGGTCTGTACCCAAATGGATGGCAGTTTGTCACACTGTGAATTTGGCCCATGATCATTTTGTCATTGATCTTTTGCATTAGCGCTAAAGGTATAAACCTCAGTCACTTACTCTTTAAACGTTAAATTATCTTTTCTTACCATATAAATAGCAATGCTTGGCAACCTGCATGAGTGAATAACCACTGGTTTTATCTAGTAAAAGAAAGAATCAAGTATCCACCACAGCCTATATTTTAACATCTTATGGGATGTAATTTTTTATTAACATATTAATTTGCATATTGCTATTTTTGTCTATGCCAGCTCTGCTACCCATATTAGATACCTACATTGTGCCAGAACTCAAGAATACATTTCTCATGTTAAAATTCCTTGTATGTTCCCTCTGCTTTAATAATTTTCTAAACCCTCGATGTTTACTTAAGCAGAATGAGTAGTATGCAATCAAATTAGTTTTTGATGGGGGGGAGGTGAAAAGAATCCTATTTACTTAACTCTTCTTGTTTTAGGGTAAGCCTCCAACAAAGAAAGCAAAAGTTCTTCAGAAACAACCTTTAGTTGCTAAACTAGCCGCATATGCTCAGTATCAAGCTACCTTGCAAAATCAAGCAAAGACTAAAGCAGGTAATGTGAGTGAATGTAATAGAGGTGAAATAATTTGATAGATTCATCTAGTTTTAATTAGTGACATTCTAATTTGGTTTCTAGTAAACTAAGCTATTTCTATGCCCTATTAGCACATGACACTAGGCTTCCCCCGTACTTGTGACAGCGGTACTTGTGACAGCGTCCTTTGTATTAATGGTTTTTATCTGGTTTGGTATTTTTTATGTACTGTTTGTCAGTGCTTTGGGTGGTAGGGAGCGTTGTGAAGGTAATTGGCAAAGAAATAGGACATTCAGCAGGCTTCGGGGGATTGGGTAGAAGCGAGTCAAAAGAGGAAAGGACCGTTCTAATAGGATATTCTCTGGCCGGGAGGTAAATAAGGAGTAAAGTAATGAAAGCCCTACTATTAGGTGGTAGATACTGGATAGACTTAGCCCTGAGGTTCACGTAAGAACTGTGTGGGAATAACAACAAAAGTAGCCATAGCATGTTAGTTATGAACACCTGCTCAGCTGTTCTTTGCTTCTCATAACTGGAGAGCTCTTAATTCACTTCTGAGGAGTATATGTTGTATGTAAAAGAGTTTAACTGCTATTTGTTTGCAAATGTGACTGATGCCAAAATTCATGTTCATCTAGAGAAGTTCTTTAATCTTTACATAAAAACACAACTTTAAAGGTGCTAAGTTAATTTTATATCATTTCACATTTTAAAATAATAGCCTTTTTAAAGATAAAAGATTTGAGAATTGTAATATATCTAAATTTCTTTTTATTTCAACAGTAGTCTCCATGGAAGGTTTCAGCTGGGGTAACTACATCAATAGCAATAGCTTTATAGCAGCTCCAGTTACCTGCTTTAAACATGTGAGTATGGAATTTCTCACCTCAAATTGAAACGCTTATTTATTGCTAAATCTGGAGATACAATAACACCTAAGCATCTTATCCTTAGATCTTTATTTTATACCTTGTAATGGAAATGTTTTTTATTATACCTATCAATAGCTAAAAAATAACTTCTATAAGTTTTATAAGTAAAAGCTTTTTATAAAGAAATTGCAATCTGAAATTATTTTAAACAAGGAAAAATACTAATCTCATCCAATTTTTATATTAAGTTGCTGGTTTTGTATAAAAAGTAGTTATACAGTGGCAATGTCATGTGATTCAACAATAGAAATCATCTATCATGTATGTTACCTAAATCTTTGTGATTTGACCTGATAATTCAGAAAAGAAAGGGTCTGTCTTCCAGTTTTATTTTTGTCTCCAAATGTAAAAGCACCAAAGCACAGAAGGAACTATTAGTAATACAGTATTGTGGGCTGAAATATGTGGTATATAGATCATGCATAACCCATTCCTAGATTTTTTTTTAGCAATTAGATTGTTACAAAGCATCAGAAATTATTCAGTTATGTTTAAAATGTATCTGTTGATAAGTTCTTTCCTTTTGATTCTATTTCTTTTTGATTCAAGAGCCTGTGATAAACTATCTGCATTTTTTTTTCTACAATGCTTTTGTAACCTGACTACAAGTTCAATTTATATATAAAGGTTCTATCTGCTACTGACCATGTATAAAAAAGAGAATTTAGAAAAATAATGAAATTTTGTTGACACTTAACATTTTATTAAGTTAGGGCTATACTTTTAAATAATAGCATGTAAACAAAACTGAGTTTGAGTTCTTGCTGTGGAAATCCAAATGAATTTTCATTCATTCATGGCTAATACAAGATCATGATCAAGGCCAAGCATATTAATTTAGTGGTAGAAATATAAATTAAAGCAAGTTCATTCATTTGCTGGTTTTCTTTCTTGAAAGTACAAGTGTTAAGCCCTTAGTCCTGGTGGCACGGTAACTATCTGAACCAACTTAAGTGGAATCTTAGATACTTATCACAGTGGAACTTGGGTGATTTATTTTGCTGTAATGTTGATAGTGGTGTCCCATTTGTGAAAGCTATTAAATACATGGCAAAAGGAGCTTTAAAGAGAATTGCTAAACAGATCTTTAACTGTCTCTTGGGATAGTTCCTTCTGGTACTAAGAAGCTCAGAATTAGTTTGCTTTCAGTTGTAATAAGTCTTTCATCCCAGATTCCTGGAACACTTGTCTGTTGTCTCCTGAATAGCCTTTATTCTTTACTATCTTTATTTTAATATTGGTTTTTATGTTTCAATATCATAAGCCATGTCTAGCTATTTTATGTAAGTAGTCAAGAATATTTTTTAAATAGCATATCAAAGTCCCAATTTCATGTTTTATTTCACATCCATATCTTTGAATAATAAAACTATATTAAAATTCTTTGTAAGAAAATCTCAATTATAATAATGAAATTGATTTTCTTTTCAACTTTGCTTTATTAAGATTAAAGTATTATCCTATATAATAAAAGGGTAATATGCAAATTGTCCATTCGACCAGAGTTCAACCAGGGGCGGGGCTGGTCCACCAACCTCCTGTGTCCCCCTCTCACCCACCCCCACCCTAGGGCGGGCCAGCCAGACCCCACCATGCACCGGGCCTCTAGTTATATAAATAGAGCATCTAGCTTTAATCGTGTTATCAATAATGAATGCTGTGGCCCTGGCAGGTATGGCTCAGTTGGTTGGAGCATACACCAGAATGTGGTGGGTTCGATTCCTGGTCAGGGCACATATCCAGGTTGCAGGTTCAGTCCCCAGTTGGGGCACTTAGGGAGGCAACCGATCAGTGTTTCTCTCTTATCTGTCTATCTGTATCTCAGTTTCCCCCCTTACCCTCCCTCTCTCTAAAATCATTTTTTTCCTTTTTTCTAAAATCAACTTTAAAATAATAATAATACAGTGGAGACTCCTCTTTTGCACGCAGAGGCGAGGCATCTGTTACCGAGTGCCTTTCTGCTCCACTCATCTTTCTTTACTGCCTTCTCCTTATCAAATAGGAAAAAACTTGGATCGGTAATTTTTAAGTATAAGTACTAATGAGTTTGCTTTGTGGCTTAACCAGCATCTTCATCTGAAACCATTTGGTTTAGATCACACCTCATGCTACACTTGATTTTGTTGTTTAGAGTTGACTCTTCATGGTTCTCCCCCTGAGATAGGTTTTTAGGTCTCCAGGGAGGGTTACTAGCTTTGGCTTTAGAAAACCTACTCTCGGCATCAGCTGGAAACACGAGATCTGCCTAACACTGGTTCATCAGTAGGGCCTGCTTCCTCCAGACTCTATATACGCCTTGTCTTCAACGTGAGCACAGGTTGGGAGCCTTTCCCTGCTAGGGGATTCTTTATTCAAACATAATTTTTAAAAAATCCAATGTGGCCCTAGCTGGTTTGGCTCAGTGGCTAGAACGTCAGCCTATGGGCTGAAGGGTCCCAGGTTCGATTCCAGTCAAGGGCACATGCCTGGGTTGCAGGCTTGATCCCCACTAGGGAGTGTGCAGGAGGCAGCCGATCAATGATTCTCTCTCCTCATTGATGTTTCTATCTCTCTCTCCATCTCTCTAAAAAGAAATCAATAAAAACATACTTAAAAAACAACAACATCCAGTGTGTGACATGGAAGCAGAGTTGTTCTGATTGAACCAGGAATTTGGGGGTGGGGTGTGATAACTGCAGTATTTATGCATAGTGGTTTATACTCAATTACAACAGCATGTGATGTTTTTTATAATTTAGCAATGGAAGTGAAGCTCAGTTGTCATTAAATGTATCTACTTAGAAATCTGTATATTATGGTTGCCACATTTCTTTTTTTTTTTTTCTTTTTTTAAAATATATTTTATTGATTTTTCACAGAGAGGAATAGAGAGTTGGAAACATCGATGAGAGAGAAACATTGATCACTCTTGCACACTCCCTACTGGGGATGTGCCCGCAACCAAGGTACATGCCCTTGACCGGAATCAAACCTGGGACCCTTGAGTCCGCAGGCTGACGCTCTATCCACCGAGCCAAACTGGTTAGGGCGGTTGCCACATTTCTGATGTATCTTTTATTTTATCTAGGTGGTAGTTTTCAGACTTTTTTTTTTTTTTTAAGCATCAGCATTCCCCTTTTCCCTAATAAACATAGCTAGGATAAGAGGAAGCTGTTCTGATTGTCTGAAAGATCTGT
>NW_005360086.1:2013409-2044674 GCF_000412655.1 Myotis brandtii | reverse complement strand
ATGAGTGGGGGGGGCGGGGAGGTTGGGGGTTAATGGGGGGATGAGGACACATTTGTAATACCTTAACCAATAAAGAAATTTAAAAAAAAAAAAAAAGAGGGGGGATGGAATGGCTAGAGCCTTGGCCCTTGGCTCCCCCTTCCTTGGCAGTCCCTGAGATTGGAAACCACTGAGTTAGACAATATCATTTTTAATTCTAAGTCATATGGCACAAAACTGTGAGTCATCTTTAAAATCATCTAGTTCAGCCCTGCCCCAGTAACTCGGTTGGTTAGAGCATTGTCGCCATAAAGACTGTAGTCTTTTAAGTTGAAATGCTCCTATTTCCTATGATTTGCCTTATAAAATCAAGTAAAACATTCCCTAGGTATAGCAGGGGGCAGAATGCATCAATATCAAATGTACATGAGCCACACAAAAGCTAAAATCCTCCTCCTTCAGTTATGTGTTTGCAGGTTTCATATTTCTTTTGTTTGGTCCCTGGACTATATACTCCGGTGTCTTGTCATTGTGATCACTAAAGCCAGAAATGCTAACATCCTGCTTTTTTTCCCCCTTGAAAATAGTTTTAGTTTTCTATTTTTTTTAAAAGGTCCTTTTTACATGTGTGCCATAACTTTAAAGCTGAGTTTACTACACTTTTTCATCCTGCCTCCACAAATTGTAGCTGATACCTTTCTTGATATTTTCTAATCCTTTCTTTGCAGCATGTATCACAATTATATTTTTAAATTTTAAGAATAAAAGAAAAGCCCTTTTGTATGTATATGTACAGTAACAGTAGTTTATAGTAAAACTTATGTTTCTCAGATATGTGCTTATTAAAATAATCTCTTTCAATTAAAAAAATATTTTTCCCTAACCTTGACCACACATAGGCACTTACTCATTGAAAGTTGAAAATAAATATGACTTCGCATTCATTTTAACTATGTTAGACTCTTCACTATGTCATCCTTGATGGCAGAATTTCTTTCTAATGGAAATAAAACTTAAATTTCTGGCACTTAGTAGTGCCCCATCTGAGTTAGCTATTGTCTTGCCACAAATGATTCTTTCCAGGAAAGCAATGAACTGTAATACAATAAAAATCACCAGTTTTAAAGAAATCCTAAGTAATCTAGATTATTTTCTTTTTTTTTAATTTTTTTTCTTTATTGATTAAGGTATTACATATGTGTCCTTATCCCCAATTGCCCCCACCCCCTAGATTATTTTCTTAAACAATATTGGTTTAATGTGGGGTTTTTTTTAGTTATGTACTGTTTTTATGTCATTCAAACTAGTAACCACTGCTTTTCCTTTTTATGTGCACATGGCATTCTCTCGTTTGTAATCCTTTCACCCCAAACATCCCATTTTCCTTTTGTACTTGCCTTGCAATTCCCATCTCCCAGCTGCCACCACCCCAAAAAATAGATTCTAGTATCCAAGGTGAATGGGAGTGATTTTTTTTTCTGTTTCTGCTTCCTGTTAATTCTAGCAAGTAGTATTTAGGAGCTCTAATTTCTTTCTAGTTAATTTCCTATAATGTTTTCTTCCTTTTTTTAGCCAAATATTTCATCTTTTTCTACTTGATGCACTTTAGTAATCATATGCCTATTAGTCTTAAAATATTCTAATGATGGCTTTTTCTGCATTTACCATATCATCATTGGGGTTGATTTTTTTTTTATTACCTATATACAATTTCAAGTCTAACCTCTGCCCACTTAAATTCTATTAATATTGAAGATTGTGTGTGATTAGCAAAAGTTACAAGTTGGCCCTGGCCAGTGTGCTCAGTGGTTGGAGCGTCTGTCCCCAGACCGAATGGTTGCAGGTTCGATACCTACTCCAGGACAGGAACCTCGATCGCAGGTTCCCCAGCCCTGGTAGAAGCGAGTGCAGGGGCGAGTGTAGGAGCGAGTGTAGGAGGCAACCAATTGATGTGTCTCTTCACGTCGATGTTTCTCTCTCTCTCTCTTTCTGTCTCTCTCTTTCTCTCCCCTTCTCTCTCCCACTCTCTCTAGAGATCAATGGAAAAAATACCCTCAGGTGAGGATTAAAAAAAAAATTATAGGTTGGCAGCTCTATGGAAGGAAATCTGTATTTCTGCCGGGAATCAGCCCTCTGAGAGTCTAAATGCCAGCCACCCAGGCTGCCGGACTGTCTGGGAACGGTCTTGAAGTGCAGAAAATAAGGCTTCCCATCGAATTACTTCCTTGCAGACAGTCAGGTGGAGGTTATGCATTTGTGCTGGGGAGCCCTCAGCATTTGGACGTGGCCGTGTCCGCAGGACCTGATGATAGCTTACCTTGCAGGGAAGGACAGTCGCTCCCAGATAGCCTCACGAGCGGCCTGGAGCAGGAAGTGGTGAAGCAGATCTTCCTGGTTTGGGAGGAGCCTGAGGTGGACCTCTCGCCCTGAGTCTGGAAGGTAAATTTGTTGTTACCTGTAAATTATGGTTCTGCTAGTTCATGCTATGCCAATCCAGACTTTCAGAGGTATCCCTCCTGCCAGCAAGAGAAGACAGATGACTTGGATGAAGATGGCTGTCAAGCCCTGGGTCATTTAGTCTTCCACACTTAAGAATATTCATTTTAAACAAAAGGGCATTATCTATAAAATTACCTTATTTCAACACATCGAGCACATACTATTCAGTGACTATTGTGCTCTTTTTTGTTGTTTTTTCTACTTTTTTTTTCTCAGAGTAAACCATATGGATTGGTTTAAGAGGGCCTAGCAGAACCACAAACTTACAGGCAAGAACAAATGTCACTTTCTGCTACTTTCTCCTATACCAATCCAGACTGTAGGGACCAGAACATAATATCCCCTGCTAAAGTCAACATGAACTTAATTTTTTAAGTGAGCATATTGATACTTTGTTTTCTTTAATGTGACTAAAAGTTATTTTCTCCAAACAATTGTTAAGGCTTTTTTAAAAAAAATCAGTATGACATTGTCATATCTAGTTCAAAAAGGAGTCCTGTCTGCCAAATGTACTTAGCAATGTGCCAACATAAACCCCAGCTACTCAGCAATACCATGCCTCTTTCTTCTCAATGAAAAATAAACCCATTCCATAAGATTTGGCAGCCAAACACAGAGGGATGAATGAATACCCTACCTTAATTCAATACATACATTTAACTACATCTGTCAACTCTAATTGGTCCATCCTCACAGAATTGAATACATGGTCTTTGTGTTAATTTATCTTAGCTTAATCTGTGTTACTATCTTCCTCCCAGCCTCTCCTTTTCTGGTCATATCTGCTGGCAATAGGGATGGCCCTACAGTCTAGAGTGATACAGGGGGAGATAGCAGAACCCGAAGAGTCCAGTATTTCCGTTTTTTAAAAAAGCAGGAAGAGGTCATCATGACGGAGGTATTATTTTTTTTTGCACAGCTCAGGGAGGTAGTTAATGTATCCTTCTAGAATCACACATAGTTGAGATAGGCCACTGTCTTCAAGTTTGTTTGCTACTTCAAGCAATAGCCATAAATTGATTCTGTGTTTGGTGCCAGACTTATCCCAGCTCGGTATTATTTGACATTTTCTTCCTCTCCTTCAGAAGTTCCATGTAAAGTATTGAGAGGATAGGGTTCGAGTACTGTTTTAGGCTAATCCTCCTGTTGGGTTAGCATTTGCCAATGTATGGAAGGTTTTGCATGGAAAACATTGCCTAGTGTTCATATTGGCTAGATCCTGTGACTCCTAGATGCCTTTGTGTTTACTCATCTTTGAGCATTGAAGCTATTTTGTCTTTTCCTGATTTGCTCGTATTATCAGGTCTTTTATAATGTCACCTAATCATGATCAAGGTTCTGAATTATATTTCCTGGAGCTGATATCAAAGGCCATAGAGACTGTTGAGTATTATCAGCATTTATATTCCTGAATTCACTCATTTGATTTAATTTACCATTGCATACGCTCCAGATAATTGTAAATGGCCTCAAGTTATAAGGATTAAAATGTAATGGAAATTGTAATTTAGGAACATATGTGAATTTTGGAAAATCCCTTCATGATAGTTGTTTAGTTGGTTTTCCGAATCCTCATTTTAACCTTTTGTTAAAGGTTAAAATAACCTTTTGTTAAAGGTTAAAATAACCTTTTGTTAAAGTAGTCTGGAGGCTACTGATTACCGGTTCTAACATTGAAAGTTTTCTTTTTGTTTACAGTAACTCCTGCATGAGAAATTTAGAAATAACAAATTATTTAACAAGTTACTATGGTATGCATCTTCAAAAACTCTTCAACTCCCACTTTTAAATAACTTTACCCATTGCTTTTGCCACATGTCTGTTTATCAGGCTATATTTCAGTTCTATGAATTTAACTAAGTTGAAAATACAGATATTTAAGTTTTGTTTCTCCTTTGTTATTGGAAACCACATTGCTGATGGGAATTTTTTTCTTTCTGCTCTTTGGTGAGATCTTTTAAAATTAGAGATTAAACTAAAGTATATTTATTCAGTGCATATTAAAAATGAGTTTCTTAAGTCAACTTTATCCTGTGAAGTCCCTCAAGTTGTGATTCAGTTTTTATAAAAATTACTTCTCAAGTCTTGTATTAGGACAGCATTGAATTTTGGTCGACATGGATCTATTCTAATACATGTGAATCCTCTTCATCTTGAGCTTGACCTTGTCACTGGATTTTTACAAATAGAATTCTGTGAAAAGGGGAATAACAATTATATTTTTAAAGAAAAGTGAATGAATTAAATGGCATTTTTAGTTTAATATTTTTATTATTGATAGTAATGCTTAATTTTGAATGGTATGTTTTAGGTTTTATGTTAATAAGATGATAATTTAGTAATTTTTATATGACAGGCACCTATGGGGACCTGCTGGGGTGATATCTCAGAAAATGTGAGAGTAGAAGTTCCCAATACAGACTGCAGCCTACCTACCAAAGTCTTCTGGATTGCTGGAATTGTAAAATTAGCAGGTGAAAAGCATGCATCTTGTTCTAGAAAATGTCGATTATGTGTGTAACTTTTAAGGAAACATATTTGTAAATTTTGCAAATGTTGCCAAATAAATAAATATGGTATTAGGGCAGGGGTTGGCAAACTTTTTCTGTTAAAAGCCAGACATAAGTATTTTCAGCTTCTTGGGCAAAACAATCTGTCACAACTATTCAACTCGACCATTGTAGCATGAAAACAGCTATAGCAATACACAAATGAATGGGCATGGCTGTGTTTCAGTAAAACTTTATAGCCACTGAATTTGGGTTTTATATAAATGTCACCTATTATGAAATACTATTTGTTGTTTTTTCAATCATTGAAAATGTAAAAACCATTCTTAGATGGCAGACTATAACACATCAGGCCAGCCCTGGCCAGTGTGGCTCAGTTAGTTGAGCATCATCCCGTGCACTCCAGGTCAGGGCACATGCCCAGGTTGTAGACTCGATCCCCCGGTGGGGGGTGTGCAGGAGGCAGCCAATTGATGTTCTCCTTTCACCTTGATGTTTCTCTCTGTCCCTCTCCCTTCCTCTCTCTCTCAAAATCATTAAAAATATATTTAAAAACAACAACAAATCGGACCAGATCTGTGAGCCATAATAGAGTTTGCCAACCCCTGGAATAGGAAAATACTTTGAAAAGTAACACACAGTAGAGGTATTAAAAAAAAAAAGTGATAAGAGTCACAATAGCAAAAGTAAAGTAGTAGTGATAATTTCATGTATCTTGAGTTCTTCCTTTTTCTTCATGTCCACTACTTTTGTGTGCCCTGATCCTTTATTACCTTATTGCTCATGAAGTAAATGCATTAGGTATTTACTCTGTTAGACACTGTAGGCAGGTGACGTGCAAAAGTGTAAGACTTGGTTTTTTTCTGTGAGCTTACATCTGCCAAACGTTGAAAAAGTTTATGACAAGGTGCTCAGTGAGTGGTGGTGTCACAGGGCACTGTAGTACTTTAGGGGAGGGACAGCCACTCAAATAAGAAAAGTTGCCCTTAGATTACTGAAGAGGTGTCTTATCCTGCTCCTTCTAGTCCTGTCCAGAAATTCTCCCCCAGTCATCGATAGACTTAACTTACCTAAAAATGGTCTTAATTCCATTTTTCCAAATGAAATGTCTTTAATGCACAAATGAATAGGCATTTCTCTGTTTTTGTTGCTCTTCTTCAAGACCTTTCTGGCTTCTTTGTCCTTAAAGGGTGAAGATGGTCAGCATTTACAGCCATTTGAGTTGCACCGTATACCAATGACCAAATCTTTTGTTGCTCCCCAATATAAGTCATCTGTTCTAAAGAGATTAATCTTCCTCCGCCCTCGTAGAGTGTGTTCTCTGTCATCTCCGTGCCTTTGCTTACTCTCACGAGAATGTCCCATGTTTTGTACTTGGCGTATAACCCAATTCATTTCCTATCTTTTCCTTGAAATGCTTCCCCTGCTATGTAAGCATTCTCTAAATGCTACTCTTATCCTCTACACCATAATTTAAAGCAGCAATATATTGTTTCTGTCCTAGGTGTTTAAATCCGTTGCATTTAATATCCGAGAATTATTTCTACCTTCCGTCTCTGATTTTTACATTTCTGTTTTATCTAATTGCCTCATATATCTTATTCTAAGCCACTTTAGTGATGTTTTAGAAGTGAGCCTGGTGTTAATCATGAACTAGAGCTCAGCAACAGTTAGCAAACTCATGAATTATTCTGTGACTTACTGCATTTTAAAACTAAAGGTGTAATGCTATAAATTTTTATCATAGATATTAACATATAAAGGCTCACTAAATGTAGCTCCCGGCCTGAAATATAAGTTTAATTTTTATTATTAAAAATTTATTCTACTAAACATCTTAAATTAAACATTAATCTATTTCAGCATAAGATTTTATTAAATCATAAATAGGTTATATCTTATACTTTCTGTTATTTCTATAAAATACATCTTCCTAGTTGCTTAGTACATATAGTTTTTTAAGTGATTTCACAGACTTTCATCTGTGTTTATTGAATTTCTTTACTTAGCATTTTCAAGTCTTATTTCCAAATAAACAGGACAGAAAAATTTAGACTCTTGAAGTAGCTAAATCCAAATTATCCAAGAATAATTGGTTGCCAGTTGAGCTGAGTAAAATAATTTCTTTGAAATGTATTTTAATTGTGTTTCTCTGACTTGAAAAGATTTTATTCACTAACCATACACAATCTTCTTTCTTTTATTTTCAAAACTACACATTCTAATAGAACTTTCCCAACCCTGTTTTCATTGTGAATTTCTGTTTTAAAATGTAAGAAACCATGGGTAAAATTGAAATATATTCTGTGGAGGAAGCCATGCTTTGAAAACAGTAAAACTAATTGTACTGTACAAATGGTTCTCAAAGTCTGATCCATACACCAGGGGCAGCAGCATCACTGGGGACTTGTTAGAAATGCATATTCTCAGACTGACCCAAGATCTGCTAAACCAAAATCTCAGGGCTGGGCCTAGCCATCTGTTCTCAGCCCTGCAAGTGTTTCTGTTGCAGATACACACTAACGTTTTCCAACCATCACCAGCAGCTAGATCCTATTTTATTTCATTTATTTTCTCCTTATGTGGTGATTAATTTGTTGGTTTCAGGTTACAATGCCCTTTTACGATATGAAGGATTTGAAAACGACTCTGCTCTGGACTTCTGGTGCAATATATGTAGTTCTGACGTCCGTCCAGTCGGCTGGTGTGCAGCCAGTGGGAAGCCCCTTGTCCCTCCTAGAAGTGAGTAGTTTACCTCCCCTCACTGTACTATAAATGCACATACTTAAATGCAATTTCACTCATAGTAACATTAAGGTGATACAGAAATTAAGAATATATTTTTTTTTGTTTCAATTAACTTAATTGCTGGCAAGACATATTTGTTTTCTCTATTTTTGTTGCTCTTCAGGACCTTAATATTCTAAATTGCAAGGAAATTTGTGTGTTTTTTTAACAAATACTTTATGCAGCAATTCACTCTTCACTAAGGTGTAACTGGTTATTTCTTTTGTTTTAGCTATTCATCATAAGTATACGAACTGGAAAGCTTTTCTAGTGAAACGACTTACTGGTGCCAAAACACTTCCTCCCGACTTCTCACAAAAGGTAAAGATGGAATCTTAGAAAAGGACTGAAGTGTCAAATGAGAGCTCTGTAAAAAGGAGTAACTTTCAAGTTTTTAAGGAATTGTTTGAATTTAGTGAGCCAGAGCTGTAGTAAATATCATTATTTTTAATAGTGCAATAGTAAAATAATTTGTAGACTTCTGTCATGAATCCCAAAGAGTTTTTGTCTGCTTTTGTTTCAAGGTTTCGGAAAGTATGCAGTATCCTTTCAAACCTTGCATGAGAGTAGAAGTGGTTGACAAGAGACATTTGTGTCGAACACGAGTAGCAGTGGTGGAAAGTGTAATTGGAGGACGATTAAGACTAGTGTATGAAGACAGTGAAGATAAAACAGATGACTTCTGGTGCCATATGCACAGCCCACTAATCCATCATATTGGCTGGTCTCGAAGCATAGGCCATCGATTCAAAAGATCTGGTAAGCACCTGTCATGAGAACTCCTATTGACAATGTCATTGAGGCTGAAGTCTGCTACTTGGTTATTTTTCTCTACAGAATAGCATAGGTCAAAGATAGCATTCTAGTTGTCTGGGCAGCTTATTCTACTTTAATCGAGAAGCTTCACACAGAATATTTGTGTCCTAATTCCTTCTTCCACTCGTCCTCAATGAAAAAATAATGCACTTCTGGTCACAACTACATTTGTTTTCTTACATTTTTCTTATCCACCCCATTTGAAAGATCTAAATCTTTATCCTTTCTCTTTCCATTCAATTTTAATCAAAATAGCAGAATTACATGTTAAACTTAATACTAAACACATTAAAACACACTTAAAGTTATAATTCCCTCATTAGGGAATTATCAGCATTCTAATTGGCTGAGTGTACTTAATGGCACATGTACTCTGAAGAGAGAAAGACTATTAAAGGTTATTAATCATAAATGTAGAAGGCATATGTTTTTGCCGTGTTTTAGAGTATACATACCTTGTGAGTTTGAAACCTTCAAAGAAACGTGGTTTTTGGTCTTCTCACAAATGCTGACAGATTAGTATGTAACTTTTCCTTGTAGATATTACAAAGAAACAGGATGGACATTTTGATACACCACCACATTTATTTGCTAAGGTAAGAAGTTTTTATAAGAACCCTCATTTGTAAATTATGTTTAAAAGAGGGTTGTGGGTTTTTTTTCCTAAAATTATAGAAATCACAATTACATATGTTCACTTAAAAGGATTAAGACCTTGTAATTCATTGGTGTCACAACTATTGATTATAATTATTTTTAAATTCTGTCTGTTTGCCTGAATTCTCTCTGTTCCCTAATGAAAGTTTGCATTAAAATATTAGGTAGGTAGGAGAAGGCATTTGGTATTTCCATCTGGTAAACCTTTTCAAATTGGTAACACTTTCATTATTAAAATGATAATATTTGTAACAGTGATGTGCTTTCCTGTAATTCTTTAGGTAAAAGAAGTGGACCAGAGTGGAGAATGGTTCAAGGAAGGAATGAAATTGGAAGCTATAGACCCATTAAATCTTTCCACAATATGTGTGGCAACCATTAGAAAGGTACAAGAATGGGTTTTAAAATACAAGAATGCAGTTATAAGAACTGTTTTTAAAGTTACAGGAGAAGGAGGCCCCTAATAGAATTCTTTTTGACATAAAATGTGTGTGTATCTTCACTGGGGAGACGAAACAGTTACAAGTATTCAAAGTGACTTTGAATTCTCTTATCAGAGGTTCTCCTCTTGTATAGCTTGTTAAGATTGTCCTCTTGAGTCGCTGCCTTTATTTATTGAAGTATATCCTAAATTAGAGGAAGAATATTTAAGTTACTTCCTGGTCCAAACTAGTCCAACACAGAATTGTAACAAGGCCAAGTTTATCTTCAGTTTCCTGTGTTAACTTTTTGTGCCTTTTCCTTCCTTTTGGTAGGTAGCACTTTCTTTTTTTCTTTTTTTTCTTTTTTATTTTTCCTCTTTTCTGAAACTGCTTATAAGAAAAGATTTAAAAGAGTGGTTCTCAGTTCTCAGGCCTAAGGATCCCCTGGCAAGCATTTTTCACTTTTAAGAAATCTTTTATGTCATAGATTTTCCTTTCCTTTAGTATGTTACTTAAACTTAAAGGGTCATTTTTGTAATAGTGGTGTCTAGCCCTAACTGGTCTGGCTCAGTGGATAGAGCCTCGGCCCTCAGGCTGAAGGGTTCTGGGTTCGATTTCAGTCAAGGGCATGTGCCTTGGTTGTGGGCTGGATCCCCAGTAGGGGGCGTGCAGGGGGCAGCTGATTGATGTTTCTAACTCTCTATCCCTCTGTAAAAATCAATATGTTTTTTAAAAAATAGTGGTGTCTAATTTCAAATACTTGGAATTCTTTTCATTTAAAAGGTGCTGGCTGACGGATTCCTAATGATTGGGATCGACGGCTCAGAAGCAGCAGATGGATCTGACTGGTTCTGTTATCATGCAACCTCCCCTTCTATTTTCCCTGTTGGTTTCTGTGAAATTAACATGATTGAACTTACTCCACCTAGAGGTACTTCATCCTAATACACATCCTGGGTTTTCATTCTTGCTTTCCTTTTATGTGATATCTGTTTACAACATTTAACACAGCCCTAGGCTTCTTGCTGTGTGAATATCTGTGTATATATTGCATATATGAATATATGCACACACAAGAGCTGTGAGGTGGTCTAAAATCAAAGCACTGTATTCCAGGTAGCTTTAATAAATTGTTAGTATAGAATTTTTTCTGAGCATCCATATACTTTATAATATGAATTTGTATTCTCAAGTCCTGTTGAAATGGTGATTAAGCTTAATAGGTTATTGCATACATTTAACTGGTTTTTTAAAATAGATACTTTAGTGTTGAGGGGGCAAGTTTCCATTTTTAGAGTCATGTGGCTTTTTAAAAGAAGGTAGAACTTTAAATAGCTCTCGTGGCTTAACTAACAACTTCTCTGATTTTAATATCTGAGCCTATGGTTTTTCTTTTAAGAAAAGAAGGGGCGGGGTGGGGGGGGAACAAACCCAGATGTCTATAAAAAATAGTATTAGTTCAGTGAGTTTTCTTTCTTGCAAAGAAAAAAATGTCACTGGAAGGTGTTAAATGCTAGACTGTTCGAAGCCTGGGGTTGAGAAAGCAGAAGTCTATAGTTCCTGTGGTGACAGAGGAAAGGAGAGTCACGTTTGCGTTAGGATAAGTGGGTATACCAGTGTCTATCTAGAAAAGAAGGAAAATCCTTATAACATGGAGGAGCTGTGAGACTCAACAGTATTAGAGCGTGAATTATAACCTCAAACCTGAGCCTGTGCTGAGTTGCTTGTTACCTGCTTTTAGTATTATGCTAATTTTAAATGAACTGCTACTTAAACCAATTGTGTCCTACAGGTTACACTAAACTTCCTTTTAAATGGTTTGACTACCTCAGGGAAACTGGCTCCATTGCAGCACCAGTAAAACTATTTAATAAGGTAAATTTCACTGATGGCATGATTATGTGGAATTGTACACAAAAATGTACATCATTATTGAGAAACTATCTTTGCTTTTATTAAAATTTCTTAGTGGACATTTATATATATATTTTTGTTGTTGTTATTTTTTTCTTTCCTTTTTTTGGAGATTTATATTTTTAAAAATAGAGGGTAATAAAACAATATAAATACTTCCTTTACCTAGGAAGTGAAACTTGTTTCCAAACAGGATTTCATTTTTTAATCTGAGTAACATAAAAATGAATACGTTGCCTATCTAGTTCTTAAATGCTTCACCTTCACACGTTTCAGTGACTAAAGAATTATTTGGGAGTTTTTGGTTTAAATTACATTATGTGGTTATGTTGCTTCCTTTCTTTCCCTCTCATAGTGATACTGGAGTTATGCATTCGTCTTCTCACCAGTATTCATGTTTTGCTTCTCCATGTCAGGATGTTCCAAATCACGGATTTCGTGTCGGAATGAAGTTAGAAGCAGTAGATCTCATGGAGCCACGTTTAATATGTGTGGCCACAGTAACTCGAATCATTCATCGCCTCTTGAGGATACACTTTGATGGATGGGAAGAAGAATATGACCAGTGGGTAGACTGTGAGTCTCCTGACCTCTATCCTGTAGGGTGGTGTCAATTAACTGGATATCAACTACAGCCTCCAGCATCACAGTGTAAGTTGGTATACAGAAAGGTGTCCTTTTGTAAGTCAGCAATTCTTCAGTGGACTGTCTCACAATGATCATCTTGTGAGCTCACAGGACAAGAATATACCTATGTCTGATTGGTTGCCAGGTAAGATCTTAAGACTCAAAAACAGTATCACAGAATTAGACCATGTGTACCATGTACCATGGCCATGCAAACTCAATAGTGAGTTTCCTAATGACTATAGAAACACAATAGTAAGAGCACTTACCACATTAAAGTCGGCCTATTTTAATGAGTTTAAAATGATAGGCCAATAATTTACTGGAACATGATAAGTGCTTATTGAATAGATAGTGGAATCTGTCTGGTATTGAGGTTTATGGTTTTATCAGAACAAGCACTCTTATTTTCAAAGCATCATGTAATTTTACAAGTATAACAGTTCTTGATAAAGATAGTTCATTTAAGTTGTACCTATGGTTAGTGGTAAGCAATTATCTTGTACCAATTTTCCCTTTTATCTTTCAGCAACAAGAGAAAGCCAATCAGGTTCATCAAAACAGAAGAAAAAGGCTAAGTCCCAGCAATACAAAGGACATAAGAAAAGTGGGTCACCACATGGTGTTTATATACATTTCCTAAATTGTTAACCAATTGGGGTCACGGTATTTTTGCACAGAAAGTGATATCCCTTGTGAGAGCTGATGACTGTGCGTTGTGTATTACACTTAAAGGTGCAGTATGCCATAAAAGGCAAACATTTGCAATAATGAGAACCACATATTTTAATTGACAGGAAAAATGATTATAACATATATGGTAAAGAATAGAATCTACAAATGATTCTTGAAATAATATGTTAACCTACTGGAAATTAATTTTAAAAAAACATTTTTATTTAAAAATTTTAAAAGCAGATGCTTGATGCTTATAATAGACTTGGAGCCTAATAAACCCAAAACTCTTATAAAACTAAACTCTAGAACAGTACTTATAAGAAATTCAAGTGGATAGCTAGCAAAGTCAAACTTAAGAAAATTTTTAAAAATACGCTTTTTATATTTTACCTTACAATGAATGGTTACTGGGGTTAATAGCCAAATATATTGATAGCTCTGATTTTTTTTTCTTTTCTTTTTTTATTGATTTTTTACGGAGAGGAAGGGAGAGGGATAAAGAGTTAGAAACATCGATGAAAGAGAAACATCGATCAGCTGCCTCCTGCACACCCCCTACTGGGGATATGCCCGCAACCAAGGTACATGCCCTTGACCGGAATCGAACCTGGGACCCTTCACTCCACAGACCGATGCTCTATCAACCGGTCAGGGCTAGCTCTGATGCTTTTAAAATCTTTTCCCTCCACCATAGAGAGCCACGGATTCTCTTCATGAAGATGGTCGTGGAATATTTCATTCTAAGATACAATTTTTTTCATGTAAAGATATTTTTAAAAGTAAAAAGTACTTTTGAAGGTTAAGACTAAATCAGTTTTTTCCCAGCTGACTTGCCGTAAGTTCAAATAAGTGCTAATCTGTCTCATTACCAACCGGAAGACTGAAGAAGCATAAAAAAAAAAAAAAATCAATATGTCCTAACCTTCCCGGTCATAATTGTTGGTTTGTAATTCTTCCTGCGGGAACTTGAAAACTTCCACCAACCACTGCACTGGTGCTTTGGTTTCCTTCCACCACAGAACCCAGACCCGCCTCACAGGAGCGGTAACTTCTAGGCCTGTCTCTTACCCTCTCTTTGTATTGGAGGCATGAGTTTCCCATAGGCCCAGAGTTATTTTGCCCACTAGCTGCTTGCCGTTTGATATTCAGACTGCAGAGAGCATTGCCAGACCAGGCCGGCCACAGTGATTTCCCATTTATCTGGAAATGACGAGGGAGAAGTCACCGGGAACTTGGTCAGTGGACCAGCCGTGGTAGATGTGAGCACTGAGCTTTCTGTACGGTTGACGAGCGCGGCTGCTTGAGCTGTCTTTTCTCTTTGATTGGACAAGACTTTGAGATTCCAGAAATTTCTTTCCAAGATGTTGAATGTCAGAATGTTTTTTATTACTCAATGGTTATATGACGATATTTTTCAGAACTAGTTTCTGACTATTGTGTACACAATTCACACGCCTCTCTAGTGTGGCACTTGCAGGGTTTGTTTCTGGCTTATGGAGCTTAATGTGGTAGGAACATAGGAAGAAATATGAAGTGATAATATCAGTACCCCAGTTTTTAGTGACATTTAACATCAGATTGCTGGATTAGCTGGGGAAAAAGAATTGAGCTATGAATGTATGTGTTCTTTAACCTTTTAATTGCTCGTGTTATGGCATGATCTCTAATGTCTTTTTTTTCTATCTAATGTCTTTAAATTGTCCTTTGGACATAGAAGGGAAGAACTATGGGCTCAGATTCTCTTATTAGTAAACCCGTGGGGCCAGATGTATTTTGGAATTCAGAATTTTTTGGATTTTAGAAAAGTATAGTGTGCATAATATACATTAATGTAGCACCCATTGCAGACTCTGGAGCATTTTATGAAGCAAAATATATATAAATATTTACATTAAATGGGCCAAATAAAGATTATAAAGAGTATCACCACATGAGGTCTGATTTTGTTTCCAAGGTTTTATAGAAACTTGGAATTTTGGAATTGAGGATAAGGAATGAAGAAGAAGCAGTCTTCATTATAAGGGAACTATTTGCTCCTTTTGTTTTTTTATATTAGTCAACAAATTATTTGTTAGAAATTTTCCCCACAAAACTTTACTTACCAAATAAGAAAGAATGTGGGGTCCAGGAACCTAAGTCACCCATTGCATTCAGATTTATATCAATAGCAGATAGGCCACAAAACCTTTCATTTGTTTGAACTTTGCCCACAGATTATTATATTCTGGCTCTGTTGTTTTCTTATAACTATTTGGTCTTTGTGTATCCAAAATCATCCATCAGTATATTGGTTGGTAGTGCTTATGTCTTACAGAAATAGACAGTTGCTTGGCTTCGTTATTCTAGCTTGTTTTGTAATGAGCTGTGTTCATGCTATAAAAGGATAACTGGTAACCAGTGCTTTGGAAAATAGGTCATACTCTGCCAAGAGGGTCCTATAGACTATTGTGTGCATGTGCTCCGTTCAGTCTGAAAAGCCTTTTTTCCCTCAAGGTTTAATCATTTAAGAGCCAGAAAACCAGCACTGTTTCTGTGTCATCTTCAGGGGCTGGTAGTAGTAGTAGAGTTGGAGATTCTCCTGGTATTTTTACCTCTAGGTGTGTAGTATATTAGGAAAAGTCTAAATGATTGCTGTACATGATTTCAGTTTGGCAATTGAGGTGAATGTGTGCTCACTAATAGCTTAGTTTCCAGATCATTTTACATAGGAATACAGTCTGACTTAGATTTATCTTTTAGTCTTGATTTTGTGAAGCATAATTTCTGATTGCCCTTGCCTGAGTCATTTGTATACTCTGGAAGAAAGCAAATACAATTTATATTCACAGGTATATGTAAGTATTCTTCAGCTTTCAACCTGACTAATGAAGTATGCTTGGTTCAGTATTTGCGAAGTTTAGAATACCTTCTTTTTTATTAATTAAAACATTGTATAAATTTTTGAAGGCTTATGTTTCCTTATGAAACTATAACCAAAGGATATTTCAAAAAAAAATTAGATTGCTTAAGAACTTGCAGGCAACATGCTTTAAATTTTAGAACTGCTCTTCAGAATAAGAAATACAAGTGTTTTCCACACTTGTATTGTACACAAACAATAGGGTGGTGAAGGCCTGGGTCTGGGGTCAGGGCGGGCTAGAAGGGGTCAATGGGGGTAGAAGGGAGGGCATATGTAATACTTTCAAAAATAAAGATGTTAAAAATAATAATTTTAAAAGGGCGCTATTGCAAGTAATCCCTTACTGGGGTGCTGTTCTCAGAGTGCCCACAAGAGGGCACTATTTCAACTAATCCCTAACCATGGTGTTGTTCTCAAAATGTCCACAAGAGGGCGCCAGGAAATACTCGTGTTTTCTAAAATTGCGTATTATAAACCAAAAGTTAGGGGAGCACATATCATATCAGCAAAACCCTACCATCAGAAAATATATTAAACTGTTTCTCTCCGAAGGTCAGTGTTTGGGCATATATGGGCAGTGAAATGCTACCCCATGAAAACAATTGAAAACTTAATAAGTTTTTATTGATTTTATTTTTTATAATATTTTTATTTCAGAGAGGAAGAGAGAGGGAGGGAGGGAGAGAGATAGAAACATCTATGATGAGAGAGAATCGTCGATCAGCTGCCTCCTGCACGCCCTCTACTGGGGATGGAGCCCACAACCTGGGCATGTGCCCTTGACTGGAATCGAACCCAGGACCCTTCAGTCCACAGGCCAACACTCTATCCACTGAGCCAAACCAGCTAGAGCAAGTTTTATTGATTTTAGAAAGAGGGAGGGAGAGATAGAAACATTGATGAGAGAGAAACATCAACATCAATCAGCTGCCTTTTGTGCACCCCTTGCTTGGGATACAGCCCACACCCTGGCATGTTCCCTGACCAGGAATCAAACCTGTGGCCTCCTGTGCATGGGTCAACACACTCAACCACTGAACCATGCTAGTTGGGCTTATAAAACTTTGTTTATTGATTTTTAGAGAGGAAAGGAGAAAGAGAAACAAACATCAATTTCTTGTTCCACTTATTTATGCATTCATTGGTTGATTCTTGTATGTGCCCTGACCGGGGATCAAACCCACAAACTTGGTATATCGGGACTACGACACTAACCAACTGAGCTACTCAGCCAGGCTAAACCCTCTCTCTCTTGCATAGAATTTTCAACTCCTCTCAAGCTAACATTTTTGTGAAGGAAATTAGCCAGCCATTTTCCATACTAGTAATGCTCTCTCTAGTTCATTTTGCTTTCTTCTGTTTTAAATTTATTTGAGAGTCAGGAACCAGGATCACCAGACTCTCAAAGTCTAGATATACCCTCCCCCATTATCTACCCCCAACACACACACTCTCCTTGTTTTTAGAAATACAAATCTTGCATAGTTGGTTCTCTTTTCAGAGTATCCTATGCAGCAAAACTTTTCCTAGTTATATAATGCACTTTTCTTGCCCGGCGTGTAAGTAAAAGCTTACTTTAGTCTGACTTGATATTTAGAGAGGAAGATGCCAATTGGGAAGAAGCCTGTCAGTTTGTCGAGCCTGCCCATGACAGGCGGGGTGCGGAGGAGCTTCTCTGGTGACGAAGAGTTGACTCCTCCTCCATATCGAACCCTGCCAGCACAGACAGCCCTGGAGGCCTTCCCACCTCCCAGCACTAGCCAGGAGTTCAGTCCCAGCCTCAAAACAGGTAACTAGTGGCCTCACACCTCAGGTACTGCAGAGGGCCAGGTCTGGGCAGGGTGGTGGGAGACGAGGTCTGGCATGCCAGGTGCGGACTCATTAAGTTTTTCGTTTCTTTCCACTGAAAACTTCATTTTCACTAGTCCTCCTCGATAGTCACCTCACTCCTAGTGAAAGGTGAGTCATCAGGGAAGGAAGGTTTTTTTATCTTGTTATAAACCATTTCGGAGCTTTAAATTAGGGTAAAGTTATACTTTCAGTTTATGGAATTGTGAGGCAACTTGGATTAGTTCATGGTTTCATTGAAATAGTTGAACATTTGCCTTACGGAGTTCTATTTGACTTGACAGGGGTGGCGGGGGGCGGGGGGGAGAAATGTGCCATTAGGGATCTATCTGATTAATCAAATCCAAAGATGAGGCTTTGATCATAGCATTCCATAGCATCTCATTCATTAGAAAGGATGTGTTTTTTGTTTCAGTGTAATCTTGGTTCTGGTGATAACATTTACCACAATCTTTAGTTGAAGTAACATGGACTTGGAAATACGGTACCCAGCTAATTTTGGTGTTGAATTTTAGTGAAATTTGTTTCCATAATTTCATGTTTACTTATGTATAATGATTAAGTGAGTTGTATTTCATTTGAGTTTAATTGGTTAGGCCGAGCTGGTAGGTTGTTCGGAAAACTACAGAAGGTTTTGCACTCCGACAGACTGCATTTGTGTGGGATGAACTATAGTGGATGTGAGCACAGGTCAGAGGGCTGAGAACCACAGCTGTGTCCGCCTTGGCATATCTTCTGCCACATCCTAACTGTTGCTTTAAACCAGGTGGTTTTATCTGACCAGCATTGTTTAAAACGCCTTTTGTACATTGAAAACTAAGGTGGGACTGATACCTGCTTTCTTCTCATTCCTCTGTTTGCTAATTTATTTATTTGATTGGTTGGTTGGTAATATTTTTGCACCTCAAGTTATCAGCCCCCTTTTTTTTTTTTTTTGCCATTTTAAGATGTGTTCTTTAGTTTTTGCCTAACGGTGTTATTAGGTCATCTTGATCCTTCCCAGTCTGTTTTCTCTGATGTCCTTATAGCGAGAGGAAATTACACACATATATGTATATATATGTAATAGATTAGGACTGCAAACCCAAGTTTATCTGCTGTTTAATGGAAGAAACTTCAAAGTCTATCTAAAGAACATTACTGTTTTCTTTCTTGTTTGTCTCTTTAATCGTATCTTTTTGTACTTGTTACATATGAAATCGTCTTCTTCAACGTATGTAATTAACTATAGATATTGTGAGCTCTGGATGTATTTGAGTTTTTATTGGGTTTTAGTTGTATTGTCTTTAGGCATTAGACTGATTTTGAAGATGGGCGTCACGTTTTGTGAGCGGTGACTGGTTCGTGTAAAATGAAACTTGACTTCTGGGATGGGCGAAACCCAGGAACTTAGCGAGATGCCTGTGGTGGGAACCCAGGCCTCGGTGGTTTCCTTCTCCCACCCGTGTCTGTATGTCCTCTGAGCAGGAGCACATCTGTGGGACCCATGTGGTCTTACTCGGGTGAAACAGGACTACGATGTCTAAACTATGTCAAAGCTGCGGTTGATTAGCTGTTGCGTTTATTATATTTACGGGCTTCTTGCTAGGAAAATGTGATTCCCATTAGCGTATCTCTTGAAATGTTAATGACTAGAGTCCGCAAAGTGACTCCTTTTAAAAATAGAGCTAAGGAAAAGTGCATTTGTGTAGAAAGTGAAATGTAGCCACAGGACCTATTCTATTTCATCCATCCTTCATTGAGAATAAGACCTGGAAAGGAGAAATGATTAGTGTGAAGATACCAGGCAGGCTTTATTTTAGGTTCCATTAAAACAAAAACTGCATTAGAACATTCCACATCTGAGTGAATGTTTCACCTTTATCTTGAGTTACTTTTTTTTAAGCATATTGTTTCCATATTTTAACATGAGTAGAAGCATAATCCAGAAATTTGGTGTTAATAATAAACGCACATAGTTTCAGGATGTGCTTTAGAATCTCAATTTACCTTCCTTGCATTTAAAAAATCAACATCTGTTTGAATGGAACATGTTTGGTCTTGAAGCACGTTAATTCTTTTTCATTCATTTAGCCATCTGATCATCATATAACAAGATACTGTTTTAATCAACCTTTTATTGTGGGTACTGCACCTTTAATGAAACTTGGGGTTGTTGTTGTTTTTTTTCTTTTTGTGTGTTTATTTTCATGGTATTGTTCAGATGTCCTTAACAATTAATGCATGTTGGTTAGATTTAAAGGATATATACTTGCTATTTTTCGTAAAAGCATTTTTATTAAGTACTTTTTTAAAGAAAGGAAAACTGCATAGTCTTGTTTGCTGTACCTTTCAACAGTCTGATTGGTATTTGTTTTGCTATTATTAGGGTATAGTGTATTCACTTTTCTGTCTTTGGGCTATTGAGTTTTTTTAACATCATTACCAAAACAAGTAACAAAGTAAAATAAGATGAATTGGCATCTCTGTAACAATTATTCTTTTAATTATTAAATAAGATATCAAAGACCATTATTTTTGAAACTAATCTTTTGTAACTAAAATCAAGACAGGGTATTTTTCTATGCATACACTGTTGACTTTAAAAGTGTAGCCACTTGAATATTGTTCATAGAGTTACTCCTCTATATGAAAACTTAGTTGGCTTACTACTCATCTAACTAGAGCCCTCATTCTCCCCATAAATCGACTGTTTTTTTCTGTATAAGCAGTTCCCACTTTACATTCTATAGATACGCATCCCCTCCAATTGTGATGAAAAGATCCATAATGGAGGATACAGAGCACTTTTTTCCTTTTCTGTGAGCCTGTGCCTGCAGAAAGCAAGCAGGTTTCCTCCGTGAGCCAGACATGGTGACGCGGGTGTGGGAGCCCTGTCCTGCCGCTGCCGCCAAGATAGCAGCAGCCAGCCGCTCCCACTGCACAGAGCCCTTCCCAGTGCTGGCCTCATGTTGCCAGGGTTTTGTGTGAAATCTCTTGGTTTCAAAGTAATCAAATTTAAAATGAACCAAGGGACACAGGTAAGATGGGGAAAGCACAGTTTGTTGCCTCTGATTTAGCAGATCTGGGTGAAGAAACAGCATTGCTCACCATGCATTAGGTTCCAGTGAGTGTCTTATACAAGATCACCTGTTCTTGAAATTCTTTGAAACTTGGCCAACTCAATTTTGGTTCAACAATAACTTCTTAAGAAACCTGAACACAACTCTTGAAGGTTGGCTGTTATTAAGACTTATTTTTAACACCTAGCTGAGATCTTTTTTTCTTTTTAGAGAGAGGAAGGGAAAGAGAGAGAGAGACATCATCTGGCCTGCCTCCCATACGAACCCTAACCGGGAATCGAATCCCCAACCTGAGTATGTGCCCTGACCAGGAACTGAACCTTCACCTTTTGATGTGTGGGACGATGCTTCAGCCAGCTGAGCCACCCGGCCAGGACGGGTCATTTTTATTTAAAAAGTGGGAAAGTGATTTTTTGGAAGGGATGAGTTCTGTAGGAAGTAGGGGTAGCTCTCAGGGAAAGGAATTAGGACAGTCGGAAGTTACTGAGTAATTATGCCAAAGGACAGCCATTTAAGTTGAGGGGCTTATAAAAAGAGTTAGCAAAATCCCATAATTAAACAGCTAATTTTTGCATACGACCAGTGCTGGGCCCTGGCCGGTGTGGCTCAGTTGGATGGGCATCGGCACGTGCACCAAAAGTTTGCTGGTTCATTCCCAGTCCGGGCACATAAAAAATATTATAATGACCCAGGACTGGGTCTGTAAAAAATGTTTTTATTTTAAAAAAGACCAGTGCTGGACCCAGCAAGGAAAAATTTTTTTTGTCTTCATCCTTGCCCATGTAATAGAAAGAGCCTTTCTGTCACTAGAAATTCTGACTAGCATGATTTGAGTGACTATCCAGAAATCTAAACTCCACTGAAAATATTGGAAACTGAAAAATAATTCTCCATAAAAATAAAGACCAATTAGAACGTGACCTATTTGTAAATTGAGGACTGCCTATACAGTTGGTTGTTTTGTTTTTGGTTTTGTTTTTCATTAAAAAGCAAATCGTCAGATAAGAACTCAGGTAGGCAATACTGCTAGTAAGTGATCCCATTGGTAATGTTAGCCATTTTGCACCAATTATTTTCAAATTGCTGATGTCAATAAATTTTTTATTTTGCCTAATAATCAGTTTATTATTTATTTTATTAGTATGTTATATACTTTATATTCTATTTATATTATAGGTAATACTTTGTATTTGTATATCAGATTTATATCTCTTTTCTACCGGGAGTCTTTTTAATAAAGGTACTCCTTGGAGTTAATAAGATTATATTAAAGTCATATTTATTGTGTTGTTAGTTTTTAAATATAGCTCAGGACCATGCAAGATAATACAGCATTGTTTGTATAGACATTGACATAAAAGTGAATACTTAACCATAAGAAAAATTTTATATATATATTTTATTGATTTTTTACAGAGAGGAAGGGAGAGGGATAGAGAGTTAGGAACATCGATGAGAGAGAAACATCGATCAGCTGCCTCTTGCACACCCCCTACTGAGGATGTGCCCGCAACCAAGGCACATGCCCTTGACCGGAATCGAACCCGGGACCCTTCAGCCCGCAGGCCGACGCTCTATCCACTGAGCCAAACCAGTCAGGGCCATAAGAAAAATTTTAATTATTCTAGTCAAATTAGGGATCTCTCTTATCTTGACTATTTTGTTGAAGATATCTATTGTGCAGGGTCCACTATGCAGTATTCTATTTTGGAACTTTCCTTAACTGCTAATGCATTTTGAAAACTAAAATGTTTGTACTTCACCGTAAAGCTGGTGGAACCTGAAGATTAAAAGCAGTCTGAATACTCCAGAAAGGCTTAGTAACATCCCGTACCTTTGTCTCTCTCATGCAGTGACTACATTGCAGCTGAAGGAGGAGTTGATAGATGGAGAGGACTACAGTTTCCTGCAAGGAGCATCTGACCCGGAAAGCAATGGCTCTGCCAACTTCTACATCAAGCAGGAGCCCTGAGGGGGCTCAGAAACGGAGGGTGGGAGGGAAGTTTCACACGGGACTGATTTGTAGTCCACCCAGCTGTACGCGGGGCTGTTCTACTGGGACATTTTGCTAAACAAAAAATTTCAGTTCCGGGTTTTTCAGGTGGGTGGGGAAACTATTTTAGTCGTGGGGGGAAATTTTTCAATTTATAAAGATGGACAATTTTTGTGTTGTATTTGAAGCTTTTGAAAGAATTTTGTAATATTTTACACGTTTGGATTTATGTGCATTGTTAACAAGAACTGAAATTCTAACTTTTTTGGTAAGATTAAAGTTTAGGTAGCAGGACTGAAAGAAATGATTTAAGAAGGATATAGTTGTAAATGCAAGTGAACTGTCAATACAAATGAACCTTTTTGGTACCTGTTGGGAGATTTGGGGATTTTAGAAGTTCGGCCAGTCACATCTCCAGCTTCCTTTGCTGCAGAAATATGCAACTGAACCCCCTCCTGGAGGGGTTGTCACCAAATGGATCATGGAAGGGGTGATTAATTCTGCTTGTCTGCATTTTTATTGCAGGCCATTTTAAATGTTTGTACAGAAATGTTTTTCATTCTGTGAACATTTATTTGGAGTTCTATATGAAACTGGAAGAACTCTGGATACTTTTCTATGTTTTCCTTTAATTAAAAAATGATAAAAATGATCCTAACACTAAAGTGTTAAACTGGAATGGTTGACCAGATATACAGGATGTCATTCTACAAGTTGAGGGGTAGGGAAAAATGCAATATTGTTCTAAGTTTATTTTATTTTCCTTACTAAAAAGTACCCCACAAAAGGGATTTTGATTAGTTCTCCGCCACTTCCCTCCATCTGTGAGATAATACTTGATATAACCACACCCCAAAACAGATGTTCTGTGTTACCAGGAGAATCAAATTCAAAGTTGTTTAAAGCCAAAATAAGTTTAGATTTCAAAATCATTCCAGCTCTGCTTTTAACTATCCTGGATTTGTTAGAAAACTAATTTGAAAGAGAATTTAATTTTCTTAAAATTCCATATATATCTATATAGTATGAGCTGTCTTTACTTGTGTTCAGAATTAGTTTTAACAATAATAACTGATTTGGACCATTTTGAACATTCCCTATTTTAAAATTCGTATGGCTTCCTTTCAAAAAAGGATCTAAGGGTAAATTGGTGAAAGGTTTGCTCTCTGCATTTTCTAACGTTGAGTTGTGACTGAATGAGAGAGCTCTAGCGTTTACCAGTGAGGTTCATAAACTAAACTCTCAGGAATTATTGCATCTGTTCTAGAAGTGCTTCTGGGTCTTAGCCTGGCCTCTTCAGAGTGGTGATAGTGACCATCTCCTCTGGAATATAGGTAGGGCTAATTAGAAATTAATCAAAATGATTAAACTCTACAGTCCTTCAACCTATGGAATGCTTTAAAAAATGTTCATGGAAAGCCCCAGGAGACATTTAGGTAAGATTTTTGTTTGAATTTTAAAATGCATAGAACATTAAAAACCAGCAATTTATTTTCTAAAATAATGCTCTACTTTTGGGAATAATAGCATTGGTAATACGCACAGGTTTACCTCATTCTATGCAAGAGGGGTTAATAACATAAGGTTTTGTAGTTGCTACTGGAAGTAAAATTTGTTGCTTTATTAATGTAAGAATGTATGGAATCGCATGTCAACATTTCTTAATACTGACTCTTTAGGGGCATAAATGCAGATCATATCAACGCCAAGTTGATCCTCATGTGTCAAATATATGTGAAATTCCGCTGTTAAATTACTGGATGCTTATCTTAAACAACATTACTGAGAGGGACCTACTGTAAATGTGACATCCTCACACTTCCCAAATCTTTAACTCTTAAGGATCTTCCCGTAAACTTAAAGCCTAGACGACTTCCAAAGCAGGCGTTACAACCATCTTTATTCTCAGACTCAGTGAGTTAAACCCAGGACTCTGATTTCATGAGATGGGCACGAGAAGCCTGTTGGATGGCTTGCTCTTCCAGTACCTTGGGCTCAGAGGCTCAGTAGGGAACTGAGTTAGTCAGGAGGGATTTGATTTGGAGCCTGGTAATTAGTTCTGTGAAATGCTCATTTGTTTATAAGCTTCCGGTTCTAGAGCAAAGCCAGGCTCCGAGTGCTTTTTAATTTCCCGCCTATTCGTGAAGGTGGTTCTTGTCTTGATCCCATGGCCACAGTTAAAGGTTGGTAGGACTTCCTACGTCTCAATACAATCTGAAGCCCTCTTCGTTGTTCAAACTCTTTAACTCCTGCTGCCAGTGAGCAGAAAGTAAGTTCATGCAGAGGAGATTTCTGTATTAGCCATAACTCCAGTTGTACAACTCAGCCCCATTATCTTTTACGGTTCAAAATGTACTGCTGACCTTGGGTTTGTTTTTGTTTTTTTCCTGTTAGGATTATTTGGGGCTTTTGGTAGTTTAAATTCTTTAACCTTTTCTTTGCTGTGTATGAGGAAAGCTAAAGCTGTTATCAACTTCTTTTTCTACGGATACTAACACGGGTTTTCAGTGTTTGTTTGTTGTTATTATTAATTTTGCGTGATGTGAATACCCTCTCCCATCAATATTTGTATTATGGTGCTATATATTTGGTAATGATCCTTTACTATTGGGAAGGGATTTTAAAAATACTGTGATTAAACTGGGTTTCTTCCTTTGATTTTCATATTTTAAATAAAGCCACAGTCATTTATACAAAAGAAAAGCGTCTGTCCCTGGGCAAGTCTTTTGAGGACAGAGGTCAAAGTAAACTGCATAAGGTTTTTACATCATTTCTGTATGTATTTGATATATAGACCAATATCTGTACAAATTTAATCTTTTATTTTCTTGGTAACTTGTGATCATTGAGAAAGTATTTGAAACTTTCTCAGGAAGTGTATATAATGGCGTGAAAAATTCTTCGGAGAAATTTATGTTCCTTTCATTTTTACCAGATTGCAAATTTCCAGCATGAATGTGAAAGCATTAAAATTATAACTTTGTGTACAAGATGAAAATAATTCACTAAATTTGCCCTTTTTTACACAAAATAAAATGTTAAAGTTAAGTTGTATTTGAGCAATTCTTTAATACTCTTTGGTCTTTGAGAGGTTTTTTTCTTTATTAAAAACATTGAGTGCCTTCTGTAAGCAATCAGAGGCCCCTGTGGAAGTCAGACCAGCTTCTTCCTCACGGCCCCTGCAGTTGAGTGAGAGAATGTGCTCCTGGCCGACAATGAAGGAAGAATACGGTGGATATATGGACAAGGATGCATCCGACCACAGCGGAAGCAGAGGTGAGTGTGGACCACTTAGGGATTTACTGTATTCATTTGTGTGGGTTTTTTGTTTGTTTTTTCATGTTTAACATCTTAATACAGATCAGGGAGTCTGGTTCATTTCAGCTCCTTCACTGCCAGACCTGGGGGCAGGGACTACTTCAGTTTCTTGCCTTTTTGTGATGACCAAGGTTATAAAAGTATCTGCAGCTTCAGACTTTAAACTTCACATTATCTTTCTTTTTCTTGATCTTGACATATTCGGCATCCTTTCACCTGGCTGTGAGCAGGAAGTTCCTGATTGCCTCGATTTTGCGATGCCTGTCTCCACGGTGCGAACGCAAGACAGGCACCTCAGATGACCCCCCTGTTCCCTGGGTACCATCCAAGAGGCCAGAGAGGACTTACATAACATTAGCTGGCACGTGGTATTTCAGGGGTGACTTGCTTGCTAGGGGGCTTTTTTTTTTCAAGCTCTGTTAACCGCTTAAGCAAAGTTTATAGGATGTAAATAAATTGTCCCAGCCAGCTGGCGCTGTTTACATCGAGAGAGAATACAAGGACCTCTTCCTTACCAACGAGTGACTCTTTGGAAAATTAATCAACTTCTGCAAAAGCAGTTTGTAGAGGATTTTCTGGATGTAAGATAGTAATGAGATGGCTTGGGTCTCTTTCGGAGTTTATTTAATCACACTTTAGAAAAATAGAAGGCATTCCAAGAAAACAGATGTGGAACCTAATTTCTGCCGTTTCCTACCTTAAATGGCTTGAACAGTTGCCCTAGAAAGTTGGAATTCCCAGATTGGGACACATTTACTATCCCACAAGCTTTGGTATATATGTTCTTTTAAAGTTTTTATATGTATATATTCTTTAAACCATTATAGCCTCTTGGGAAACTATTTTCCTGATGTGCTTTATGCCCAGGATTGTGTTTTAAGAGCATCCAGTGCTTCCCCCTAACAAGTCAATGTTGAGCTCTGTATTATTTATCCAGCCCCTGGGATTGGGAGAACAGTGACTCTATTTCCTCTCTATAGACTGTTACTGAGGCTGGAGTAACGCTTGTGGGCCTGTTAAAAGTGTCCGGCCTCTCAAGCAGGCAAAAAAGGATTGCCTACTGCCAACAAATAGATGAGAGTGGAAAAAAAGTAATTATTTTAAATACAGGGGCGGGTGACAGGTTTACAGTTGTGAGTACGTGAAACAGTTTATTATTTATTATTGTATTTTCCATCTGAAGAACTGTAAGCCTACTTTTGCCCACCCATCATGCATTTACTGTATTCAAACAAAAGCTTTATGGAAAACATGCATGAGTGGTCCACTTCACACACCAGCTGGTATATAGGATTATGTCCCAAACCCAACCTTCCTCCCAAAGCAGTACTTTTTTTAATTTTATTTTTCAGTTACAGTTTACATTCCATTTTTTTTTCATTGACTCTAGACAGGGAGAAAGAGAAACAGGATGTGAGAGAGACATCGATAGGCCACCTCCCCCGACACGCCCAGACCAGGATCGGACCTGCAACCCAGGTATGTACCCTGACCAGGAATCAAACCCACAGCCTTCCAGTGCATGGGACGGTGCTCCAACCAACCAAGCCACACAGGCCAGGACTACATTCAATATTCTGTCTTAGTTTCTAGTGTACAGCTTAGTGGTTAGGCAATCATATACTTTACAGAGTGGTCTGCCCAATGTTTCCAGCACACCCACCTGGCACCATACATAGTTATTATTGTTGATTATATTCCCTCAGAGGCAGTACTTTCAACCTCACCACAGTCTACCCTTTCTTGCACTTCTACCAAAATGAAGTCCTAGCATCCACTCCTTTCTCTCAGCTCTCACCACTGCAAATTTGACTTCACTTAACCCTGCAAACTCGAGACTTGCTCACGTCACTTAGATAACTGTAAAGGCAGTAAAGCACAGTGGCCAAGAACGTGGAATCCGAAGCCAGCTGCTAGGATTGGATCTGACACCTTCCCTTCTTAGTCGCGTTTAAGGTGTCTCAGTTGTAAAATGGGGACCTTAGTACCAACCTCCTGAAAGTTGTAAAGATTAAAATGAATTCATGTGTGTAAAGTTCTTAGAACAGCCCTGGCCCAGAGTAAGCTTGGACTTAACTACTGCTTTGGATCCAAGTACCTCCGCAGTGTGCATGAGAATCACCGGGGAGCACACATTAAAGTGGGGATCCCCAGGCCCGCCCCAGAATATGGAACCTTAACCATCAAACTTTACCACATGTACCATATATGAACACGAGATTACATTTTAAATGGAAAAATAATTTAGAAAATGTTCAACTCCTCCTGACATTTTTTTACACCAAGCTGTCAGTGTATGTGCCATTGTCGTGTGTAGCAGTATGCAGTAAAAGTAACACCGAAGTCAAAAAACAAAAAGTAAAGAAAAACCAAATAAAGAAAAAAAAAGTGTAACACTGAGTCTTGCATAGGGAAGTGGCATTTAGCTTTCACCAGTTTCCTAACAGAACAGTTATTCATAGACCCATGTATTTCTATAATCTCCCGTTTTTAAGCCCGACTCCGGGTGATCAGTGCCATTTGGCATCAGAGGATGAATTTTGTAACCACTCTGCTGTGATGCAGGAAGCAGGCGTGATAAGTACTTTATCCCGGGGAGGAGAGAGCCATAGGGTTGCAGAACACGTGTACCAGCAGTGGGCCAGGCACTGGGTTAACTTCTTTATATTCATGCCTGCCTTAACCCTGCCTTGCAGTGGTACCATTTTACAGATGCCTTGAGGCTCCCATTTTCTCATGTATAAGTTGCCCAATTTGCAATTGATAAAATGTATGGATGATAGTACGTTTCACTCTATCAAGTTTCAACAAACTGTTTGTACAGAAACATACATTTCTGCATCAGCGAAAGAGGCTGGGACATTCATTATGCTGTTTCCTTACTGGGTTTCTTAGATGCACTAGTGCCGCATGTGGCCCCTCGTTAGCCTCACTACTTTCCCACTAGAGTCTTAAGATGCACTGAGGTGCTGAGGAAGATTAATTAGTTCTGGATAATGCTAACCTAATGTGTTCTAGCCAGGAAACCAAGTCACTTCTTCCAACTTGGGGCCAAGGAAGCACAGGAGGCTGCACCCGTTTCCAAAGGCTTTATTGGTAAATATGCTTTAGAAAAGATGGATCCTTTTGCTTCCAGGTCAGTGGAATGAAGAGCTGTCCCAGGACACATCAAGTGGAGCCAAGGGGACTGATGCTTTGTCCACCTCTTATTCATAGATCCAGTCAAAAGCACAAGACTTGTAGTTGACCAGTTCTTCAGGCTTAAACCACAGGCTGATTTCCCTCTCAGCACTTTTTACTGAATCACTGCCATGAATGATGTTCCTAAGAAAGAACAAAGGTTATAGTTACCACATTTCAAAGTGCAAAGGGCTGTGTGATGGACAACCACTGCAGACCTTTTCAGTCAAATTGCCACTTGAATCGGGAAACTCTCCCAAAGTATTTCCTCTTTAAAAGCAACTATAAAAGCACTTAACCCAGCCCTAGCTGGTTTGGCTTATAGCGGGATAGAGCGTCAGCCTATGGACTAAAGGGTCCCAGGTTCTATTCCAGCCAAGGGCACATGCCCTGGTTGTGGGCTCAATCCCCCAACCTCCAGGAGGGGGCGTGCAGGAGGCAGCCAATCAATGATTCTCATCGTTGATTTTTCTCTCCCTCTCCCTTCTGCTCTGAAATCAATAAAAATACATTTAAAAACAAAACACTTGAATCTGATGATAATTACCATCTAATTTAGAATCTCAAATTCTTCTAAAATTGGGCTATGCCAAATAATGATTTTTATAAGTGACCCTCAGGACTTACCTGCCAACTTGTATGCAAAAGTCTCCACGAATGGTGCCTGGCTTAGAATCTGCTGGATTGGTCTCCCCAAGCATCATTCTCCCTGTCTTCACCACATTCAGCCCCTCCCAGACCTTGACAGTAGGGAAAAGGAACATCAGGTCTGCCATTCAGGACCATTAAGAACAAACACCCCTACCAGCACACATCCATCAGACCCATCAGTGAATGAGCATCAGCTAACCTCAGTAGACAGTAGGGGGCCTGCCTAAAGTATTCCATCTAGGATACAGAGAAAAGGTCTACGCAACTGGGCAACTTTCTAGCCTAGCTGAGGTAGAAACAATACTGAGGAATCCGTATGCAGCCACAAACACAGAGAAGGTAACAGTGGGAAGAGCATCCCAGAAAACTGTTAGAGCAACAGTTGGCAAAGATTGGCACGACAGGGGACAGTGTATTCCCAGGAAGAACAAAGAACAAAAGGTCATCCTCAAGGAACAGGAAGGGGATCTACTTGCTCAATAATTTCAGTGGCTCCCTATTGTACCCTCTACTTTCACTCCCAACTGGACGTTAATGCCACAGGAAGGACTAGCCTGCTTTCTAGCTCGGGAGTACACAGAACGTTCCCTACGCCGATTCCCCTTCCTTTTTCCTCCCAAGCTCCTAGTTGCTCCGTTAACTGACCTCCAGCAGGCTCCATCTGTAAAGCAAGGAGACTGGAGGAGGTCTAGGAAAGCGACAGTCACTTACCATGGCCACCACAGGCCCCGAGTTCATGTACTTCACCAGCCCCGGGTAGAAGGGCCGGTCTTTCAGGTCAATGTAGTGCTGCTTCAGGAGGTCCTCAGAGGCCTGCCACCCAAGAGAGGGTACCAGTTAGTGACTAAACTGGGGAGGCTCGAATATGGCTCCATCCCCGTCTCAGGACCTAGTAACATGGTAGCCAATTTAGTATTTCAGCCCATATTCATAAGGTGTGTATATTTTTTTAAAAAATGCCATCCAAACCATGAAACCATTTTACCAAAACACTGTTCTGCTTATGATGGCACCTCATAACGTCAATGACATACGGATGTTGTAATCCTCAGAGTAGATGGTCTGAGGGCCAAGGTGTCGGGAGAGAGCGGATGCAACTGAAAGATGCCGACTGGTAGCGCTTCACAGTGCCCGTCTGAACATTCCAGATGTGAACGGGGAACAAGCTCCTGTTCACTGATGAGCTCGGTGAACATTTCAGGACTCGGACACTTATCCCTTAGGGTTCCGATCTGCGAGCCCCAAACTTAACGTGGGAAACCATGACTGCCCTCCGCCAAGGGAGCCTGGGGAAAGGGCAGAGGAAGGAACACCCGCCGGAAACCTCACTCATCGCAGGTGCAGGCTAGGCACAAAAGGACGCCACGCCTCCCCTCCGGGCACAGGCAGAGCCACGTGGGCAGGGGCAGGGGCGCCGGCTGGCTT
>NW_005360086.1:2012306-2012630 GCF_000412655.1 Myotis brandtii | reverse complement strand
GCCCTGGCTTTGCCAGTGAGGCTCGGGGGCAGGAAGTGATCGCTCACACTGGCACGTCCAAGTCCATCTCTCTCTCTCTCACTCTCTCTCTCTCTCTCTCTCTCTCTCTCTCTCTCCTTCCTCCCTCGCATGCACCCACCAGTCCGCTCCTTCCTACCCGTGAAACCCCGTTTTCGCCTCCCCTCTACTCCGCTGGAGCCCTGGTTCGAGCACCGCGCCTTCCTCATTCCCAGCGGCAGCCTCCCGGCGGCCTCCACCCGACCCCTCCCCGCACGGGCCTCCCTCCCCAACGCCCTCCGAGTCCGTCCAGCTTGGAGGATGGTG
>NW_005360086.1:2001772-2012220 GCF_000412655.1 Myotis brandtii | reverse complement strand
TCCCAGCCCTGGCAGGTGCTCTGTTCCCCCCGGAGATGAAGATCTGCCCCTGCCTCGCGTGAATGTGCGGTCAGCTGCCCTCCTCAGCGGGGACACGCCCTCGACCAGACTCCAGACTCCTGGGAATCAGGCCTGACCTCCATCTGCAGACAGTCCGCTCCTCTCCCCGCCCTTTGGGGGGGCGGGGGTGCTCCCCTCTCACCAGTTCCTGACACCCGCCCAGCAGTGACCATACCTGAAATGGTCAGAGCCCTGTGTCCTGTCCGCAGGCCGGTGAGTGACGCTGACCAGGGAATGGCGTTATCACCCTGTGGCCTGGGCGCTGTTCTGTTAGGTGAGCTGTTTGCCCTGGTCCAGGCACTAACACCTCCTTTGGGACAGTCAGTAACAACCTCTTCCCACCACTCCTTTCCTTCCTGGAACCGAGTCCCTGGACAACCCCAGGGGCATAGCCTTAGCACCATCACCGGCCCCACTCACCCACTTGAACTTTTTTTCAGCTTTATTGAGGCATATTTGATAAGTAAAAATTGTATGATATTTAAGACATACAATTAGATGTTCTGATATACACACAGGGGTGGGAAAATGTAGGTTTACAGTTGTTCAGATGGAAAAAGACATGCAGGTTATAATCATTCCAATAATTATTACAAAAATTAACTTCTGTGTACTCACAACTGCAAACCTGCTTTTGCCCATCCCTTTATATCTTGTGAAATGATCACCGCCAACATAACCATCATTTCAGTTACCATTTTTTTTCTTTTTTTGGTGTGTAGTGAGAACATGTAAGATCTACTCTCTTAGCAAATTACAGCATACAGTATTATTAACTACTAGAGGCCTGGTGCATGAATTCGTGCAAGGGGTGGGGTCCTCCCACCAGCCCCCATGGGGCTGATCTGGGGAGGGGCTGGTTGGGGGAGGGGCCATGAGCGGTTGGCCAGCCAGCCCCACCCCCTGGTTGAACTCCCTGTGGAGGGGCCAATTTGCATATTAGCCTTTTATTATATACGATAATCACAGCACTGTACATGAGATCTCCAGTGTGGACTTTCAAATAAAAGATAAGTAAACTTCCATCTTATCTCTGTTAAAGAGTCAAATCAGTGTTCTAACAAATCAAAGCTATTTACAAGACTTCTGCTTCTTTTGAGGCCATCCCAGGGACCCAGGCCCACCATCTGCCTAGCTTTTCTGTTTTGGTGTAGTTTCAACTTCTGCCACTCCCCATCCACTCAATCTCTGAGAGCCTCTCAAAGGCAGAAAGGATGCCTTTTATTTCCAATGAGTCCGCTGCCCCCAGGAGAGTCTTGACAACTGTGGGGTTCAAAATGAGTTACCCCAGGATGTGCCTCTGAGGTATGTGGATAGTTTTGAGCCAAAGGCAACTTTACCTGCGGGCTCCAGAGAAATTTCTGCCTCTCCCTTAACTGCCTAGCACTGAGTTAAAGGCCTTGTCCATAAGAAGACATCAGTGATAACCTCATTGGACCTACCTGTTCGGCAGGACAAACTACTGATTCCTGAACATGTTCTCCCTGCAGTGACCTGAAGCCCCAAGGTGCCTCACCTTAGCCCTAGCTAAGAAGGTGGTATACGCCTATTTTCCCTCCTGTCTTTGAACCTCATACATGTGGGCTCTCTGACTCTGTCATACGGATGTAATTACATTTGGTTATTTCCTCTTCTTCAACTGTCTCATGTCTATTTGATTAGAGCAGCCAAAAGCACCTTGAGGGTAGAGGGAAGTTCCTTCCTCCCCCACACAACCTAGCAGATCCTCCGCACCTGCCCGCTGACTGGCTCAGTGACAAGAGTGGATGGGATGCAGGGGGGAAAGGGACAGGCAAAGATCATGTGTGTGGGATGCAGGGGGGAAAGGGACAGGCAAAGATCATGTGTCCTCTCAAAGATTATGTGTGACCTCTCAGGCCAATATAAATAATTTATTAGTATTTAAACTCTATTAGCTCAGGTTAGCCAGAGGATGTGAAAAGAAAAAAGAGAATACAAAGCAATACAGCAACACAAAGTAACCAACGCGATGAATCCTAGTTAGGGTGAAACATTTTAATCTGACGGTAGCATATAACACTGTACAGGGAACACTCGCAGCTCCAAGAGTGTCCCTCCAGATTAGAAGGAGGTTCTCAGAGATAAGTAGATCAGCTACAGTCTGGTCCCCTGCCGTGGGAGGGAGAGGAAGTGGAGTGGGGAAAGCACTGTCGGCGGCTTTCACGTCACTCGTAGATCCAGTTCTGAGCACAGCTCTTGTAATCTACCAGTTCCTCGGGCCGAAACCACAAGCCAATCTCCTTCTCCGCACTCTCCACGGAGTCACTGCCATGGATAATGTTCCTGGAGGGGAAGAGATGGCCACATTACCAAGACCACAAGGTTAAGCTGCCCAGAAGCCCCTCACTCCCAGTGCCAGAAAGCCCACCGCAGCAGAAAAAGCCAACGCTCATGTCACTAGTTCACGTTAAAAGAAAAAGCCCATGACTACCATTAATGTAGGATGAAGACTGCCCCCCTAGCAACATGGATGCTAGCAGCGAGAGCCTTCGGGAAGGACTTTAGCCAGCAAAGTATTGTACCAGGTTTTACCCTCCCATCAGAGGCACAACCACAGTGATGTTGACATATAGAGAGAGAGCCTATAAAGCCAAACACCAACTTAAGAGAGAGAAAAACTGAACTGATTTTAAATGTTCTGCGTAGGGTATCATGTACATCGCTAGCTACAAGAACCCAAATTATATGGCAACTCAGGTTTTGGAAAAGGGTAAAAAGCACCAACTCCCACCTGCCAACTTGGATACAAAAGTCCCCTCGGATGGTCCCAGGTTTGGAGTCTGCTGGGTTGGTCTCCCCAAGCATCACTCGGCCTGTCTTCACAACATTCAGCCCCTCCCAGACCTTCAAAGACAAAAGAAGATATGGTCAAGGAAGAAAACCCATCTCAGCAGGAAATCAGCAAACTATTACTTCAAAAGAAAGGTAAAAAGCCCCCGTAATCTGACATTCATTCATTGAGCAAATTATATATATATAGAGAGAGAGAGAGAGAGACAGGTTTCTTCATTACCTGCCCATCCCCTTTCAAGTTGTGTAGGCAAGGAAAGCTATGAAAACACTCCTACTTTGTCTCATTCATGACTGCATCCCCAGTGTCTGGGAAAGAGCCTGGCAGAATGATGACTATCAATACATATTTGGAGAATTTCTGTGTTAAGTCCTGCCCTCCAGAAGCCTATAACCAGGCAGCCCCCTCTCGATCTCTCCCACAATGAGTCTTCAGTTCAGCAAGCAAATGGATCTTGTCTTTAGTGGATCAGAGAGCTGACTCATATCTTAACTGTCAGTCCTCTCAGCCCCAGTTTCCTCTGCATCAATGAGGACCTGGCATCAGAAGCAAGAATCACGGCACTCACTCTTTACTCTCAACTGAGTCATTCACATCAACACCCCACACGTGCACACTCACCATGGCAACCACTGGCCCTGAGTGCATGTATTTCACCAGGCCCGTGAAGAATGGGCGGTCCTTCAGGTCGATGTAGTGTTCCTTGAGAAGGTCTTCCGAAGCCTATTCCGCAAGACAGAGAATGAGAATTGGCCCCAAAAACTACGAACCAGTGGCTACTTCCCACTCACCCATCCTGCAGTTTCAAACATGAGCTCTCAGCTCATTAATTCTGTTATAACCCAATTCATTCTCAACAGTACCAGAGGGGAGCAGTGACCAAGACTAAAAGTGCTTCAGCGTTGTTCAATTCTCCCCCTATTGTCCTTGACAGATCAGAATAAAACTACAGAATATTAGATTCCTATCCAGCCATCTCATTTTAGACAAAATCTGACAATGCGAATTTTCCCTCACCTCCCTTCTCCACATCAGATTCAGATAACCCAGGAGACTCATGGCAGCTACGCCTCCTCCTACTCTTCACCAAGCCCATACCCTTATTAGGAAACTGGACAGGAGAAAATATATGCATTTAGGAGTCAGAGAAGCCCGAGTTAAATTCCAGCTGCATCACTGACTGTGCTTTCAGCCACATGACTTAACCTTCAAGTCTCAGGTTCCTCATCACTAACAACCACAGGAACAGGAGTAAGTACCTCTCAGGTTGTCACGAGGGCTGGGTGAGAAAACCCATGTGCCTAGCACGTGGTAAATGTCCGACCAACAATACTTTGATTTTACTTGACCTTCAAACCTAACATAATATGCAAACTCTCTGGAAAGCATTGTTTGTCCAGTGCTTGGCTCTCATCATTGCATCATGCTCTCCCCTCAGCATTAACATCAGTCTATTCCCTCTAATATTAAAGCAGTTTCTCTAAACATCACATAGGAACTAAATTGCAGATCAAACTAAAATTAAGATGCACTACAGAGTCCAAAGTGGACTCTTTAATAGAAAAAAAGATTGTCCCCTAACACTTTTTTTGAGAATGTGAAGTCTCCTTTCCCAGGTTTGTTTGAGGAAGGGTTCTTGGCCAATCAATCCTGTGCATTTTTTGAAATATTGCTTTGCAGGTGTTTTGAAATATTGCCGTTTCAGGTGGGCATCCCCAATGGCAAAACCTACTCCCCGCTCCCCCCGCCCCCCGTGTCCCAATGGTGGATGATGCCTAATATATGGGAGACGCTAAGTGTGTGGTAAAGATGGAAAGATTTCCTTGGTGAAAACTACTTCCCTCAAAAGAGAGAAAAAAAATCTCTAATCTTATCTGCTCAGGAAACTCAAGAGCAGAGCTTTGCCCAAAGCTTTGAGCCAGAAATCACAGTCCTGCAGTAAAGATGGAACTCTGCTTCGCTAAGGAAAGTGGGGGCTATTCTCTAAAGTCCCAAATAACTCGGTTTGTTTCAAGACCCAAGGTGCTAGGTCACCGAGGAGTTCCCAGGTTCCAGAACATTTGTGTTGACCTTACATGGAGGAGCCTACGAAGAGGGGGAGGGGAGAAAGAGAGACTAAGCCACCATGCTCCCCTCTCCCACAAAAGCACAGAAATGGGAAGAAGGAAGTCCACTCACCTGCATGAATTTCATAGCAACAAGGCGGAATCCCTTCTGCTCAAAACGCTTGATGATCTCTCCCACAAGCTGGCGCTGGACGCCATCAGGCTTGATGGCAATGAAGGTGCGCTCACTGTTGGCCATGGTCCTGGGGACAGACAAGTGGAACAGCGCTGGACAGTGAAGCAGCAGTGACTATCCCGCCTACAGCATTCTCCTCCTCAAGCAGATCACCCCATAAATCTGGCTTACATCTGGCATGTCGACTCCAAGTCTCGCTAGTAAAAACCCAGTTCCTCCTCGGTCCTCTCATGTATGAGCTAATATTCCAGAGTGCAAAAGCAGGAGCTATCATTGCTAACCCATTTTATTTAATACACTTATATTAAGCATCTACCGTGTCCCCATACTGTGGCAGAACTAAGGTAGGAGATGTAAAAAAGAAAAGAAAAGAAAAAGACACTATCTTTCTCAATTATCCCGATGAGGCAAAATGACACTGATCATGTGAAAGTGACATCTGGTACAGGGCATATGAGATACGGTTTGACCTACTAACACATCATGGCATTAGAACTGGAAGGAGTTTTAAAGATTATTTTCATTTCAATCCCCTTCACTTTACAGACGAGGGAACAGATCCAGAACACCAGAACGAGGGCTAAATCCAGCTTTTCCCATCCCCATGCAATTTATGCTACATCCTAAGATGTAATGAATATTCTGACTAACCAACAAACTGGATTGTGGGAGAACTTGAACCATTAGTAATACTATCTGATATGGGGCATCTGCTGGAAGGAAGCCCAGAAAGCACCTATTCCAGATCTTTCCTTTTACAGAGAAGATTCGAGACCGACTCTACCTCCGCAAGATGAGGAAAGGCCCCTCACCTTGGCAGACAATCCCTAATGCGGATAACAGCCACCTCCTGGCTCTATCTTCCTGCACCTGAGTTAACCTCCTATTACAGCACCTGAATCAATACGCTTGAATCTTATGTTTGTGTGTCTGTCTTCCCCGGTGGTCTGTGGTCTGTTCCTGGCACCTAGCCAGGGCCTAGCACTAAATAAATGGGGAAAAAAAGTCTTAAATGATAATCACCTTGCCCCTCCAAGAAAAAGAGACAAAGTACAATGACTGGAGAACGCTCGAGACAAGCATGGATTCACCGGGAGAAAATGTGGCTGAAGAGCCAGAAATAGTCCCTATAGAAGTCCCTCCACGCCCACCCGGACACACCCCTGCCATTCATTCTGCAATCGCGTACTAGAGCGCCAGTTCCGAGACCAGAGACAAACAAGGCCTGTACTCGCGGCCTGATGGGAAAGGCAGCCACGAGCCACCGACAAAGGCGAGTCCACGTGGCGTGGGACGTGCGCTGACAGGTTTGCACCTGCCCACCGGCGCGGCCCCACCCTTCTTCCCAGTCCGATCCCCTAGCCACCTCTCAGATCTCATAGGACCCCTGCACCTCCCCGCTCCCCCGCCCCATTGCTCTCCCTTCCTCTCAGGACCCTGAACCCTTCTCACCCTTCCAGCTGTTGGAGCTCCTACTCCGCCTCGGGTCCTCCGCACCGGAAACGCGCCCCGGCCCCACGTGGTTGCCGGCACGCGCACGCGCGGAACCCTTCTGCTCAAATCTGCTACCGGGGAGCCCATTTTACGGAACACCATTTGCCCACGGTTCTTCCGGTGAGTCGGTTGTCATTCTAGGGAGAACTTTCCGATCTTTAACTTCCGGCACTGCTTTTTCATGCTCTTCCGGCAGACCGCCGCCATCTTTCTTTCTTTCTTTCTTTTTTTTTAAGATTCTGTGACTCGCTTCCTGCTTTCTGGAGCGAATTGGCTTCCCGCGAGGTGGCGCTCATACTTTGCGTGAAGTCGACGCGCGCCTGACTCGGAGGTAGACACGCTTTCTTGCTTTGTTTACTCAACTTTTCCGGTCTGTCAAACTTCTTTATTGAGTACCTACTGTGTGCCAGGCACTGTTCTAGAGCCTGCGGGGGATAGCAGTAACTCTCCTGGTACTGCTGGTGGCGTTGGGAATGGAGGCAAACAATAAAGAAATGGATATGGCATTATGTAAATTCTTTAAAAAAAAAAAAAACAACCAACGGAGGGGACGGTGGGCGACTGAAGGATTTAACTACATATTTTAAAAGGTTGGTTGAGGAAATCTCTCTCTGAGGAGAAGAGATGTGCATAGATGAGGGGGCAATTTGGGTGGTTATCTGAGAGATGCGTTTTGTTTGTTTTGAATTGATTTTAGGGAGGAAGGGAGAGGGAGACAGAAACATTAACGATGCGAGTGAGTCGCTGACCGGCTGCCGCCTGCACGCCCCGCACTGGGGACCGAGCCCGCAACCCGGGATCGAACCCGGGACCCTTTGGGCCACAGGCTGAGGCTCTATCCACTGAGCCAGACCGGCTAAGGCAGTTTGATGCTTTCAGTACTGCTGATTGATAGACTACAAGACCTGGTCCTAGAGCCAGGTTCTTTTTTTCCCTTTTTTTAAGAATAGTTTATTGATTTTTAGAGAGAGAGGTTAGCGTGGATCCCGGGATGGAGCCAGACGCCTTTTGGAACACAGGCCGCGCCCAACCCCCTGGGCCTCACCCACCTGCGGAGCCAGATTCTTTTTATTTTTTATTTTTTATTTTTTTATATTGTTCCAGGTTCTTTTAAATGCTGATCCGGGTGAGGGAGGGCTTGCCCAGGCAGGTGCAGGAGAAGGGGGGTGATCTGTAGATACGGGAAGGTCTCCTCTCTTCCTGGAAGCCATCCTAATTAGACGACTCCACCCTAACCTTCCTTTCCCAGCCCAGCCCGCCAGGCTGCCCCCGGTAAATGTTTCTGCAAACTGAATCAGACAACATTAAGAATTTAGAGCTAAAAGTCACCTTCTTAAACACTTTTTATTGATTGATTTGAGAGAGAGAGAGAGGGAGAGATAGAGAGGGGATTGGAGGGGGGAGAGAGAGAGAGAGAGAGAGAAACATCAATTTGTTCCTCTTAGTTATGCATTCATTGGTTGACCCCTGTTTGCGCCCTGACCTGGGATCGAATCCACAACCCTGGCTTATAGGAACGACACTGTAACCAACTGAACTGCTCAGCCAGGGCTACAACTAAAAGTAATCTTAATGGGCATATGGACCAGTTCCCTCTCCAGAAATCCTAGGAAGGGGTTTCCACCTCTGCTTGGAAGCTCCTCAAACATCAGATCACTGGCCTTCCACCCATCCTTTGCTAAAAAATAATTAAGCAAACTGCTAGTCAAATGTATTCATCTTCAAAAATAATAATGAGTACTGGCCCTAACCGGTTTGGCTCAGTGGATAGAGCGTCGGCCTGCGGACTGAAGGGTCCCGGGTTCGATTCCAGTCAAGGGCTTGTACCTTGGTTGCGGGCACATCCCCAGTAGGGGGTGTGCAAGAGGCAGCTGATCGATGTTTCTAACTCTCTATCCCTCTCCCTTCCTCTCTGTAAAAAATCAATAAAATATATTTTAAAAAATAATAATAATGAGTACTGTTTAAATTCTTTTTTTTTTTTTTTTGAGAGAGAGAGAGAGAGGAAGGGAAAGAGAAAGGAACGTGGATTTGTTGTTCCGCTTATTTATGCATTCATTGGTTGCTTCTTGTATGTGCCCGGCTGGGGATCGAACTTCCAAGCTTGGCGTATTGGGACGATGCTGTAACCGAGCTACCCAGCCAAGGCCAATAATGAGAAATGTTTAGTGAACTGCTCTAAGATATCAACTATTTAAAGAGAGGAAGAGTGGTCACTGGGCTGTGTGGATAGAGTATGAAGAAGATTTTACTAGTATAGAGGAGTAGGATTTCGACACACAAAAATAAGATGGTAAATAGATAAGTCTGTAGGTATCACGAGACCAGAAAAATAGCCAAGAGCAAAAAATGGAAAGCAAGCAGGGAAAGGTAGGGAATGTCTGAGAAACTGATTAGACGCTCTTACAAGAGTACTGCTAACCCGTGAGGGATGAACCACCAGATTAGTGACACACTTCAAATGCTAGTCTAAAAAGTTGAGACCCTGGGCTGTAGTTAATGGCAAGTCACTGGAGTTTGGGGGATAGGACAGTGACATGAGAAACATCTTAAAATTCTAGAACTCAAAAAAACTGTTGAAACTATTTACCGACTGCTTCCTCGCTGGGCGCTGGGCGCTGGGCGCTGGCGCTGGCCCTGTCTACTCAGGGTCTAGGACAGCGGTTCTCAACCTGTGGGTCGCGACCCTTTGGGGATCGAACAATCCTTTCACAGGGGTCGCCTAAGACCATCAGAAAACACATATATAATTACATATTGTTTTGTGATTAATCACTATACTTTAATTATGTTCAATTTGTAACAATGAAACTGGGGGTCACCACAACATGAGGAACTGTATTAAAGGGTCGCGGCATTAGGAAGGTTGAGAACCACTGGTCTAGAACCTTTCTGTATGAGGTGACCACCAGGTCCTTGACTCACCCAGGAAAGATTTAAGGAAGAATTGGAGTAAGAATAAAGCAGGTTTTATTCAGGTAGAGAAAAACAAAGAGGGCAGGGCGCAGCGCGGGTGCCTCTGTGAAAGAAGCTGAAAGTACAAAAGTACGTGTCCCAGAGAACTAGGGCCAACGCCAGGGAAAGCTGTGGGCGTGGTCAGTTAGTCCTTGGGATTTTATGCATTTCCAAGGGTAAGGGGGGCTGTCTCCTCGCTTTGTGGCACCAAATTCTGACCCCGCCTTCTGATTGGGAGGGGGCCTGGTTGTGACTTTCCTTCCATTAACTGTTTTATCTTTGATCCTGCTGGGAGGTGGGGGCTCTGGTGGCAGGCTGTCAGCTCCTACTTCCTCATTCCACTTGTTGGGATTTTCCCCTAACTTCTTTCTCTCCTGCCTCAAAGCCATTTAATTCCCTCACTTTACAGAGATACAAACAGACCAAAAGATATGACCCAGTTTATTCAAGGTAATACTGGTATGGAGAGCTTTGTTTTAGACAGTAGAAAATCAAGTTATATTCCAGAGGGCAGATAGATTGCACAAGGAGAGGCTGGAAGCAGACACCCATTAGGAGGATGTTGACATCATCAATAATCAAGGTATGAAAAAACAGCTCTTCTGGATTAAAGTGGTCAAAGGAGTGTTTATAATAGAACTAGAGGCCCGGTGCATGCATTTGTGCAGGGGGAGGGGGACCCTCAGCCTGGCCTGCGCCCTCTCGCAATCCGGGACCCCTCGGGGGATGTAGCAGTGTGTGAAGTGGCAGGTGGCCAGGGAGGAGCCTGAGCCAGGTTGGGTGCCACCCAGCTCAGCTCTCAGGGGCTCTCGCCGCTCTCGCCTGTCTTTCTGGCTCTCATTGCTCTCTCACCACTCTCGCTGCTCCTTAGCGTTGCCGGGGAGGC
>NW_005360086.1:1982640-2001428 GCF_000412655.1 Myotis brandtii | reverse complement strand
CCACCAGGGGGCAGCTCCTGCATTGAGCATCTGCCCCCTAGTGGTCAGTGCATGTCATAGCACCCGGTCGTTCCAGTTGTTCTGTCGTAATGGTCGCTTAGGCTTTTATATATATAGATTACTAGGATGAATGACAAGATTTGGGAATTGATTAGATATAATGAACAAGGGATAGAGTGGACCTATATCATAGCAATAGTTAGAGTATGGCTCTGTTTTCAAAGGATGGGGGTTGATTCCGGGCTCAGTTACTTATTAATTATGTAACCTTGAACAAGTTACTCAGCCATCACTAAGCCCGAGTTTCTATATTTGCTAAATGGGAGTAATATTGTCACCATGATTGTTGTGGATTGGCCAGCTGGCTCAGTGGTTGAGCGTTGACCTATGAACGAGGAGGTCATGGTTCTATTCCCAGTCAGGGCAACATGCCCAGGTTTTGGGCTCGATCCCCATCACGACACATGCGGAGGCAGCCAATCAATGATTATCATCATTTGCCGGGGTGTTATCCTGCATCTACTAGGGTTCAGGAATCTGGAGAAGGGCTGCGAGTAAATCAAATAAACTAGACATGAAATTTGGAAGGCATTAGTTGGGGGGAGCCAGATGGAGCTCAGTTTTAGTAACTAAGTTCCCCGAATCTCTGGACCCCTAGCTTTTTAGTAACACATTTTGCCCTATAGCAAAGCAGATATACATATCAAAGGTAAGGTTTGGTCAGGTTTGGGGAATTGCCTTCGGCTGTTCCAGCAACAGGTAATAACATGCAGATTTTCAGCCCTGCAGAAGCCTCAAGGTTCATCAAACTGTTGATGAACTTATTGCATAATTATGACATGCTGGAATTCGCCTCCAGCAATCATTGATGTTTCTATATCTCTCTTCCCCTCTAAAATTAATAAAAATATATTTTTAAAAAATTATTGTGGAGATTATATAAAGTAATCCAATAAAAATTGTTTTAATTTTTTTTAAAGTTGTTTTTATTGATTTCAGAAAGGAAGGGAGAGGGAGAGAAATAGAAACATCAATGATGAGAGAGAATCACTGATCGGCTGCTGCACTCCCCCTACTGGGGATCGAGCCCACAACCTGGGCATGTGCCCTTAACTGGAATTGAACCCAGGGCCCTTCAGTCCGCAGGCCGATGCTCTATCCACTGAGCCAAACCAGCTAGGGCTGTTTTAATTTCTTACTTATTGATTTGAGAGAGAGAGAGAGAGAGGAAGGATAAGAGAAACATCAATTGTTGTTCCACTTATGTATGCATTCATTGGTTGCTTCTTGTATGTGCCCTGAATAAGGATCCAACCACAATCTGGGGTGATGCTATAACCAACTGAGCTACCAAGCCAGGGAATCCAATAAAAATTTAAGTGTCTGACACACAGTAAACAATAAGTGTCAGCTCTTTGGGTGTTTTTTTTTAGATTTTGGTAACCAAATTTTATACCTAATAAACTGTAACAATAACGATATTAACAGAAATAAGGAGACCAGAGGGTGCCGGCCAGAAGAAGATGAATTTGGTGTCATGTTGAATCTGATGGTGGGTGATACAAGAGAGAAAATGTATAGTAATCAATTGAAAATACTTATTTTGGGGTCAGATGATACGCTAGGCCTATGTACAGAGAAGTGGGAATTATCTGCATAAAGGTGATCTGTAGGTCATCTAAACAGTATTTTAAAAGGAGCAATAATTACCATTCATTTGTTACACATAAATTAATAATAATAGCTAAAGTTTATTGCAAGATTGGTTTGTGCCAGGCAAAAAGTACTTTACTTAGCCCTGGCCGGGAAGCTCAGTTGGTTAGAGTGTCATCCAATATACCAAGGTTGCCGGTTCGATCTCTGGTCAGGGTACATACAAGACGCCACCAATGAATGCATAACTAAGTAGAACAATAGATCAATTTTTCTCCCTTTCTCCCTTACTTTCTCTAAAATCAATTTTTTAAAATGTAAGTCTTTTACCTGTAATAACTTACTTAATCTGCACAACTGCTTAATGAGGTAAATCCCACTATAATCCACATATTTAGTTGGGGAAACTGAGATTCATGCAGAGTGAGTGACTTGCCGAAGTTCAGACACCTGGAAGAGGTAGAAAGGCAATCCCTGCAATGCCAGAGCCTGAGCTCTAAACCCCGTGTGCTGCTTGACTATGTGAGTGCTTTATTCTTAGGGCTCACTTCTGTGAGGGAATCACCATGAGTGCAAGGAAATTATAATGGGAGACCAGCAAGACAGCTAGCTCGAATACCCTGCAAAGAATAGAATTGATTCAGGTCATGACTGTCCTGTTATTAATTATTTAAGGAATCGGAGCAACTAATGCAATATGCCCACATGTGAGAAGCAGAAAGGCACCTTGGGATGCAGGGCAAAGAGAGAACATTCATAACAGTAATTGGGAATGAGCCCCCAGGGAATCGTCATGGCCCGTAATCAAGAATGAAATATGAACCCTCCCACCTTTGACTCCAGAGTCAAACAACAAATCAAACAGCAGGATCTTTTGGTGAAGGAATTGCCTCTGTTTCACAAAAACTACACACAGCTCATCAGTCTGCTTCTGGCTGTAGACTATGCCCATGGAGACTGCCTCTTCAGTCTCCTGGGTAAGGCTCTCATCCCTGAGGAGGGAAGGAAGGGAGAGTGTTTTTGGAAACCTGCATTATTTGCTAATTGGGGAAGGAAGCCCTGAGACACTCACATAGTCTGGTGCAACAGCCATATCACCTGGGCACTATCCTAATTCCTACTTTATAGGTGGGAAAACCGAGACGCAGAAAGATTAAGCAATTTAGCCAAGGCCACAAAACTAGTAAGCGGCAGAGCCTGACTGTGAATCCATCGGGTTTGTGCTTAAAGGTTACATGCTTAACTACCATACTATGCACCATAGACTATGATGTCCCCAGAAATCATAGATTTCCTTGGCCCAGTGAGACCTTAAGGGTCACAATCCAACCCAGATCATATCACTCATCTTTTTTCTTCCTTTTCAACTATGTTGCCTTCCTTTGACTCCCCTGCATTTTCTGGCCTAAGAACAATGACACTAATACCACTTACCTTTTCTCCTTAAACTCCTCGGTCCCATTTATTTTTACATTCTCTTACAAGCCTCCTCTTGTTTCCACTTCCTAAGCTTAAATATAATAAAGCCTTTAGCAAAAACATGGGCTCTTTGCCTGTAACCGAATCTCCACTTGCCTTGACCCTGGTCTAGTCTTTCAGACTAAAACTCTCAGGGGGGAAGGATTATGTGACTGAAGAGGCACAGAGCAGTGATTTAGCATTAATCTCCCTCTTGCTTTCATGTGGTCTGACTCTCCAGACCCAGGACCGCTACTGGGTCTTTGACATGGGCCTGGTATCTTTTGTCTTTACTGATGATGATTATGATACTAGACTGGTTCAGCAAGTTTCTCCTTCCTCCTTTCAGCCTCTCCAAATTGGGGCTGAATGTGTGCCCTGACTGGGAATCAGGCGACCTCCTGGTGCATGGGAGGAGGCTCACCCAACTGAGTCACACTGGCCTGGGCAAATCCCCCTCCCCGCTTTTTTAATCCTCACCCTAGAATATGTTTAGGGAAATGAAGGGGGAGAGAGGGAAGGGAGAGGGATGGCTGGAGGGAAGGAGAGAGCGAGAGAAAGAGAGAAACAAGGATCGGTTGCCTCCAGTACCTGCGTCCACCAGGGATCAAACCTGCAACCTAGGTTTGTGCCCCGACCCGGAACTGAACCGCCACCTTTTGGTGTATGACACGCAAACCAACTGGGCCACCCTGCCAGGGCTAGAACCCCTTTTTTGTCTACATAAACAACAGACATTGATTTCTCACAGTCTGGAAAAGTCCAAGGTCATGGTGATGACAGCTTTGGTGTCTGGTGAGAATCTCCTTCCTCATTCATATAGTCTTCTCATTGGAATTTCCCAGTTTTTTTTTTTTTTTTTTTTTAGCAGCACACTAATCCCATTCATGAGAGCTCCACTCTAGTGACCTAATCATCTCCCCACAGCCCTGCTTCCTAATACCATCACCTGGGGAGTTAGGGTTTCTTTCTCTTTTTTTTTTCTTCATTTAAAAATTTATTTTTTTATTTAATTTTATTCCATCACCATTTATCCTCCCTATACCCTCTACCATCTCCACCCACCTCCCTTCCCTCTACCCCGGGGAGATAAGATTTCAACATATGAGCCCTGGCCAGTGTGGCTCCGTGGGTTGAAACTTTGTCCCTACACCAAAGGTTTTGGGTTTGATCCCTGGTCGGGGCATGTAGAAGAGGCAACCCATTGATCGATGTTTCTCTCTCTCTCTCCCCCCCCCCTTCCCCTCTCTCTAAAATCAATAAGCATATCCTTGAGTGAGTATTTTAAAAAATATTTCAATATATGAATGGGGGGAGGGGTGGTAGACAATCCATTGCACTGAATAAAAGCACACTTACCCCAAATCTGCTACAGGGTCAGCACCTGTGGTTGGTTCCCCTGATTCTGGGAGCCCAGTTCCTCCCAATGTATGGCTCTGGCATCTCGGTCTAAAGCCTGTGTGTACCACCACAGGGCAGAGAGCTGAGGGCCACAAAGCTCTTAAATAGCTGGTTTGACCTGTGGATGACACCTATCAGTGCTCCTTCCAGCCCATTGACCAGAACTATTCAAATGGCTTGTACCTCTAAGGGACCTAGGAAGTATGGAGGGTCAGGTGGCACTCTGTGAGCAGGAGTTTCTTTGCCTTCTTCTCATGAGTGTATTCTACCCTGTACTCTTTCTTCCTTTCCCAGTCTAGTCCCAGCTCATCCACTTTTTTCTTGGACTTTAACCTTCTACCTCTAATCCACAAATTATAGTTTAATCTGATTCGTGTTTGGAATGTTTAATCTCCTGCCAGATGACCCTGCCTCTGCCCTTTCACGGGCATGCCTCACGGTGGAATGTTTTCTTCCTCAGCCCCATGCTTCGTTTTGCATCTAGTCATTTTCCAAGAGTTGCCCAGTTGAGAGTGGTCTGGAAAGACCCCCTAAAACTGGAGTTATTAAGAGCAAGAAACAGTCTTTCACAGGAATGAGATGAAAAAAGGGGAAATACTGAAGGGAGAAAAGCAGGTTGAACTAATCCTCTGGAAGCCAGGTCCGGGGCCACTGCTGGTCCGCTCTCCCCCAGGACAGTTTCATACAGGTCAGGAGAGAAGACTCTCAGAAAGGGCCCAAGCCCTCTGGTAGAAGTGGGTCTTCCTCTGCCACGGTTCACTCTTGTTCTGGTCAGAATGAATGTTAGTGTCATGGTTTTGTTTTTATTAAACACACGACAAGAGCAGTATTGGAGGAAACTTAAAAGTGAGAAAAATGAATACTATCAACCTAAAAATTACTGTTGTTTGTATATTTCTTTCCAGTTGTAGAAAAAAATATTTTCCTCTACCCGTCTTCGGTTCTGTAGCTGGGACCCAATAAATTAGACTAGCCAATAATAGATTCACAAAAGAAAAACAAACGGAAGTTTATTACATGCATGGCACATATACACATGGAAGCACCAGTGATGAGCCACCCAAAGGAGTGGCTTCAGAATTTGGGCTAAAAAAAGGAAAAGGGGTTTGAGGTTTCTGGGTAGGAGAAGCAAGTTATGGGAATGTGACTAGGAAAAATATGGTCAACATGTGTTATTTAGTAAGTTGTGTTATGCAAATATGAATTGGTGCCCCCTCCATTCATAAGAGTTGTCAAGAGTCTTCCTCTTCCTGGTTAGGGGAAAGGGAGACGCCTTTAACAAAGGGAAATTTCCTTTACAAAAAGAAAACTTGCACCATTTTTAAATTTATTGATTGATTGATTTTATATTTATTTTATTTTTTAAAAATATATTTTATTGATTTTTTACAGAGAGGAAGGGAGAGGGATAGAGAGTTAGAAACATCCATGAGAGAGAAACATCGATCAGCTGCCTCCTGCACACCCCCTACTGGGGATGTGCCCGCAACCAAGGCACATGCCCTTGACCGGAATCGAACCTGGGAGTCTTCAGTCTACAGGCCGACGCTCTAGCCACCAAGCCAAACTGGTCAGGGCATATTTATTTTTATTTTATTTTATTATTTTAATTCTCCTCCTGAGGATATGTTTTATTGATATTTAGAAAGAGAGAAAGGGGGAGCGAGAGAAACATCGATCAGTTGCCTCCTGTATGCACCCGGACTGGGGATTCAACCCACAACCAGGGCATGTGCCCTGACCAGGAATCAAACCGGCGACCTTTCAGTGCATGGATGACTCTCAGCCAACTGAGCCACACTGGCCAGGACTAAAAAAATACTTCTTATATTGAGAAAAAATATACCTTCATACCTTTGGTTATAATCCTCCCTTTAGTCCTCCCCCAATATGACATGCTAATTTGAAGACAGTTAACTAATCTTTTTTTTCTTCACTAATCTTCTCGAAGGCTGCTCTTTAATAGGGTAATCATGTCCAGTGACTTCAAGCGTTCTTCTCACGTCAGGGCTTCCAGTACCAACTGGGCCATTTCCCCCTGAACTTACTGGTACATAGCTTCTGTAGTTTTCAAGGAACAAAATCACCCCTGCATAAACCTTGAGAAGAAAATTCAGACTCCTTACGGATATGGTGGATGTGATTTTGAAACTGACTTGTACTGCCCTGACTGGTTTGGCTCAGTGGATAGAGCGTCAGCCTGCAGACTGAAGGATCCCAGGTTCGATTCTGGTCAAGGGCATGTACCTTGGTTTCGGGCACATCCCCAGTAGGGGGTGTGCAGGAGGCAGCTGATCGATATTTCTCTCTCATCGATGTTTCTAACTCTCTGTCCCTCTCCCTTCTTCTCTGTAAAAAATCAATAAAATGTATTTTTTTAAAAAGAAAGAAACTGACTTGTAAGAAGAGATGCCCATAGGAAAGGAGTTGGGCGTGGCCCCTTGCTAATAATTCTACAACAATTAATAATCTTCCCTTACATTTATTAAACACGTATGTGCCAGGCACTTCCTACGTGCTTTATGTGTATTAATTCTCTGAACCTTCAGAACAACCCTATGAAATGTGAACTCTTATTCTCAACCTCATTTTACAGATGAGGACACTGAGGCATGGAGAGTAACTTGCTGGAGACATCATAGCAAGTAAGGGGCGGAAGCACAATTCAGGCCCCAGCAGCTAACTACAGACCCCTTGTACTTTCTCACTGTTATTTATTGCTTCCTGCTTGGCCGAGATTTTGAATTTTAACATTTTTACCAAGCAGTCAAGAATACTTCCCTTTTAATCCTGATTTCTGGTCATCTGATAGTGGACAACAGAATGTTATTCCTCTGTATGCAACATTTACATTACATTAGAATGGGACATCAGTCCAGGATATGTCTTCTTCCAGACCCATGGCCTTATGTCAGATGTGTCATTTGGCTTCTGACTTAATAATTTGAAAAAAGGGAGGTCGAATGGGACACTGAGCTGAGAGTTCATAGCTCTAGATGCTTGTTCCAACACAGGCATAACTTGACACGTAACTGTGGAGGATTCCTCAGTTAGAAAATGTGGGAATTGGACTCGATTCCACACTGAGTAAGGGGCCTCCTAATGCTGAAATCTCGTGGCCAGACAAGAAACTCCCCTGCCAGGGATTTCTAGCGCTGTGGCAGAAGGAAAGAGCAAATATACATCTTGAAAGAGGCAGGCTCTCTGGTTCCCTTTAAGTCACACATATAAAATTGAAGTGAACACACTAGTGTCTGTTCCCTGCTTCTGATGTGTGAGGCTGTTGATTGGCAATGGTTACTATGCTTAAGTTTTCAACTGGCTCTATTGCCCCTTCTAAAAATAAGCCACTAGTGTTCTGGCTGAGTCATTTTCATGCATGAATATGTGGAGGAAAGAAGTGGCAAAGGTCATAGAGGCTCTGTGGATTATTTACCTTCTGACCAGACACCACAACTTGCTCTCAACCAGCCCCTCTCTTTCTGTTTTATGTTACGTAAGCTGTATATCTTAAATAGAAAACAACTAAAAACAAAACAAAACATATTCAACAGTATGTTATTATGTTTTAATTTGTTTATATCCTTTTCTCTGCGGGTGGATTGGCCTTGTCCTTAGAACTGGGTTTTGTATTTTTCTGAGGAATAGAAGTTGAAATGGGTTTTTTTTGGTCTGTTTCTTTGTTGTTGTTTTGATAGATTCTGCCTCAGGTTTATTTATACAAATAGCATAGGAGGACACCAGCCCAGGGGTCACACCAGTCATCACATCAGCAGACAGAGCCTCTACCGTAGAGCCTTTGTGGGGGCCTGGGCACCTTTGAGAGCCTGAGCCTGAGTCTGAGCCGCAGCCACAGCTACAGCCTGGGGCTTGGGTTGAGCCTTTGCCTTGAACTTTGGCTGGCAGAGCCCAAGATCCTTAGTGATGCGCACCAGTGTGCTTCCCAAACGTGGGTGAGCTATGTAGGCAAGTTGACTGCTGCCCTTTGGGATCTTGGGCTGGACCTCCTTGGGTTTAACGAGGGCCTCGATAGCCATGGCACGTGTATCATGGCCTTGGTGTTGTTGGCCTGCATCTTCTTGGTGTTGTTTAGCCTTCTTGTTGTGCTTCTTGGCAAAGCGCATGTTCCTCAGGAACTTGGGGTCTACCCCCTTAAGAGATTCATATCTTAGTAATCAGGATTTTTGTTTGTTTGTAAATCCTCACCAGAGGACATTCCCCCCCATTGATTATTTTTAGAGAGAATGAAAGAGAGGGAAGGAGGTAGGGAGAAAGAGAGAGAAAGAGAAGCATTGATGTGAGACACATCGATTGGTTGCCTCCCACATGCCCCAACTGGGGGTCGAACCTGCAACCCAGGTACATACATGCCCTTGACTAAGACTGGAACCCATGACCCTTCTGTGTGTAGGCCAATGCTCTATCCACTGAGACACACCAGCCAGGGCTGTGATTGGGGTTGCTTGAGGCCATTTCTGTGTCATTTTCAGGATAGGTTGTGCATGGTGTGGTTCTTGGACCTGACCATATCTGCACTGAAGCTCCCATCCTAGATAGAATTGTAAAGTGATTCTGCCCAGTTTTCAGATGGTTTTTCTATTTAGTTTTTGGAGATTCTTTCCCACCTTCTGGGATCTCCATTCCCCTCTCCCATCTGTGTGGTCAGTGCCCCATTCTGCTTTCTATTCAAAGCTTCTCAATCTTTTTTTTTTTTCCATACATAGGATTTTATTTTGCACTGCTGCAATAACTTCATTATAGACCAAGGGAGAAAAGGAAAAAAAAAAGGATAAAACCACCACAATGAGAAAATTACAAAAGCTTTTCTACTTTTTAACAGGATTTTCCATCTGGTAGATTTATTGTCATATTCCCTTCAAAATAGATAAAATGCTTACCATATTTTAAAGATTATAGGTTGCCAATGAAAGGAAAATTTTACACAGTCACTGTACATCAAGGTTGAAAAACTGTCCTGCATAAAAAATGTACTGAGAAATCTTGTGAATAAAAGAAAAAATTATTGTATGTAAGGAAAAGTTAGAGTCCTCATAATGTGCCAACTGAAAGTGGACATTCATTCTTCTTGGAGTTGCTTAGGTGGAGGAGTGCTTGCTTCTGCCCATTTCACTCATTATGCTGTGTTTTTACCCAACAGTATTCATTAAGGCAAACAAATCCTTTTCTGGAAAGTTCTTAAATAAATTGTGGGCGAATAGCAAAATTTTGGCATTAAAATAGGTTAACATGCTTGCTAACAACATCAAAAAATTTAAAACCCAGCATCAAAGCAATTCCTAACAATGCTTCAGTAGCTGTAAACTCCAAACAGTTTAGATTTTTTTTCTTAATATTTCACGGAAAACATTTTATTAGCCTTTTGGATAGAAATGGGAATTTATTTGCCGGGAAGGATAATCCCATCACACTTATGCTGGAACCAGCACGTGGCTTCCTCTTCGCTGATTCTGAGTTTGGCCCCTGTGCAGCCTGTCCTGCATTTCTTGTCTGTGAAGCTAAAACCTGGCCTACCCAGCACCACACAGAAGTCCAGGCCATAGATACCAGTGCTTGGGACATATCTGATGATTTCCAGATCAATGTATTCCTAGATCCCAAAACCAAAGTTTCCAGTATCTGAGAAGTTATTTTTTGGTAAATCGTACTGTCGCACCTTCAGAACTTGCTCCAAGATTTCTTCTGCCTCAGCCCCATGGACAGTGCAGTTGACAGGAATCTTTTCATTTCTCCTAATGCCAAAGGATCTGACAGTGTATCTAGCTCTGGAGAACACAGGATTCTGTCCAGTGAGGTCTAGTCAGCATCCAGTAGTCATAGAAACAAGGTCCTGGGTCTGTTGACTATTGAAACAGAGTTTTTAATCAAACAAAACATAATATCTTGGCCTCAGTTGTGTTTTAGCTCCTGAGCCAGGAAAGTGGAATGATCCCACAGAGCAAATCCTTGCGAAATTGAACGATTCAACTCTATGGCTAACATCAAGACCAAATGCTGTGATCAATTACCACTACCCCTACCACCAATCAGTAGTGACCACAACTTTAACTCTATTAGTTACCATGATTAATGATTTTCCCCTCTATGTAATCCATCCTCTGGAAGCTATTGGGAAGCCATCGGGGAGACGGGTCTTTGAGTGTGAGCTACCAATGACTCCAGGCATGGCACCATGTTCTTAATAAATCCTTACTTTCTTGGCTGCAAACTCCTATTCATGTTTTATTGGGCTTTGATGCAGACCAATGGACCCCTTCAGTCAGGTACACAAGCTTAGCCTGATAATTTATTTTTTAAAATATATTTTTATTGATTTCAGAGAGGAAGGGAGAGGGAGAGAGAGAGAAACATTAATGATGAAAAAGAACCATTGATGGGCTGCTTCCTGCATCCCCCTACTGGGGATCAAGCCCAAAACCCAGGCATGTGCCCTGACCAGGAATCAAACTGTGACCTCCTGGTTCATAGGTCACCGTGGCTGGGCTAGCCTGGGAATTTAGAGTGGGGGTGTTGATAGTGGAAAAAGGGCTCTTCCACAAAGTCATGAGAAAAGTATTTGAGTGACCCAGCATAGGAGGATGATGAGTGTAAGATTTATTAGAGTAGAAATAAGAGACTGCCCCAGGTTCCTGGTGTCTCATCCATGGCAGGTGGCTCAGCTCAGTCCCGCTGTGGAAGAAGTTCAGCCTTGTCTTCACCAAGCCCAAAAGAAGGGGCAGGGTCCAAAAATTCTGTGCCATTGGCTCAGCATCTACAGGGTATAATGCAGTTCAGTCCATGCCAAAGCTTAGTCCAGCTCAGTCTCTGTCCCCACCTGGTTAGCTCAGTCTCCATTCCTGGCTGCCCTCCAGCCAGTGCTGCATTGCCATACCCAAGCCCACACTTGGGCCCATGTCTGCCAGCCCCTCAGCAGCTGGGCCCACAGGGTGCTACGGAGATTGAAGGCAAGGAAACAGAGGAAGAAAAGGGGCAAATGCATGCTCCCCAGAGAGGCCTTGATTAAGCTTTGATTATATCACCTTGGGCTTGGGACAGAGCCCACCCTCTTTCAGATTAAACAATCTCTTTCCTAATTCTTTGTGGGCTTGTGTTGGGTCCTCCCCCTAACCAATCCCCGTTCTAGAGCTTCCAGGGTTCTTTATCCAATTCGATCCTTTTCCCAGGCTAGGAACCTCCCCTTTGTGGTTGCCATCTTGGCTCCTACTACACATGCACCCAGCAGAGGAATTTCCCCTTTATTGTTTTTCTCTCTCCCTCAGTAATCCTGGTTAATGGCCTGTTGTCCCCCTGGGAACCCACTTCGGGGATTAAGTCTCCTTGGTGGAGGATGAAGGATGGGTGGTCCCCTGGGGTGTCTGAAGCTGTAACTGCCAGACTTAAGTCTGATTAAGTGTAACTTCCAGACTCAATCAGGCCCAGCCAGTCTAGCTCCCTTCTCTCTTGTTGACTCCTGCCTATGCTAACAGGGTGGATGGTAGGCAGCAGGTAACTCTGAAGTGAGACCTGCAGGGAAGGCTACCATCACAGCCAGGCTTCAGAGATGCCTCATATAACATTAGAGTCAAAGGAGGACAAGTTGACAGGGAGTGATACCAAAAGAATGGACCCTGAGTTCCAGTAGCTCAAAATTTCAACACCAGCTGGATATACAGAGACCAGGAGAGCAAGGAACACTGCCTAGAGACCAGAAGACAGAGAGCAAAGATCACTGCATGGATCCAAAGACCCCATTCACCTTATCCACCTCAATCAAATGGCAGACACACATTTCTCTCCCATATGCTGAATACTCTTCAGGGAGCAGCAGGAGGGGGAGAAGCAAGCTCAAACACTCAGCATTCTAGAGACTGCTCCTGTGGCCCAAGGGAACTGTTTCAATATCCCCTTTAGTCCAAGCTTTCCTTTCAATTAGGTCTGCTGTGTGACTGAGGTCTCGAAAAGTAGGCCAGATTAGGTTTAGACAAATTAAATAAAAATTCTCTGTTTTGCCCTTGCCAATTTGGCTCAGTGGTTAGAGTGTTGCCATGTGGACCTAAGGGTCTTGGGTTTGATTCCTGGTCAAGGGCATGCACCTTGGTTGCAGGTGCGGGAGGCAACCAATCGATGTGTCTCTCACCTCGCTATTTCTCTCCCCTCCACCCCTATCCTTCTCCTCCCCTTCCACTCTGTCTGAAAATCAATGGAAAAAATATCCAGGGTGAAGATTTGTAAAAAAATTCTCTGTTTTTCTGAATCTGTGAGTTAACCTCTAAGTCAAGCCTCTGCCTAGATTACTTTCCGCTTGGCAAAATCCTTCAGGAGGCTCTCAGCTAAATGACCTCCAAACAGAGTTAACCATTCTTTCCTCTTTATTATCATTGCACCCTGTACATATTTATTTATTGTTATTATTTAAATGTTTTTATTGATTTCAGAGAGAGGAAGAGCAACATCAATGATGAGAGAGAATCATCGATTGGCTGCCTCCTCGTACCCGCCCCCCCAGGGGATGGAGCCCACAATCCGGGCATGTGCCCTGACTGAGAATCTAACTGTGTTCTCCTGGTTTACAGGTTGACACTAAACTACTGAGCCACATGAGCTGGGCATCCTTGTACATATTTGCATGCACTTGCACTTGCACACAATTTATACTTCCCAGGTCTGCCTCCCTTACTAGACTGCTCATCTTGAGGGCAGATATGGTGCCTGATTCATCATGACCTTGGGCTAGCACCTTCATCTTGAACCTAGCATAAGACATAGCACTTAATAAGTAACAAGTGGCCCTGGCCGGTATGGCTCAGTTGGTTGGAGAGTCGTCCTATGTATGCACCAGAAGGTCTTGGGTTCGATTTCTAGTCAGGACACATATCCAGGTTGTAGGTTCAATCCCTGGTGGGGGTGCATACAGGAGACAACCAATCATTGTTTCTTCCTCACACTGACGTTTTCTCTCTCACTCTTCCTTCCTCTCTCTCTAAAATCAATAAAAATGTATTTTTAAAAATAGGAAAAAAAGAAGTGACAAGTGTTGACTGAATTACAGAGTTCTTAAAGATGGTGGATTTCAGCCCTAACCCGTTTTGCTCAGTGGATAGAGCGTCAGCCTGCGGACTCAAGGGTCCCAGGTTCGATTCTGGTCAAGGGCATGTGCCTTGGTTTCCGGCACATCCCCAGTAGGGAGTGTTCAGGAGGCAGCTGATCCATATTTATCTCTCATTGATGTTTCTAACTCTATCCCTCTCCCTTCCTCTCTGTAAAAAATCAATAAAATATATTTAAAAAATAAAAATCATCATTCTCCCCTTTAAAAAAAAAAAGATGGTGGATTTCAGAAGTGATGCTTTGGGTCATTGAGACCATCCCCCAAAATCATATACACAAACTAATTGGCATTTAGGAAAATCAGTTTCTTCTTATCTCCATTCCTTTCCCAGAATGACTCTTATTAAGTGTGTCAAATTAATTTCTAAACTAGAATGAATTTTCAATGCCATCCACAATGAAATCTATTTAAAGATTTTTTTTAGAAATGGGCTCCAGGTTGTCTGATGTTTCCTAAAATTCAAATCTACATCTTTCTTATCTATTTACTTAGAAGACTCAAGTAGAGGGACAAATTCAGTTTTGTGGGTTTTTTTGTTGTTTGTTTGTTTGTTTTTTGCTGGGGAGTCTCACTGGATGCTTACGCTCCAGAGAAAGCAAGTCCCCCATTTGAAACTTCTCCCACAAGGACAATGAAGACTTCTTGGATCACCTTACAGATTGTTAAATGTTAACCATGTGATATCTGGGAGATAGGATTATGTCAGTGATTTTAATTATTTTCTCCGTGCTTTTCTATATTTACCAAATTTTCTTTTTTTTAAATTGATTTTTTTTAAAAGAGAGAATGGGAGAGAAACATTGATGTTTCTCAATCAGCTGCCTCCTGCACGCCACCTACCCAGAGATCGAGCCCACAACCCGGGCATGAACTTCAGCTTTGTGTGTAACAGTATTCTGAGGTGGGAGATGGGCATCCTCCTCTTCCACTCAATGCAAGTCTAAAGGAGGTGGGACCTGAGGACAGAGTGGGACGTTAAGGCTTATATGCCATCTTGAACTAAGGAGAAGGGGGAGTTGTACTTTGGGACTACAAAGGGCAGGGGAGCAATTTACATGGAAATGGAAAAGCAAAAGTTTGGTAAATAAATGCTTGCTGGGCTACTTTTAACAATGGGACACAGACAAGACTTTGATCAAAAGAGCCTGGCTAGCCCTGGCCAGTGTGGCTCAGTTGGTTGAGCGCCGTAGTCCCTTGCACCAAATGGTTGATTTCTGGTCAGGGATCATACCCAGGTTTGGATTCAATCTCTGGTCAGGGCATGTGCAGGAGGCAACCGATCGATGATGTTTCTAGCTCTCGCTCTTAAAATCAATAAAAATTAAAAAGGGGGGGGGCCTGGCTAGGTCCCTCTCTATCACACACTAAAGATTAAAAACTATAGTTATCTATGATGATAACTCCCTTCCTAGAGCAGGTCCTCGATCTAAATTCTTTTAGGCAGGAAGGGGTAAGGTCAAAGATTGAGTCTTTTGTTACTTAAAAATAATCAGTGTAAGCCCTGGCTGGTGTGGCTCAGTTGGTTGGAGCATTGTTCCGTGTTCCTAAAGGTCTTGGGGTTCGATTTCCGGTCAGGACACGTACCCAGGTTTGGTTCAACCCCCAGTCAGGGCACATATGGAAGACAACTGATCTGTTTCTCTCTCACATTGATGTTCCCCTCTCTCTAAAATTAATGAAAAACATATCCTCAGGTGAAGATTTTAAAAAATAATCAGCTTAAAAGAGGCATATTTTGGGGTGGGTAACTCTTCCTTCTCCTTAATACCAAACACATTCTAGATTGTAAGGGTGAATCAATGATCATTTCGCACTTAGGTGGAGGGCCTTGTACACTAGGAGTCTTTCTCTTCCTCTTTCAGCAGCGACCCTCTCTTCTCATGTGGGAAACTGTAGTTTGTGAAGCCAGAGAAACTGATTCACATTGAAATAACTGTAAAAGCTCCAGAAGGCTAGACAAACAGGACTAGTAATTTCAGTCTTCCAGTGATTATAGTTATTGTGTTTAGGCAGAAACTCCTCCCTTCCTGCCCTCAACAACTCCTCCCCTCTGCTGCTCCATTACTGTCCTCCCAATTTCTGCAAGGCCAAAGAATATCTTAAAATGGAATTTCCTTCCTTTTAGGAATCAAGTGTAAACATTGACTCTGAAGTCCATAACATGACCTTTTTTCCTGAATAACTCTCAGTCTCAAACAATAATCTCAGCCCTTGCAGCTAGAGGTGGGTGCTGGGAATTTATCCAGGCTGCTGAGTAAAGGAGGTAATATTGCCGCCTACATAATCAGGAGTTGACTAACGGGACTCTACCCCAAGGCCTTGTCTCATGCCTTTCACTCCCACCTACAAAGGAGAATCATAGGATTATAGAATCACAAGAAGTCTTTAAGGATTCTGTAACCTACCTCACCATTATGTAGATGAAGCTGAGGCTCACAGTCCCTTTCATACAGTGCTCAGTCACTATTGCTTTATTTTTCTGACCTAAGTTGTTTAAAATGATCAGTACATTAGAATATGGGGTTACCAATTTAAAAACTGTTTTCTTACCACTCTATCACACTGAGTTATGTATTTCTACTTGGTTTACTATAAAGTCATTAGAGCCATAAATTTAATTTTAAAATCTTTATTGAGATATAATTTACATACCATACAGTTCACCTATTTAAAGTGTACAATTCCATGGCTTTTAGTTTATTCAGAGCCATGTATCCATCACCACAATCAATTTTAGAACATTTTCATTACCCACAAAAGAAATTCCATACCCATTAACAGTCACTCTTATTTTCTCTCATTCCCCTGGCCCTAGGCAACCACTACTCTTTCATATGTGGTCCTTTGTGAGTAGTTTGTTACTTAGCATAATATTTTCAAGGTTCATACATGTTGTAGCATGTACATCATTTCTTATTGTTGTTGAATAATAAATATTCCATTACATGCATAAACTGTATTTTATTTATCTATTCAACAGTTGATGGGTATTTGGCTGAACTTTTATTTTTGTAATGATTTCAGAGAGGGAGAAAGGGGATGGGAGAGAGAGGGAAACATCAATGTGAGAAGCTGATTGGCTACCTCCTATACCGCCCCGACCAGGATCAAACTGCAACTTAGGTATGTGCCCTGACCGGGAATAGTAGCCACAAACTTCTGTGCACAGGGTGACACTCCAAACAACTGAGCCACACCAGCCAGGGCTGAATTTTATTTTAAAACAAATGTGCTCTGCATGACTGGTGTTGCTCAGTGGTTGAGCGTCAACCCATGAACCAAGAGAGCACAGTTCAATTCCTGCCAGGGCACATGCCTGGGTTGCCAGTTCCATCCCCAGTAAGAGGCAGCCCATTGATGATTCTCTCTCATCATTGATGTTTTTATTCCTCTCTCCCTTCCTCTCTCTGAAATCAAAAACATAAAAAGAAGAAACGTGATCTCTGATAGCCAGCAGGAGCTTAAAATCTAGATATAAGTGTATGTCTCATATCTTTCTATATTGAATTTATACTAAAAGAAGCAGAGTTAGTATGAAGATCTATAATAATAAAAGGGTAATATGCTAATTAGGCCGGACATCCTTCTGGGAAGCCGCTGTGGCAGGGCTGAGGCAGAGGCCCCCAGCCGCCACGGCGGGCAGGGGCACGAACCCCGTGCACAAATTTCGTGCATCGGGCCTCTAGTTTTATTATAACTGCATGCCTGAAAATCAGCATTTTCTTTTCTCTAAATTTTCTGATGTGTATGATAACATTATGAAAAGACAAGTAAAGTCTTGCCCTGTTTTCCTGCTCCTCTGACTCCCAGGAAAATAGAGGCTATGTAGATGGCATGGGTGACAACCCTCGGGAAGATAGAAAAAAGACTAAAGATCCAGAGCAAGACTGTTTGTTTCTGGTTTCAAATGGGAGATTTAGAAGAAAAGGGGCATTTGGGGCTCACACCCAGCAATCTGATCAGCCTTACTAAGACCCAGACATAGAAATAATATATGATGTGGGTGAAGGTGAGAAAGGCGGACAGTACAGACCACAAGTTCAGTCCAGTCTGACCTCATAAGGTTTAGTATGTTCGTTTTTGTCCTTCTGTGTTTAGAGATTGGCCCTCGTTTAACCTCCATATGTTTTTGTGGGTCTCCAGAAGAGTCCAGACTGAGAGACTTTGGGGGACTAGGGTGTGCTTGGTAGGAAGAACTTGAATTTGTAAATACCAAGTTGAGGATATTTATGATCCTGGGAGGTGGATGCTTCCCCCACTAAACCCTTGTTTATCCAAGTCCTGCCTCTCCCAGCCCCCGTTGTAATTACAGTCGGACCGGACCGCAGAGCTCCTGAGTCACCTGCTTGGAGAGGAGGGGTTTTGGGAGTGCCTTCCGTTCCATTTGCAGGAACTAAAGAACACCAGGAAGCGACCCTTGACTCAGCCCGCCTGAGGCTTGAGTGTTGTGTCATTCCCCACACGTGACGCTCTCCCAGGCGATGGAGACTCGCGTATCATGGGACTTTTTCACCCCAGTGACTCCCCCCGCTTTTCTTTACCCGCAACCCTCGCACTTCCCCGCCCCGCCCCCACTTGAGACTAGAGGAAGGGAGGGTAGCTGGAGCCAGGAAATGCCACTCTCCCAAGTTGGCCAGGAGAAGCCAAGAAACTCAGTGTTTGGGAAAGTGCCAAGACGTGACGTTACGCTCTGACCCTTCTCCAGAATGCTTTGCCCTTCCTCCGTTCTGGGCTATCCTTGCTCTCATTCCCCATATGGGACCTATTATTGATCTCTCCTGTTCGAGACCCCTTATCACTCAGACCGCGTCCCGCTTAAGGTTGCGTTCCCTCTCCCTCCGACTCCCACTTTCCTGAGCCTGGAATTCTCCACCAGAACTGGTTTGAGTCTCCGATCAGCCTCCTTCCCGATCTCGCTGCGTGACCTTGAGTGAACCACAACTTTTCTGGGCCTATTTTCCTTGCCTGGAAAACGGAGGCGAAACGTGTACCTCGCCACGCAGGTGGTGAGGAGCAAAGGAGAAAGCCTTCCGAGCGTGAGGAGCAACAGGAATGTCAGCTATGCGGACTCTGGAGCGCCAGTGGCTTCAGGACCCCTCCCTTTCCTCGGGGACCGCCCCGCCAACCCCGCCCGCGCGGACACACCGCCCCGCCTCCTCCCGCAGGCCCT
>NW_005360086.1:1981749-1981987 GCF_000412655.1 Myotis brandtii | reverse complement strand
TCATGTCGGAGCGGGTGTCCGGCCTGGCCGGCTCCATCTACCGCGAGTTCGAGCGGCTGATCGGGCGCTACGACGAGGAGGTGGTGAAGGAGCTGATGCCGCTGGTGGTGGCGGTGCTGGAGAACCTGGACTCGGTGTTCGCGCAGGACCAGGAGCACCAGGTGGAGCTGGAGCTGCTGCGGGACGACAACGAGCAGCTCATCACCCAGTACGAGCGGGAGAAGGCGCTGCGCATGCG
>NW_005360086.1:1974285-1981458 GCF_000412655.1 Myotis brandtii | reverse complement strand
GGGAGGAAGCGCCGCCGGCTCAGGGCACCTGGGGTGGCGGAGGGCACCTGGGGTTGGCGGAGGGTGGAGATTTAGGGCGCCGGGCGGCCTTCTGCACTTTGGGGAAGTTTCCGACCACCGTGGGCAGTCAGGTGGCGGCGCAGACATTCGCCACGGGGGCGGGTGCCTGTCAGCACTTCGCTCCTGCAGGTGTAACTCGCTGGTGCCAGTGCCTTTCCAGGGGGGACAGCTCGGGAAGTTCGAGGTCTCCCTCTTTCGGCCAGTTTCTTCTTGACGTTCTGAGCCTGTTGAGGAAGAGGCTTCATTTTATGTTTTACGTGCTTTGGTGACACTTAGTCAACACCGGGCTATTGCACAGCAGTGCTGTCAGTGTAGAGTGTGCAGTTCTCTCACTGGAACCCCACACCAGAGCAGTCCTCCCCAGCAGGTGGTAACCTTGGACAGTTCCCTCCAAAAACCCTCCGTTTGTAGAGGACTGGGGGGCGGGGCTGAGGGGGTGTGAGCGCTGACCACCTCAGACTGCGGTTTCCAGGTGCGCCAGGTGATTGCTAACCACGCTAACACCGCCCGGTGACCTCAGCACCTCGCCAGGCTCTGCGGACCCTGGAGGTTGGAGTGCAAGTGCTGGGTCTGTGACTTTCTGAGTCCTGCAAGGATTTTAGCTTTCGGGCTGTCTTGGCGTTGTTTCTGTGGGACTGTCTAATGCAGGCTAAGTGGCCTATTCATCTTTGTTCCCTGAGGGTCTAGCAACACCCGGCTAAATACGTGGCGATTGAAGGAAGCTAAAGAACTCATTATTGAAGAAATCACATGTTATCTTTCAAAAAATACTTGAAAAGTTTTTAGGATATGAGATTGGTTTAACGTAGTACCACGATTTAAACTTTTGTTTTGTCATGGATACCTTGGTACCAGATCAAATAGTTCTTTTTCTTTGTTAAGCTTGACTTTAGTGATGATTTTTAGTTCTGATACTGTGATCCATTTGCCTCAAAGGAAGGCCATTAAATTTGCCAAACAAAATTGACTTTATTTCAGGAGAAAGCTTATAGGGAAGGGGGATTGCAAAAAATCTGAGGATGGGATCACAACTTCCACTAGTTTATTAGCACTGTTCATAGAACAGAGGTCATGTACTACTTCTGAGATGGCATGCTCTGTCTTCATGCTCAGACAGGCCATTGCCTGTGTGTGGATGTACTGGGAAGAGACTGGGAAATTAACTACATATACACAGGTGAGGAGCAGGCTCAGCATGACCTAAAACCTTGGATGAAAGAAATGCTTTCTTCAGCCTTCTTTTTTTTTTTTTTTAAATATATTTTATTGATTTTTTTACAGAGAGGAAGGGGGAGGGATAGAGAGTTGAAACATCAATGAGAGAGAAACATCGATCAGCTGCCTCCTGCACACCCCCTACTGGGAATGTGCCCGCAACCAAGGTACATGCCCTTGCCCAGAGTCGAATCTGGGACCCTTGAGTCCACAGGCCGAGGCTCTATCCACTGAGCCAAACCGGTTAGGGCCAGCCTTCAACTCTTGTCAGTCCATGCAAACATGGACGAAATGCCAGGGTCACACGGGCCAAGAAAACCATGTGCCACAGGTTGCAAAATCAGAAAATAAAACTAACTGTTAGGCTCTAGATTGTGTTTTATTTTTTAAAAGTAAATGGCTTTTAAAAAATTGCTTATTCAGTGACTCTTGTAATTTATACTTTTTCAAACACATCTGTAAATTCTCTATGAAACCTTTGGGCAAAGGGCCATGACCTGAGAATAGAGAACATTGATGAAATGCTAGATGAGCCAACTCCCAGACCACAAACATAAAACCACCTTGTTATCAGTCTCTATAAGACCATAAATCAAGTATTACTGGGTACCCAGAAAATCAGTCTCTTTTAGGTCAGTATGCAGAAGAGAATTCTGTGTTTAATTTTCTGTGAGTGCTTTGTTTGTGGCCTTAATATGGAGACTAAGAGACTGCTATTATAGCAAAAGTGCCTCAGGGTATTTACAGCAAAAGTATTTGAAAGCATGGAAATTGTCCGTCAAGTAAATTCTGAGCACCTATGTGAAAATGTAGAAGGGTATGTAAATGATGAGAATGTCTTAGGGGGTATGAAGTGCTGTAATCATCTTTTGTTTGCAGGAATTCCATCAAGGAGTCAGAAATTTCATCTTTATTATATTGATATTACTTAATTTGAATATCTTCTGTCTTTTTCTTTGCATTTTTTTGTGTGAACTTAGCTGCTGTTTTTGTGAGTCTTTAAAAACAACCTAAAGGAGGGTTGGTATTTTGTGTGTGTGACCAGTTTCAAATATGAATCAAGAAATCTACCTTAGCCAAAACCGGTTTGGCTCGGTGGATAGACGTCGGCCTGCGGACTGAAGGGTCCCAGGTTCCATTCCTGTCAAGGGCATGTACTTTGGTTGCGGGCACATCCCCAGTGGGAGGTGTGCAGGAGGCAGCTGGTTGATGTTTCTCTCTCATCAATGTTTCTAACTCTCTATCCCTTTCCCTTCCTCTCTGTAAAAAATCAATAAAAATATATTTTAAAAAAGAAAAAAGAAATCTACCTTATTTCTCATCACTTGCCCCTTTGGGTTTCCTGTTCATGCCTTAACCAAGTCCTGTCTGATGCCTTCGCCCATACTGTTCCCTCAGAGCTCAGCTTAAATTTCACTTGCCCTGGCAGGTAGCTCAGCTGTTAGACCATTGGCCCCATACACCAAGGTTGCAGGATAGATCCCTGGTCAGGGCACATACAAGAATCAACCGATGAATGCATAAATTAATGAAACAACAAATTGATGTCTCTCACCGTCTCTTTTTCTGTCTCTCTCCCTCCCTTGTCTCTCCCCGTCCTTCTCTCCCTCAATCTTCCTTCCTGTGTCTAAAACCAATAATTAAAGAAATTAAAAAATATAATCTAAAAATTTGTTTTCACTTCAGTTAGAACTTGCTTGTCTATCTAGAGTAAGCCTTGTGAATCTATGAACAATTTATTGGTAAATCGTTTTTTGTTTTATTGATTCTTTTAGAGAGACAGGGTAAGGAAGAGGAAGAGATTGAACATCAATTTCTTTAGTAACTTTTTTTTCAGTCTTATATATTTTCCAGGATGTCTTATTTCTGACTGCTTCACTTGCTCCACTAGGGTCATAGAGCCTGAAAACATTTTTAACTTGTAATTTGAGGTCCTGCTGATTGGATTCCCTATCAGGGATAGGTCTAGGATTTTTATGATTTTGGATTCTGTTATTGTCCTTTAAAATGTTTTTTCACTTGCTTTTTCTGCAGTTATTTTTTTTTAAGGGCTAGAAGGAAACTCCATGATCTTTTACCTAGTTCTACCCCATTACTATAGGTTGATAGAAAGATAGGAAGACCATAGATGATTAGAAGGAACAAATATTTATTGAGCCAGGCACTGCTCTAGGCTTTGGGAATGTAGCCACAAGCAAAACAGATAAGGAAGGTAGCCCATGTTTTATTGACATGTGTATTGTAATAAAGAATAAACGAACCAGTTAATTACAGATTGTGATAGATGATATACATATAAAAAAGATAGTGTGATAGAGGGGGAGGTACTTTAGATGGAACAAACAAGTTTATAAAAGGGTGAGCTGCCCATGAATGAAATAATTCTTCTCATAAGAGTAGTTACTTAGACCTAAACTTTAGGCACATGTAGTCAGAGTTTCTCCTCCTTGTTCTTGAAAATTCCAAAGAGTAACTAGCTCTCATAAATGCATGTCTTCTATTTTCTGTTATATTCCTTCTCATACTTGAATTCTCAGCAACATTTGACTCTTTCAGTAACTGCTTCTTTAAGAAACATTATATTCTGGTTCTGTGACTTTGGCATCTCTTGGTTTTCCTTTTACTTTTCTGACTTCTCTGGATTCCTCTTACATTACTTTTGGTGTTACTTGGCATTCTTTCTAAGATCCACTTTAGTTCTCATTCTGCACACTGCCTAGCTTATATTATCCATTCCAGTGAGTTCAGTTACCATTTGTTGACTGTTCCAAAATGTATATCTCATTCATTCAACAGATATTTATTTAAAATGTTTTTTTGTTGATTTCAGAGAGGGGAAGGAGAGGGAGAGAAAGAACCCGGGCATGTGTCCTGACCGGGACTTGAACTATGATCTCCTGGTTCATAGGTCAAGGCTCAGCCACTTAGCCGCACAGGCTGGTTGGTATTTATTGTCAACTATGTCCTGTGTCTGTTGAGGATATAGTGTTGAGTAAAACACACAAGATTCTTTCTTCATGGAGCTGATTGACAGCTTAAGAACTTTATTAGCCCTAACCAGTTTGGCTCAGTGGATAGAGCGTCAGCCTGCGGACTGAAGGGTCTCAGGTTCAATTCCGGTCAAGGGCATGTACCTTGGTTGCGGGCACATCCCCAGTAGGGGGTGTGCAGGAGGCAGCTGATGGATGTTTCTCTCTCATCGATGCTTCTAACTCTCTATCCCTCTCCCTCTCTGTAAAATATCAATAAAATATATATTTTTAAAAAAACAACTTTAAGATTAGATCTCTTTCTGGAGTTTCTGATCCATATTGTTTATTGGAAATGAAAGTCTGATAGTGAACTTATCTCCCAAGCCTGCTCCTCCTCTGTTGTCTATCTTCCTGAGGGATGATACCACTATCCACCTGGCTAGATACCTGGTCACCATCCTTAACTCTTTTTTTTTTCCAGATAAAAAAGATTTTTATTCAGAATATATAAAGAACTTTCAAAACTAAGAAGAAAACAGACACCCAATAAGAAAATGGGAAAAATATTTGAATAGACACTTCATTAAAGGAAATAATACAAATGGCAAACAAATACATGAAAAGACGCTTAACACTATGGTCATTAGGAGAGGTAAATCAAAACCACAATGTAGTACATTACATACCATTAGAATGGCTAACAGTGAAAACAAAAACAAAAGCCGATAATACCAAGTGTTAGCAAGGGATGTGGGGCATCTGGAAGTCTCACGCATTGCCCATGGCAAAACAATGTGTCAGTTTCTTAAGAAGTTAAACATAGCCTTACCATACAATTTAGCAATCTCACTCCTAGATGTCTATCCAAGTGAAATAAAATATAAAGACCTCCAGGGAACCTGCATGCAACATTTATAGCTGCGTTACTTTAATTCAGCGGTTCTCAACCTGTGGGTCGCGACCCCTTTGGGGGTCGCCTAAGACCATCGGAAAACACATTATTGTTTTTGTGACTAATCACTATGCTTTAATTATGTTCAATTTGTAACATTTGAAAATACATCCTGCATATCAGATATTTACATTACGATTCATAACAGTAGCAAAATTACAGTTATGAAGTAGCAACGAAAATAATTTTATGGCCCTGACCGGTTTGGCTCAGTGGATAGAGCATCTGCGTGCAGACTGAAGGGTCCCAGGTTCGATTCCGATCAAGGGCATGTACCTTGGTTGCGGGCACATCCCCAATAGGGAGTGTGCAAGAGGCAGCTGAATCGATGTTTCTCTCTCATCAATGTTTCTAACTCTCTATCACTCTCCTTCTCCCTTCCTCTCTATAAAAAATCAATAAAAATTATTTTTAAAAAAAGAAAAGAAAATAATTTTATGGTTGGGGGTCACCACAACATGAGGAGCCTGTATTAAAGGGTTGCGGCATTAGGAAGGTTGAGAACCACTGCTTTATTTTTTTTTTTCATCCTTAACTCTTTTTTTCTCCTTCATCCCTATTGTGCTTTCTTTTGTTTCCATCTTTTAAATATTTTTGGAATCTCTATCTTTCCAAATCCATTTCTTCTACTCTGTTTCAGGCCACCCACATCTCCTGCCCAGAATTCAAGAAGTTTGTGTCATTCTGACTGTGTATCAATGTCTGGCACGTAGGAAGTACCTAATGAATATTTCTGAATAAATGAATGGACAACTAAAACTGTCCCATAACTGATCTATCTGCTTTCAGTATTGCCAACCTATAAATTGGCCATCACACTGTAGCCACATCTCTCCAAAATGGAAATCTGATCAGATAATTTCCATACTTAAAGCCTTTAGAGGCTCTATCTAAAGTTCTTAAAGTGGAAGTACCTAACACACAAGGCCTTGTAATCGACTGCTCCTTTTCTTACAAGCCTCACCTTTTCCTTTCTGAGCCATACTGAACGCTGCGTTTGTTTTGCGAAACGTACTCTTTCCAGGCCTTCTTACAAGCTGCCTTATGCTTGGCGCTCTTTCTCTTCTGTTGCCTTGCTAACATCATTCATCTTTCAGGTTTTAATTCTGGGTGCTTTTTATGAGCACCAGGTGCGGATTGTGCCCATCTCCTATTTTCCCACAGCAAACTGTTCTTTCCCTCTCATAGAACTCCAGTGTTAGATCAAACTAACCTATTGCTTTAATTCCCTTACTAAACTACTGGGATCCAGTAGATACTATTTTTTGGTTTGTTGGATGAATGGATAATTATACTAAAGGTCAAATTGCTAAGCCTAACTATTTAAAGTTCTGTTTTGTGCACTCAAGATGTTGTCCTTACTGTTGGTGCCAAGTTATGCAAAAACTTCCAAAAAGTTCTTCGATCAGTAAGTCCTTTGACTTTTACATATACAGAAAAACCATGACTTCTCCTGAGTATAGTTAGTGCAGACACTTCACCTACATTGTCCTATGCATAGTAGATATTCTATAAATATGTATGCATTATAAAAACTGAAATATGGCCCAGCCGCGTGTGGCTCAGTGGTTGAGCATTGACCTATGAACCAGGAGGTCACGGTTTGATTCCTGATCAGGGCATATGCCCAGGTTTCGGGCTTGATCTCTGGTGTGGGGCATGCAGGAGGCAGCCAATCGATGATTCTCTCTCATCATTGATGTTTCTATCTCCCTCCCTCCCTTCCTCTCCCTCTCCCTCTCTGAAATCAATAAAAATATATACATATAAAAAATGAAATAAAAACTGAAATATGAAGATCATTGGAACTACTGTCATAAGTATTATAGGGATTACTTCTCATTTGCAAAGGTTGGGCTAGGTCAGCGGTCGGCAAACTGCGGCTCGCGAGCCACATGCGGCTCTTTGGCCCCTTGAGTGTGGCTCTTCCACAAAATACCACGTGCGGGTGTGCATGTACAGCGCGATTGAAAC
>NW_005360086.1:1956981-1974211 GCF_000412655.1 Myotis brandtii | reverse complement strand
GGAAGAGCCACACTCAAGGGGCCAAAGAGCCGCATGTGGCTCGCGAGCCGCAGTTTGCCGACCACTGGTAGGTGATCTAGCACCATGATTCTTGTCATATTTTAAACTTAATTGTGGCTTTCTGTTGTATTCTTACTCCTTTTAGCCACAGATATTTGCTTCTAAGTTACTGGATGAGAAATAAGTTGGTCTGTCTGAATAAATTTTTCATACAAATGAAGATTAAGTGCCAAAACGTAATTTTAACTATTTGCTTATAATCTTTTTTAAAAATATATTTTTATTGATTTCAGAGAGGAAGGGAGAGGGAGAGAGAGATAGAAACATCAATGATGAGAGATCATTGATCCTGAGGATCGAGCCTGCAACCTGGGCATGTGCCCTTGACCAGAATTGAACCCAGGACCCTTCAGTCCCCAGGCCAATGCTCTATCCACTGAGCAAAACCAGCTAGGGCCTTACAGTATTTTTTAATATATATTTTTATTGATTGGAGAGAGAGAAAGGGCGAAACATGGATTGGTTACCTCCCCCATGCACCACAACCGGGGACCAAACCTGAAACCTGGGCATGTGCCCTGACTGGGAATCAAACTGGCTACCTTTCGGTGCATGGGATGACACTCAACCAACTGAGCCACACCAGCCAGGGCTGTTTAGAATCTTTTGACAGGGATTTCTAATTGGATACAAAAGTAGAACCCTATAGTAACAAATAAAATAGTTATTAAAACAGCATTTATATTTGAAGAAAAATTTCCTCTGAAGAATAATAAACTTTTATTTCTTGGGCACTGAAATCTATATTGGTTAAAAGCCTCTGCTAGGCTATTATGGTATAATTTTTATTGATTGATTTATAGAGAGAGAGAGGAAGGGGGGGAGAGAGAGAGAGAAAGAAACATTGATTTGTTGTTCCATTTATTTATGCATTCATTGGATGATTCTTATCTGTGCCCTGACCAGGGGTTGAAGCCCCAACCTTGGTGTATGTATCCAGATGACGCTCTAACCAACAGAGTTACCCAGCCAGGGCTAAAATTTCTAATTTTTAAAAAAATATATATTTTATTGATTTTTTTTTTTACAGAGAGGAAGGGAGGGGGATAGAAAGAAACATTGCTGAGAGAGAAATATCGATCAGCTGCCTCCTGCACACCCCCTACTGGGGATGTGCCTGCAACCAAGGTACATGCCCTTGACCGGAATCGAACCTGGGACCCTTCAAGTCTGCAGGCCGATGCTCTATCTCCACTGAGCCAAACCAGTTAGGGCTAAAATTTCTAATGTTAATGATCAAATTCTCAATTTAAATTTAATTTTAGTTACCTGTTGTCCTATCATTATCATTATTGTTATTGTTATTATTATTTGGTTATTGCTGCCTATTCAAAAACAAATACCTTTGAAAAAGTTAAACAGTTTACTCGGAAGTGTGGAATCAAACAGGCTTTTGTAAAACCAGAAGGGTGTAATTTCTTTCTGAGGAAGGAAGAGGGAGAGAGAGAAACATCAATGATGGGAATCATAGATTGGCTGCCTCCTGCACGCCCCCTACTGGGGATCGAGCCCACAGGCCTGGCAACCTCTTGTTTTAATTTTCTTTCTCAGATCACTGGTATGATTGAGTATATGATGATTCTACTTTTCTTTTCTGTGTGAATTGCCTGTTGAGTTTCATTTACTCATAACTAGCAACAACCTGTATCTGGCTCGATCTAAATTATATTTTTACAATGGCTTTATAGTATTCCCTAATGATCATCAATGGCTGCTACAACCTCTCTGTGAAAAGGACTTGGGAATCTGTAGTTTAAAAGAGACCTGAGAGATGTATCATCTAAATGCAACATATGGACTTTGTTTGGAACCTGACTATAAAAGCGTTTATGAGACAGCCAGGAAAATCTGAACAGTGACTGGATATTCCCTGCTATTTCATTAAGGATTGGGAAATGGCACTAGTCTAACTCAGTCCTTCAGCATTGATTAGCTAAATTTTCTTATAAAGGAGAGCTTCCTTTATAAACTGTTTGGTTTACCCCCAAAGTATAGTTTGTACAAGAAAAACAGAATAAGTGCTAGATTTTTTTAATTTTCATACTTTTATGTTCCAAGCGCTCTTCCTTGTTCTTACTCTCCCTCCAAATCCCCAGTTTTAAAAAATAGCATACTATTCTGGTTTCATGGATGAAATGACTTTTCTTTGGTCTCTGAGTATATTAATTATAGTTTTCATTTGTTTCCTGTTTTATCTGTTTCCTCAGAGTCCCTTTCCCCTTTTTTTCTGGTCTCTCTCTTCCAGGTTGGAGCTTCAAATACCAGACCACCCTTAATTATCCCTTCATGTTTTTTTAAGAGTGAGGTACCAAAAAAAGAAGGCGGAAGCTTTGTGTGGCTGGATGCAGCTTAATGCTTATTGGGAACCCAGATTTTGTACCCAGACATTTGAGTTTTTCCAAATAAAGATAGTCTTTTTGGAGGTGGAGGAGGGAGTGGTAGATAAGCCTAGTTATCAGAGGAATCTGGGTAAGGGACTGAAGGGAAAGAGGGCTGTCAGAATTACTGTTTGGTATGTAGATTTTCACTTCATTCTCTCTATTTGGCTGTGCCTGGTATCCGCTAGTGTAGAGTCTCTCTTCGTGTCTTCAGGAAACACACTTCCTATCTTTTGTGTGGGTAGGCAAAGAGGGCTACCTCGCTGCTCTCGGATGGCTCTGGGGACCTATTAGGGAGATTACTAACTAGTGCATTTAGACTTCCATTCAGCCTACCCTCACCCCAATTCCCTAATTAATTAAATAGTTTTCAAGATATGGATTAATCGTATTTACTTATTCACTATCTATTGATGGACATTTAAGTTATCTTCCAGTATAAACTGTTACAAATAGCCCTTCAATGAATATCCTTGTACATCTATATTTGTGCATGTATATTTGACTTTTAATGATAGGAAACTTGTATTACAATATTTTGTCATTTTATTTTTTTAAAATATCTTTTTATTGATTTTTTTTTTAAAAAAGAGAGAGAGGAAGGGAAAGGGAGAGATAAAAACATTGATATGGGAGAGAAACATCTATCGGCTGCCTCCTGTATACCTCCCGATAGAGGATTGAGCCAGAAACCCGGTCATGTGCCCTGACCAGGAATCTAACCAGTGACCTTATGGTGCATGGGATTTGTCATTTTATTTTAAACTAGTGGCCCGGTGCACGGATTTGTGCACATTGAAAGGAAATTAATTAGAAGTATTTTAATATCGCTATTCGCCCTTTCTCTATAATAGAAGTGTTAGAGATGAAAGAAAATTAGTAAAATGTATATGAAAATAATATATAAATTGATTAATAAACAATAACAACAACAAAGACATGATATAAAGACAAACAACAAAAACATGATATAAAAACATTGATAAAAACAATGACTGATAAATTGATTAAACTTACTGTATTCTAATATCTCCCTGTATACCACATTAAGAGTAAAAACACTTTGAGTGCTTGACAAATTTCCCTTGTGATGAAGTATTTACAACTTTTACTTTAATGTCACACGCTCTTCAAACTCGAGAAAGCAACATATAACTGACCATGTCTGAAAATGGGTTCAGGTAGGATTATTCCTACTCTGTCTAGAGTTTGTCCATGTGATTTATTAATAGTCATCGTAAATGCTGGCATCACGGAAAACTGGTCAATGTCATCTTCCGTTCGTAATTTGGATTCACTACAGCGGTTCTCAACCTGTGGGTCGCGACCCCTTTGGCGGTCGAACGACCCTTTCACAGGGGTCGCCTAAGACCATCCTGCATATCAGATATTTACATTACGATTCATAACAGTAGCAACATTACAGTTATGAAGTAGCAACGAAAATAATTTTATGGTTGGGTCACAACATGAGGAGCTGTATTTAAAGGGCCAGAAGGTTGAGAACCACTGGTAATATCAATAGTATGTGAGCGTGAGGCAGTCCGTGTTTCTGAAATTCGATGACATACATGAATTTTAGCTATTACTTTGCCAAATTGAATTTACATACATAATTTAAAAGCATTCATCTTAATATTAAAAACCCTGGCTATCAAGTCAGGTCTGTTTTCAACTTATTGCCAGCGTTTTAAATTATTTACAATATCTGCCCATTTTGGGTTGCACATTGTGGTTACAAATAAATCAGGCTTGCGATACTTCGTTACAATTGCTGTAGCATCCTGATATCGCTGCTGCATATTTCTGGGACTACCCTCAAAAGACGATGGAAATATTATCATTTTGCCAATCGGCACATTGTCACTTTCAGATCTAGATGTGAGATAATCCATCAAACCACTATATTTTTAACTCTCAACTTAGACTGGTTTGCTTTAATGAAATTTATCCAGTTGGCTTCCATTTTTTAATATGAATCAACAATATACTGTTGAGTTAATTTTCCTGCATTTAAAGTAGGATTGAATGTGTCCCGGACAGAGAGATGAAATCCATAATACTGCATTTGTGTGACTTGCATCCTTACATTTCATTTAGTATTATTGTCAATTATACTGTCAGGTCCGAGTCTTAATGCAATATCCGTTCCCCAGCCTTTTCACCATGTGGAAAAAGAATAGGATATGTCATTGGCATCTAAAGTAGGAAGCAGGATACTAATTTGTTTCATTTTAGTGGCATTCGGATTATTGGGATCTGGTTTACAATGAATGAGCAAGTCCCTTTCAAAAGGAGGTTCTCCTTCATTTCTGAATATGACGGTAACTTGAGTTACACGGGATATCTACCCGGATCACTGTTACGATCATATTTAATCGCCATTGTTACTTCCATGGGAGCAATACCTTTCACTGCTGCTTCAGATTGGGCTTCCTTTTTTACCTAATGTAGCATCTTGTATGATTTTGTTAATTCGTTTATTTCATTCATGGTTTTGATATTGATCATGAGTCTTTCTGAGCAGCCCTGGTTTTCTGGCCTTGCTAATCTTTTACTCGTCGCTTCAGCCATGCCTAAAATGTAGCGTTGAGCAAACTTCCGAGAAACACCATCCGAAGGATGTAAAGTTCCAGTACGGTGATAAACTTGACCGTGTATTCTAAAATAGTATGGCCCATATCCTGGTGGTAATGTGATATTTGCACTCATTGATGCAAAAGCAAAAGAACTATTTATCGAACGAATATTTTCCATGAAATTTTTACTGTCAGAATCTTCATTTATCATGAATTTTAAAAAAATATACCGAGTATTCTAGAAAATTTATATCATTTGGACAAACTTTGCCTTTGCTAAAACATCGAGTAAATTTTCCATCAGATGGTTTTTCATCAGAGAAATTTAGTGGTAGGTAAAATTGACGTGTAACAGTCATTCCACCACAACTACGTTTGCTAATTGCATCCTCATTTACTTCATTTTCACTATGAAGGCAGTTCCTACCAGTATTGGTAGTACTTGTCGATGACTGTTCTTCAGACATGTTCTGTCGAGGATGCCGCTTTCTTTCAGCTTCAGAATGTCAACAAAAACAACCAAATTCACGATTGACAATGACAGATCGAAACATACGCATATGATTGGCGCCAGTGAGAGCTTTATATGTATTGCGCATGCACAAGCCAACATTTTTTTTAAAATATATTTTTATTGATTTTTTACAGAGAGGAAGGGAGAGAGATAGAGAGTTAGAAACATCGATGAGAGAGAAATATCGATCAGCTGCCTCCTGCACATCTCCTACTGGGGATGTGCCCGCAACCCAGGTACATGCCCTTGACCGGAATCGAACCTGGGACCTTTCAGTCCGCAGGCCGACGCTCTATTCACTGAGCCAAACTGGCTTCGGCATCATTTTTTATTTTTTAAAGTTAACTATTTTTTATATATATTTAAATACAAAGCTTTTTCTTTTAAAAAATATATTTTATTGATTTTTTACAGAGAGGAGGGGAGAGGGATAGAGAGTCAGAAACATAGATGAGAGAGAAATTTAGTTTTGAAGAAACAATCATTTGTATTAGGAATTTTTCCAGATTTTGGATTTGGAGGCGTGGGGAAACCACCTCCCTTGGGCATGATTAATATGGTCTGTCCTTTAGTTTCTTAAAAGATGCTACACTGATAAACAATTAAATTGAACTGAACTTAACTAAATTGAACAATAATTGTTAAGTATTTTCCTTCTCCCACTCTGCAGAGGAACTGAGAGGAGGATACTATCTTGGTGGATACATAGCAATAAATCAGCCTTTTATTTGGTGGTATTACTTTTTGGACAGCTACTGTAGTCAAAGTTTCTACTTTGATGGGCTTTTCTTCTTCTTCTTTTTGTCTCTTGCATCTTACCACAATAAGCAACAACCTCTAGGGATCTTTTTGTTAAACTTCGGGAGCTTGCCTTTTCAAAGTATTAGTTTGTTTTTCTCCAGAACAGTGGGGCAAAGCAGTCCCTATAAGCCATCTGGACTTGAAACCATTTTGCTTCATCACAAAGCTTATTCTTTTTAGATCCTGACATAAGTCTGCATTGTCTCCTGCTTTTTTTTTTTTTTTTTAAATAGTGTCTGGTTGCTCCCAGGAGAGTTCTATCTGAAGTTACCTCAGTGTTGTTGTTGGCTGATTAGTTATTGAGAGGAAAAAGGGGTATCTAGTTAAAATCTGTTTATCATACAGGCTAATAAGTCCATTGATGGGCTCACCCCCTGCCCAATACTTTTTTAAAAAGTGTGTGTGTGTGTGTGAGAGAGAGACATAAAGACAGAGAGAAAGAGACAGAGGCCTGGAGGCTGGGAAGAGATGTGCACCTTATACCCACATACCAGAGGGATCTGACAAACTCCCATGCTGGGGGGCAGTAACCAGAAATTTCCAGGGGAAGGATGGTTTTATAGTTTGAAAAACATTGATTTTTATAGTACACTAATCTCATCATTTGCCAAATGTAATAGACGGTGTCCAACTTTATAAAGTTAAGCTACTAGCAAGAAGTTAAGACACATTAAGCAATTATGAATAGGCTGCTTATGGGTATTCATTTACTTTTTTTCTTATTCATCATGTCTCTGGCTAGGGCAAAGCCTCCAAAATCCTATTCCCTTTGCCTTAAAATACTGTTATATGCAAATTATAGTAACCAAAAGAAACCTCATTTATATTAAAAACTCTTTTGTAAGTACCTTTAAAATATAGTGTAAAATGAACCTATTTTTTTTAAAGTACATTTTATTGATTTTTTTACAGAGAGGGATAGAGAGTTAGAAACATCCATGAGAGAGAAACATCCATCAGCTGCCTCCTGCGCACCCCCTACTGGGGATGTGCCCGCAACCAAGGTACATGTCTGACCGGAATTGAACCTGGGACTCTTCAGTCCACAGGCTGATGCTCTAGCCACTGAGCCAGACTGGTCAGGGCTGAACCTATTTTTTAAAGTAAAATATGTTTTTATTGATTTCAGAGAGGAAGGTAGAGGGAAAGAGAGATAGAAACATTAATGATGAGAGAGAATCAGTCATCGGTTGCTTCCTGCACGCTCCCTACTGGGGATTGAGCCCACAATCTGGGCATGTGCCCTTGACTGGAATCGAACCCGGGACCCTTTAGTCTGCAGGCTAACACTCTATCCACTGAGGCAAACCAGCTAGGGCACTATGTGGTTTTTAAAAGTCTTATTTCGTATTCAGAGTGTAAAATGCTAACTCCTTATTTCATAATGTCTTGCAAGAATCGTGTCATATACTAGCCTGAGACTGAGTCATAAACCAAGGTTGTGCTGTTATCCCAGTTAGTGTCATTAGGCAATAATAGAAATACTAGCCATCCTGTATTAGTATTAACCTCAAATTAGGTGACAAATTGAGATTTTTGCAAATCCATCTTTTATCAATCACCCATATTTAATGTTTGTTTTCTTCTGCTAAATCTCAAGCAATGAAACACAGGACCAAGGCTGTCTTGTAACTTACTACATTCCCACCACCTTAGGGTACTTAGAACAATAGGGACTTAAGTTGTGTGCAGAAAGGATGGATGAATGGAATCTTATTTCCCCACTTAACTCCCTTTGTGAATCAGAGGAGAGATTCCCAAGATTCCCAACTTTTTCTTGAGCTAATGATTTACCCTTTGCATCAACTATGAAAATTTTAATCTTGAATTATATTTACCCCTGCATACCATGACCTTTATGCCTCTGTCCCTTTGCTTATACTGTTACCTCCTCCTGAAATGGCTTCTTCTTTTTTAAAAAATCCTCATTTGAGGATATTTTTCCATTGATTTTTAGTGAGAGGGAACTGAGGAATATTTATTTTTGTTGTGCAATAGTGATTAGCTCGCAGCTGTACATTTTAAAACCAAGATGTAGTACACATTTAAAATTGGTATTTTTGAGAGCAGAGAGAATTTTAAAAATATATTAGAAAAAAAACAACATTTACAGTTTTTATAAATGGGGGGGAATATTGCACGCACTCTGACCAAGGCCTGGGCCAGGTAGGAGGCTGCAACCGAGGCACATGTCCTTGATGGGAATCGAACCCGGGATCTTTCAGTCTGCAGGCAGACACGCTATCCACTGAGTCAGACTGGTTAGGGCCTGGCTTCTGTTCTTAAAAGTAGATTTAGTCACTCTGTTTCTGTTGCCTCTTATACTTGCTTCCATTATAGTACTTTTAGCCTGGTATATTGTTGACTGTTTACTGTGTTTTTTAATGGCTATCATGAAATAAGTGCTTGGATTAGATGGTGGATAAAGAGTTTTAGTTTTATATTTAATATGTTATTTAACTTAACAGTAAATCTGTGAATGCTATTCCTTAGTAGTTTGTAATAAATGTCTTTATACATTGCCTAACTGCCTGTTCTGTACTTCCGCTGACGTCTGGAGAACAGTCATTGTGAATAGGTATGTGGCTTTATTTAATTGTGACAACAATGTTTTCTTTGACTAGAAAGTGACAGAATGGGATATGTTCCTATTTTTATGTTATCTCAGTTTGTATGTTAAGGTGGAATTACAGGAGCAGAAAGCAGATGTGTTTCTTTGAGGTAAATTAAGACTTTAAAACGAGTCGCTCATGTTTGTCGTCTACAAAGCTAGTAATGAGGTTCAGCAGTACTCACACATGCTACTAGCCCACCTGCGATCTCTCAGCATAGAAGTGGAAAGCCTTGTTGGAGAAATTTTTTAGTGTAACCATTGACACCTATTGTCTAATTATTTTATCTGTAGTTATGAGGGAGTTAGGTATAGAAAAAAGAAGCAGCCCTGCCGGTGTGGCTCAGTTGGTTGGAGTGCCCTGTACACCAAAAGGTGGTGGGTTTGGTTTCCGGTCAGGGCACATACCTAAGCTTGGGGTTCAAGCCTTTGTCAGGGTGCGTCTGAGAGGCAGCCAATCAATGTTTCTCTTTCACATCAATGTTTCTCTCTTTTACCCTTCCACTCTCTAAAAAACATCAATAATAATTTAAAACATTTTTTAAATCATTAAAAGAAAAGAGCAAGGCAAATGAACTTTTTCATTTGTGCAATAAACATATCTCTGAAAAGTTTCATATAAACTCATTTTTATATACCAACCATACTTTAAAGGCACCACAGGAATTTTTCATTCAAATCGATCTTATAGGAACCTTTCCTTTAAAAAGAATCATTTTTAGAAAGTAAGTAATAACCTATTAATCTGTCTTCTGTGTAAACTTGCATTCTTACATACTTAAGCAAGGTTCATATGTTTCATAAAAGATCATCTGACAAAAGCCAGCATAGTACTATGAATTTATTTACCCTGAAGGTCTAATTACATTTCCCATGAACAGATACTTCTGCTATAAATCTCCTCAAAATAATAATATAAATATTTTAAAGTATTGAAAAAAGCACAGGACTCAGAACAATAATAAAATAATAGCTCATTTAAAAAAAGAAAAAGAAAAGAAAAAACAGTTCTCGTTACCTCCCTTATAGTCTGTCCCCGGCCCCACCCAGGAAAAGGGACTCTCCTGTTAGGGCCATGGGTCCAAACGTTTTTCTGCCAAGAGCCCTATTTTGGTGTCTGATTGAATTTCATGGCACCTTCTCTTTTTATTTTTATTTTTTTCCTAAATTCTTATATCAGTGTTTTTTACTTTCACATTATTGTTAAGTACCATATAAAGCTAGGCCATTTTCTGAAGTTTTTTGTAGTTATCATCAGTGTTCTGTTTCCTGAGCTGTTCTATCCTATAGCAACTTCTGTTCCCAAGGTGATTATATTATCAGGGATATTTCTCAAAACCATGCCCCTGAACTAGTCTTTTTGGTAGGTATTTTTCTTGGGTAACAATTTAGAAAATTTCAGTTATTTGTTACTTTTTCTTGGTTATTCTTTGAAGGCTATAAGGAGTGTTCATTTAACTAGGCTTCCAATGCCCTGTAAGATCTATTAACATGCCTTATCAGAACTGAGGAATATTTATTTTTGTTGTGTAATAGTGATTAGCTCGCAGCTGTACATTTTTAAACCAAGATGTAGTACACATTTAAAATTGGGATTTTTATGAGCAGAGAGAATTTTAAAAACACATTGGAAAAAACACAACATTTACAGTTTTTATAAATGGGGGGAATTATTCTTGATTTCTTGTAGAACTTGAAGATGCATGGAAATGGAATGCTTATGCCTGGTAAAAGAATGATTCTCAGAGGAGTTTATGATGCCAAAGAAAACCTGAAAATCCACCACTTAGAATAAGAAAGGAAAAAACATATCCTTATGAGAATAGCAATTTGTTTTATAGTCTCTAAGTGTATGTTTTAATTTGCTGGAAGGAAAGTCCTGGGATTATGCATTTGCTATGGAATACTTTTGTTATTGATAGTCCTTTCCTGTGAAGGGAAACTGCAGAAGCAAGAGATTTCCATTTGGTGATAAATAGCTCTGCCTGTCCAAGAACTATCACACAATTTTGAAAAAAAGAAATCTCTCTTCCTTTTGCCATATATACTTAAGGTAATCAATATAGATATGAGGCCTCGATAGTCATAATAAAATACAAAAATTTTTGAAGCCTGAATCATCTAGATAGGTCTAAGTCATTCTTGTAGAGTAAATGTATAGTAGTGACCGCTCCACAGTTATGGATTATTCATGACCTTCTGTAGCCAAACTGGGTCGCCAAGAAACAAAGCAGATACAAAGCTGTGACCGTGTGATGTTTCTTCACTCCGTCAGAAAAGTCTGAATAGGCAGGATAGTGGTAAAATTGTTTTTCCCCCAGCTTTATTGAGAAATAATTGACTATAACATTGTGTAAATTTAGGGTATACAGTGTACAATGTAATAATTTGGTTACATATATAGTAAAATGATTACCACATAAGGTTAGTTAACACATTTATCACTTCCCATAGTTACAGATCTTTTTGTGTGGTGAGAACTTTTATGTCTACTTTCTTAGCAACTTTAACATATACAATATAGTAGTATTGTTAATTATAGTCTTGGTGCCGCTATACGTTACATCCCAGACCTACTCATATTCTAACTGGAAATTTGTGCCCTTTGACCACATTTACCCATTCCTCCCACCCCGACTCCCTACCCCTATTAGTGGTCAAGTTTTTTTTATCAGGAGTTTAGTAGCACAGCATTTTAAGTGTTACTTGTAAACATCTCTATGTTCTTTAAAACAACATTTTATTAATAGCACAAAAGAAACCTAAAATAAGAATTTCTAGTTACCCAGATGAAGCAGTTTAGTTAGTTTAAGGGAGCATCCTTTTCAAAGCATGCCAAGAATAATTACATTTTCTTACTAATACTTTATCTTTGCTTATATTCCCAGGTAAAAGTGTTGAAATAACTTACTCATACTTTATTAGTAGCATATAGTTGCTGCTTTTCTGTTCATATAACCTTTTTTCTTTTATTGATTTCAGAGAGGAAGAGAGACAGAGACAGAGAGAGAGAGAGAGAGACATCAATGATGAGAGAGAATCATTGATTGGCTGCTTCCTTCGCGCCCCCTCTGGGGAACACATGGGAACCATGACCTCCTGGTTCATAGTTGGACGCTTAGCCACTGAGCAACACCAGCCGGGCCATCTGGTGTACTTTAGAGAGAAAGGAAGGGAGAGGGAGTGAGAGAGAGAAACTGTGGTTGGATCTAAAGGTAGATTTGCTGATGGATTAGATATAAGGTATTAGAGAAAGAGAAAAGTCAAAGCTGACTGCAAAGAGTAAACAGCAAAGAGAAAAAGTTGATCAAGACTGAGCTTGCCAATGTCAAGAAGTTGGGGAGAAGAGAAAGAACCAACAAAGAAAATCAAGAATGACAGCCAGTGCCCTAACCGGTTTGGCTCAGTGGATAGAGCGTCGGCCTGCAGACTTGAAGGGTCCCAGGTTCGATTCCAGTCAAGGGCATGTACCTTAGTTGCGGGCACATCCCCAGTAGGGGGTGTGCAGGAGGCAGCTGATCGATGTTTCTAACTCTCTATCCCTCTCCCTTCCTCTCTGTAAAAAAATCAATAAAATATATCTTTAAAAAATAAAATAAAAAAGAATGGCAGCCAGTAAAGTAGAGGAAAAGTCCTGGAAGTCAAATTTTAAAAAAGTATTTTAAAGAGGAATCAGTGATGAGCTGTCAAATGATGCTGGTTAAGATGAGGATTGAGATTTGATTCTTATATTCTGTGATAATCTCCTGATGAGAACAGTTTTAGTAAATTAAATTTGGTAGAGATATTTCTAGAACATGCTCTTTTTCTTAGGAATTTAAATTCCATGGTTCAGCCCTGGCCAGTGTGGCTCAGTTGGTTGACCATTGTCCCATGCTCCAAGAGGTCTCCAGTTCAATTCCCTGTCAGGGCACATGCCCGAGTTGCCAGCTCCATCCACAGTAGGGGGTGTGCAGGAGGCAGCCAATCAGTGTTACTCTCCCTTCCTCTTTCTCTAAAGTCAAAAAAACTCCCTCTGGCCCAGCTGGTGTGGCTCAGTGGTTGAGCGTTCACAGTTCGTTCACAGTTCGATTCCCGGTCAGGGCACATGCCCAGTGTGGGGCGTGCAGGAGGCAGCCAATCAACAATTCTCGCTTATCATTGATGTTTCTATCTCTCTCTCCCTCTCCCTTCCTCTCTGAAATCAATAAAAATATATTAAAACAAAACAAAACAAAAACACCTGCCATAAAAACAAAAAAAACCAACCCTGCCTCTCCCCCTCTCTCTCTATTTAAAAAATATAAATTCTATGGTTCAGGAATCTAGAAGACTGTCCATTAATCAAATTAGCATTTAACAAATATTTATTGCTATTTCGTCATCCTTTGGTTCTCTACTTTTGTACATGTTATGTGCAAAATTATGTAAAAATTGTTTCTTGAACTGAGATGAATATGCAAATATACTAGTAAAGCCATTTATATATGTGGGGGGTAGGATATATGTATTTCCTTTTGAATGTCTATTATATCATGTGAAAACACTCATAAACAGATTATTTTGTCAGCTTTTCTATATTTGGAGGTTTTAAAACTTATTTTTTTTTATAGAGGATCTAAAAAAAATCAACCTAAGTTTATGATTCTGGTATCTTTTTGAGTAGCTAATGCCTAATTGTGCTACTTGATATCAAGAAACACAGGAGTTGAAAATGTTAAAAAAATTTTCATTTCTCTAATGAAAATATTTCTTTTATTAGAAATTCATTGAATTTGAAGACTCTCAAGAACAGGAAAAAAAGGATTTACAGACCCGAGTGGAATCTTTAGAATCTCAAACAAGACAACTTGAACTCAAAGCAAAAAACTATGCTGACCAGAGTAAGTAAAAATACCTCTCTTCATAAGTGCACTTCAAAGAGCGGGTTGCAATAGGGCCGTGACTCATCCTGACATTTGACGAAGGTTCCAGATACATGCTTGGGATTGTTATCCCAGACTCAAGAGTGAGACCTGGGAGCTAGGTTTTAGTTCTCTTTTGTTCACATTTTCATGTGGCACCCATGTCTGCAGAAATGACTAAATAAAAAATATCTATAAGACTCTCTTCTTCAATTTATCTCTCAGCCTTTGTTGTAGTTAATATTATGCTAGATCCACTATCCAGGATTCTGTGGTGTGTGCTTGCAGATCTTCTAATAATCAACTACACAAAGTTTCATTGTTTTCTGTATTGTTTTGGGATTTATAAATGTAAGAGAAACTCTAGCTTTGAAGTATGTATAAAAAAATTACTGAATTCTTTTTTTTTGTTCCTTTGTAGTGGAAAACTGAGGGCAGTTAGAGGAACAGATTGTCATTTTTCACAATCATTTTATTTTTAATGTAATTTTATATTTTATTATTTTTTAAAATATATTTTTATTGATTTTCAGAGAGGAAGGGAGAGGGAAAGAGATAGAAACATCAATGATTAGAGAGAATCATTGATCAGCTGCCTCCTGCATGCCCCCTACTAGGGATCGAGCCAGCAACCTGGGCATGTGCCCTTGACCGGAATCGAACCCTGGTTCACTCTGCAGGCCGATGCTCTATCCGCTGAGCCAAACTGGCTAGGGCAGTGGTTGGCAAACCGCGGCTCTCGAGCCACATGTGGCTCTTTGGCCCCTTGAGTGTGGCTCTTTCACAAAATACCACGTGCGGGTGCGCACGTACAGTGCAATTGAAACTTCATGGCCCATGCGCAGAAGTCGGTATTTTGTGAAAGAGCCACACTTAAGGGGCCAAAGAGCGAGCCGCAGTTTGCCGACCACTGGGCTAGGGCTATATATTATTCTTGATTTTAAAATAATTACTGTTTCAAATCCCAAGGATGATTTCCCTTTTTGGCTAATCAAAGTGGTCCTAGTTGAGACAAAATTAGAAAGAAATGGAGAGAGGCTTCATGGCCTGTTTGCAGGTTTGATTCAGGCAGGCAGCGTGCTCTCCAGTTTTCCCTCAACAAGAGATGGCCAGCAGTGACCCTTCCCACATCACCCATTAAAGATGCACAGTGACACCTGCTGTTAAGGGCCTGGCATTCAGGGCATTCAGGAGGGGTGATCCTCACTACAGGCTTGGATAACAGTGATAACTGAGGGCTCCCTCTAGGACTCTGGAAGAGCCTCGTAGGTAATCCGAGAATCCCTGGGAATCCGGAGTTCAGGCAGTGTAGAAGTCAAGGAGAACGCACATGGCTGTTGAGCAAATGTCATAGAAGGGAGCCAAAGGATATTTGGTAACAGAAGCCAACTAGAGTGATAGAGAATAAGCCATGTGTCATGTCTTTGTATTTTTAGGCTTATAGATACCTAGACTGCTGTACCCTTCCTTTGTTAACACTGAATACATCGAATGACTTCTATGATTTTACTATAGAAATTTGAGGTGGTAGAGAGCTGTATGATGGACTGCACAGTGCACACACTAACAAATACACTCCTGGAGTCACATTACTGTGAGTACCACTCATCTAGTGGCAATTATAAGCTTTTGGTATATTTTAAGAATTGAGCATTTTCTAGTCAAAGAAGAAGAAAAATTAGCTATTGGAGATATTTTAATCCTACCTTGATTGTATTTTCATAGTAGGTATTATGTAGTATTTTAGAACCAAACACTACTGGCACAGTTGATAGAACCAACCTCTCATTATTGGACCTATTACATTTTCCTCTTGGTTTCTGAAGATTACCAAGTTTGGGATAAGGAACTGTTTAATTAGAAAGGAAGGCACCCCTAGTCTAGAATTCTTTTATAGTTTAATTAATCAGATTCTATGATTAGGGAGTTACTAAAGAATTACTTTACATTTGAAATTCTGATTTTGATGAAAGTATGTTAAAATATCTCTCTTCTATTCAAAGGAACTGCTGTTTTTTTCACAAAAGGAACCTAATGGAATGAGCTAGTAATTTTTTTCACATATACTTTATCTTTTTTATTACTAAACATTTAAAAACCCACTTCCTGTTCCTTTCTAGTAAATGTAAACAAAATGTAGTAGTCTCAATTAAGATATGTTATCCATTGCAGTGAATCATATCTACCTTTTTTGGAACTGTCATGTTCTGTGGTATCCAGTCTCTCATTTCTCTCTCAAAAGTACGGATCCCTGGCCCTAACCGGTTTCTCTCAGTGGGTAGAGCATCGGCCCGCAGACTGAAGGGTCCCAGGTTAGATTTCGGTCAAGGGCATGTACCTTGGTTGCAGGCACCCCCTCAGTAGGAGGTGTGCAGGAGGCAGCTGATCGATGGATCTCTCTCATCGATGTTTCTAACCAACTCTCTAGCCCTCTCCCTTTCTCTCTGTAAAAAGTCAATAAAACATATTTTTTAAAAAAAAGTATGGATCCCTGTTTTTTTTTAAAGATTGATTTCTTCTGAAGATACCTTTTTTTAAAAATATGTTTTATTGACTTTTTACAGAGAGAAAGGGAGAGGGCTAGAGAGTTGGTTAGAAACATCGATGAGAGAGATCCATCGATCAGCTGCCTCCTGCACACCTCCTACTGAGGGTGTGCCTGCAACCAAGGTACATGCCCTTGACCAGAATCGAACCTGGGACCCTTCAGTCCACAGGCCGACGCTCACTGAGCCAAACCGGTTAGGACCGGATCCCTGTTTTTTATTTTAATTCAAAATAATTTTTAAAAATAAGATACCTTTTAAAATTAGTTGATAGTTTTCTAGGGAAGGGGTGAGGAAATTCTTCGTCAAGTATTGGATATGGTCTTGAACTAAATTTTTCTGAAAACATTATTTTTGTTATAAATATATCCCCCTGGGAGTCGGATATCTCATTTTGAAGTAAATTTTGGTGTCTAAATAACAGTTAAAGAACTTACAACTGTGGTTAATAAAAACAGACCATTCAGCTGCCCAAAATTGACAACACTAAATTTCTTGGTTCATGAGCTGAAGCTATAAGGAGCCTTCTTTTATGACTGCTTTGGGATTTATTCCCTTCTTTGAAACCTTGGAGTCTGCACGCATCCTGACCTGGTGGGGCCAGGTTGGAGCCTGCAACCAAGGTACATACCCTTGACCGGAATCGAACCCAAGACTTTTCGGTCTGAAGGCCAACACTCTATCCACTGAGCCAAACCGGCAAGGGCTAAATGTATGTTTTAGTGTGCCTAACGTGGTTTTATTTTTTCATACTTTTTAAAAAAATTCTTTATTGTTGAAAGTATTATACATGTCCCCTTTTCCCTCCCATTGACCTCTTCCAGCCCGCGCACCCCCCGCCCCACCCCCCCACCCGCT
>NW_005360086.1:1948720-1956937 GCF_000412655.1 Myotis brandtii | reverse complement strand
GGCCTTCACCACCCTATTGTCTGTGTCCATGGGTTATGCATATATGCATACAAGGTCTTTGGTTGATTACCTCCCTAATTAAATAAGCACCTATTTGCCCTGGTCCATGTGGCTCAGTTGGTTGGGCTTTGTCCCATTGGGCTTTGTTCCATGGACTCGAAGGTTGTCGGTTCAATTCTGGTCAAGGGCATGTGTCCAGATTTTGGGCTTGATCCCTGGTAGGGGGCGTGCAGGAGGCAGCTGATCCATATTGCACTCGCACAACAGGGTTTCTCCCTCTCCCTCTCCCGCACTCTTCCCCTTCCCCTCCCCCTTCCTCTCTGTTAAAAATCAATAAAAACTATTCTTTAAAAAATAAATAAATAAAAATAAATAAGCTTTTTAAGGCTACAGAAATAACTGATGATGATACCTATAGTAAAGGAGGAATAGATTTTTCTGGTTAGTGCCATATTTTTAGTACCATATAATGGTATCTTATCCAAGTTCCATGTTTATCCTATATAATAAAAGGCTAATATACTAAGTCTCCGACCGTTCGACCATTTGACCAGTCACTATGATGTGCATTGACCACCAGGGGGCAGATGCTCCAGCCATAGGTTAGCTTGCTGCTGGGATCCACCCTCTTGCAATCCGGGACCCCTCGGGGGATGTCAGAGAGCCGGTTTCGGCTGATCCCCGCAGGCCAGGCCGAGAGACCCCACTGGTGCACGAATCCATGCACTGGGCCTCTAGTATTTATATAACATGTTAGAGTCTTGAATTTTAAAAGACTGTCAATTCTGGCTTATGTGTGTTAGGGTACATATCCCTTTTAAAAAATAGCCACAATAAAAGTCCAAGTTCTGCTCTGAAGACCACTTCCTATGGTAAAAGGGGAAATTTGGTTGTAGTTACTTGCTATTTGAGAAGCAAGAAAATGTCAAAAAATAGGAACTGAATTAAAGGATACACTTTATAGCCTGTGATAATATGGAATCTGTCATATCGGGTTGTCATGATTTCACAGTGTTGAGAAGTTGAGTCCATAAAGTTTTTGTGGTCACATTTGATTTCGGAGATTTCTGGTTGCTGTCTTTTCAAAATTTGAACTACGTAAGAAATATTTTTGTTTTTTCCAAAAAATGCTGTGTATTATTTCTTATCTGAGAGTATCAATAACATTTTTTGGTAGTTAATATCTTGTTAGCCTTGAGGAAAAATCTGAACTATATATGGAATAGAATAAGGAAGTGTGGATTGAGAAAGACCTGTTGGTACTTTTCAACTCTGTAAGGAGTCTACATTCAGCCTTGCCATTCACAGTGTGACAGTAATGAGTTCTTCATCAGAAACTACTTTATGTTCATTAGTTCTGTTGTATATTGAGTATTTCTGTCTTATAAGCCAAATTTCTTAAATGAATCAAGTAAATATAGACATTTTGATACATTAAAAAATATTAAACTACTGCTGTATGCCTGATATTCAGCCTAGGTATGGTTGTGGTATAGAAGAATATGATATGATCATTGCAGTCAAATAATTATAGTTTTTGTGTGTTTTTTTGGCGGGGAGGGGGGGGAATGTTTATGACCTTCTAGTCTTTTTTCCAAATGTACCATGCTTTTATATCACTGCAGTTGGAGTGAATGTACATATAATTTTGTATCTTTTCCTTAACATTATCGTATTTTCTTTGTTGTATAATCTTTATTACTATTATTTTTTAAATTTACTTTTCAATTACAGCTGACATACAATATTATATTAGTTATAGGTGTTTAACATAGTAGACATTTATATAACTTAAGAAGTGATTGCACCAATAAGTCTAGTACCCATCTGACACCATTTATAGTTATTACAGTATAATGACTATGTAGTCAATAATTAATTTTTTTAAATGTCTGTTTATACCTATCATTCAGAAGCTGTGCCATCTATTAACAATTCTGTTTTCCCTGAGAGACTATGTTTTCTTCTTTCCTCTAATGAGAATTATTTAATGGCCACTTTGTTTTGTTTTGTTCTTGGCTACTCATAAACTCAGAACAAACTTAGAAGTGCAACCATAATGTCTGGTTTGGATCTTACCCAATTAGTGTATTTAATTGTTTTTTCCTTGATCCACATTTTATATATGTATGATGAATTGTTATATGTTCTTGAAAGCTATCTCAAAGTCTTTGTGGATTGAAGGAATGAGTCAGAGTAAAAATAAATATTAGTAAATTAAAAACATACAAAAAACTTCTGTTGGTGGTTGGACATTTTTCCAGTGTAGTGAATCATATTTTTCACACCTATAGATTTCCCTCTCTCACTAATTTTCTTAGAATATATTTAAGGAAGTAGGTCAAGGAATTACGGAATAGTTTAGTGGTTCTTAGTATATAATAGTGTATGGTCATTTTTAACGTGAACAGAATTGGAGAAGTAAAATTTGGTAGCATATTTTATTTCTTTATTGTAACATGAATTTGAATCATTATTTATAACATTAGCACTCAGAGCTGATATAAAACCACTTATTATTGATTCCTTTGGGAAAAATATTTTTCCCTCAAGCTTCTTGAGTTTCTATTAGATGTCTTTTCCCTTGAATTGTGGGAGAAGATGACAACATTTAGATGGCAGTGATTTTAAGCTATTTATAGATTCTTCTCTGATTCTGTCCTTCCTTTGAATGAAAAATCCCATTTAAAAAAATTAAATGGAAAAATGTTTTTGACAGCTAAAGACATTTGGGATAGAGCCTTGTATTCTGATCTTTCTACCCTTTACGTTTCCCATGCAACATCCATTTGCTTTTTAAATTTGGTGTTAGATCTTAGTCTAATAAGATAACGTCAAGCCTTTACCTTGAAACTTATTATTGTAAGGGAGACACTTACTATTTCTTGGTTATAAGAACTTATACACTACTAGATGGACAGTATGGGGAAGTCATATAATCAACGTTTTTTTATTTTAAAGGAATAAATGGCTTAAAATAGACTGCACATTTGGGAATTATTTACAAGCAAGTTCTGTCTGTTAATGATGTGACTGGTACACTGAGACCTTTCACAACACAGAAGAAAATCCATTTTTAGGTATATTTTATATCAAAGTTAATAGTTGAGAGGGCCTAAATATTTCTGTCACTAATTTTCAAATCACTTTAAAAAAACCAAAAAAACCACCAAAACCTCCAGACCAGTAAAATGCCTTATCAGCCTCTTTACTATGCTTTGCAGTTGACAATTCATGTTAATATTCTCAGAATTTGAGAGTTTTAAATTTTATATTGCTAATAGGCAATCTGTATTATTTTTGGATGATCAAAGTAGATAACTGATTCTATTCTCATTGAAAGGCAGCTTTAAGGCAGCTTTAGGAGTTTTAGATTTATATCTTCTGATTTAAAAAAAATAAAATTCATTATATAGAAACTTCCTTTTTTAGTCCATTTAACTTAAATCTAGTTCTTTGCAATATATAAAGAATATTTTTATATTTAAAACACTTAATTTAAGTGTTGTTTCTTTTTTTTTTAGAGCCTATATATGAGAGGGAAAGCAGAAAATTAAGCACAAGATAATTTATACAAACCCTAACATTTTATTACTATTTCATTAGGTAATATTCCATGTGGCCTTCAAATGTGCTTTATGTTTTATAGTCTGTATTTAGATTCTTTTCTGTAGTCTTGTGCTATTTATTAAGAACCTTAAGGTTGTAATTTATAATATCTAGAACTAAAGATTTCATAGAAAGTGATTTTCTAAGTAAGGGTTAAAGAACTTATGCTGATTTAACTTAGAGAACAGAATAAATATGATTTGACTAACCCTTCAAACATGTAAAGGAATAGATAAGGAAGATACCAAGTTGTTTTTCTGTAATCTTGGCAGATTAAGTTAGAGAAAATGGTTGGTTTTGGTTGATCATAAGGAAGTATTTTTTGACCATGGAAGTGATACAGAGGAATCTGTGTTGAGGGATTCGTCTTACACAGAGATTAGGAGAGAAGTCACCTTTTTGTCATGTATGGCAAGGTAGCATCTTCAAGACCGTGACCAGATCAGATTGCTAGAAACCCCTACCACTGGGATTCTTTGAAGTTATCCTACTCTCTTTTGATTCATGAGGATACTATAGCATTTCACATTGTGCCATTGGTTAATAACATAATATCCGTGGGAAAATCTCTTGAAGTTTAGAGATACTGTGAAGGACTTAGTTGGCAGAGGAGAGGGTTTTATTACTGTTTTTTTGTGGTTGTCTGAGATCTGTTTGCTTGTAAGTCAGCACTTGATTCTTGCTTACCTGTTGAGACTTTTGATGCTAAATTCTTCAAGGAAAAGCTTCTGAAAGACCAATGTCAGTCTCCTGAGGCCAAGTAACAGCTGGATTATCTGCCTTCCATGACTAGTAAGAAATGAAGATGCCTTTTGAGAAGGCAAATCATGAGTTGGATATGGCAATCTAGCAGGTCTGTTTCTCTTTCTTCCCCCCGTAGGCCTATCAGCAGTCTGATGGGGCAGAAGACATCAGAGATGGAAGGTGTTCCAAACTTGGCAAAGGCCATCATTCTAAGGAGGTAAGCTCTGATTTTGAGCAGGTAGAGCAGGCAGCTCTTCCTGCCTTAATCATATCCTCTTGCTCTTTGGAAAGAGGGATAGAGAGAAAGAGCATTTAAAATGAGGCTGAAGTATCTCCATTAGCTATTTTAGGGGGACATTTTTATTAGTCTTTTGATTCTTATTTTTTCTTAGTCCCTCCCCCCTTTTTAAGATTCCTTGATTTTTAAAAAATTTTCTCCACAGAATATTTGCAGTTTAAAAATATGGCCGATTAGTTATCTGTTGTTTTGGGATAGAAAGGATGAAGAGAATTTTGTTTATTTCTAGTAATCTCATGTTGTGGCTATTTTGATGAGTAAAATGATAAAGGTTTTTTTGGATTTGTCCTGAGATGATTTTGAGGTTTGGGTTCACATGGGAACTATTAAACAAGAAACTGTCTCCTACTGCACTTCAGATGTAATGCAACAGTGTAGGCAGAGGTGAATTTTATAGTGCTTGAGGTTTTTAGGGATGTGCACCATTCTTGCTCAGATGGGATGTCTTTCCCTCTTTTTCCTCCTTTCTTCTTTCCTTTGCTTTTCCATTTACTTAGTGGCATTCAGGACTTTGAAGGTATTTCTCATAGCGTTAAACACTATAACATCTCATGTGAGCTAGGCCTTGAGAAAATGAAGTCCTTTGACTATGTTGTTGTGCTGAGTTATGTAAGTATTGTCAGAAATACTTACAAGACCACAATGATCTTGGTGGTTAACTCATAGTTTAAAGGATTAAATACTAGTGTTTAGAACCACAGTACAGATAAAGAAAACATGAAATATGTTACATCATAGACAGTTTTTTGACAAGGTACTTGCTGGAGGGGTTAGGTTGCAGAGAAAAATAATAGTCAGAAAATCATCTAGAATAACAGACACAAACTAAACTACAAAAAACATATATAATGACTCAAATGTTATGTTATTTTTTGTTCATGTGACATTTAGAATGGATGTTTCCCATAGATGAGTGGCTTCTTTGGAGACACAGGTTTTTTTCAACTTACATCTGCAAAAGTTGGAGGAAAGGGGAAAGGAAATGGAGGATTCTATGTGGATGGTTTTACTGGGCCAGGCCCAGGAGTGGTGCCTATAGATCGATCGATCTATCTATCTATCTATCTATCTATATATATATCATTGTAAGGATTTCTTTTAATGTGACAGGGTTTTGTGCAATCACTATCTGACTTTACTCAGGTTACTATTCTGAGGATATAAAGGAACAAAGGCTAGAGCAGAGACACTGGTCAGGAGGTAATTGTAATAATTCAGACAAGAGATGGATGTGATGGGGGTGGTAAAAAGTGATCAGATTTTAGGTTTATTTTGAAGGTAAAACAGACAGTTTGCTGATAGACTGGATATGTTATGTGAGGGAAAGAGAAGAGCTAAAGGATAGCTGAAGATTTTTGCCTGAGTAAGAAGATTGTGGGAAAGAACAGGTTTGGGAGAGACAATTCAGTTTCGGCTTTGTTGACGTGTTAGCAGCATCACATTGTAAGTGCTTTTGTATTTTCTATTTTCAGATACAGCAATATTTAGCACCCTTCCGTTCAGTTCCAGGCACCATCCCTTGTCAGTATACAGATATAATGCATTCCTTTTAACATTACCTTTTGTGGTTGTATTTGAAAAACGTGTGTTCAGGTACTATTTTATACTCTTTACAAGTAATAACTCACTTAATCCTAATATCATCTCTGATATGCTGCCATTATTCGTCAGTTATAAATAAGTGAACTGAGTCCCAGAGAGGTTACTATACCTGAGGTAATATAACTTGGATGTAGCAAAGTCACTGCATTGTGGTCCATTGTATGACTATCATATTTCACTTCACCAACCAACTATTGACAAATTTGGGGCTAGTTCCAATTTGGGAGTTATTATATAAGAACATCCATTTTCATGTCTTTGGGCATTGGTGTGTTTCTGTAGGATAAATAAGAATGGTAGTATTGCGTCAAAGGATATATACATTGTTTATTTTAACAGATATCACCAACATGACCTTCATAAGGGTATCAATTTATCCTCCCAGAATGCCTATCTTTTTTTCCTTATTTTAAATCTCTAATCTAGTAACATTTTTGCTCATCTCCCTGTACATTTTAATGATGAATAAGTACACCTTGTTTGTAATAGTTCTAAGTAGTCTGATTAAATCCTGTGCTATATATTGAACTTATAGCAGTTGCCAGAGGACATAAAGAGTAATGAGTATTCAAGCCAAGGAAAGTGCCTATGTGAATGGGAACACATTGTGTTTGGACTGGGGTGGAGTGGGATTGTGCACACAGTAAATTCAGGTCACTGACTCCTCCCCAAAACTAACCAATATCCTGACTTCTAACACATTAGTTTTAGATTTGCTTTTTTTTTGCTTGTTTCTTTCCCTTAATATCCTGTTTGTGAGATTAGTCCATGATGTTGTGTATAGCAATAATTTGTTCATCTCTGTTCTGTAGTAGTCTAGTACATGAGTTTTTATCCATTCTGCTGTTGATGGGTTGTTTCCAGGTTTGGATTATTACAAATAGTACTACTTTGAGCATTGTTTTAAATGTCCTTTGGTGGACACATGTGTGCACTTCTTAGCAATGAACTTGTCAGAGGGTTTGCACACATTTAAGTTTATGAAATCTTGCCAGTTTTCAAATTGGGTGTACCAGTTTATGCTCCCACCAGCAGTATATTCGCGTTCCAATTGCCCCACATCCTTATCTGATGTATTGTGTTTTTCATTTAAGCTATTCGGACGGGTATGTAATGGTGTTGCATTTGGTTTTAAAATGCATTTCCATGATGAATAAAGTTGGGTACATATTTTATTTGGCATTTTGATACCTTTGAGTTGAAGTAACTGTGACTAGGTTCTTTCCATAAGTAGTCTATACACCTGTTTGTTTGTTTGTTTCACACGTAAAAATTTAAGTTATACTCCAGTATATAAAACAGATTAAAAAGACTACTTCTTGAGAGTCAGTATTATCACCTGGTAAATAAAAACAGAGTCTGGACCCAGACTCCTCCATTAGGAATCCTAGTTTTGCCACTTATTAGCTGTGTGACTTTAGGCAAGTTACTTAACTCGTGTTTGCTTCAGTTACCTCATTTCTAAAATGAATGTAATAATACTTTCATCATAAGATTAATGTCAGGCTCAAATAAGTTAGTTAATATAAAATACATAGGACAGTGCATGGCACATAATATAATGAGTACTAATAATGTTAGCTGTTAGTGATGACATAAATTTATTTTATGAATTGATATGAAGTTAACTGACAAGAACAATGAAGGTTTACTGTAGGACACAAATTTGAAATTGAGGGTTTTAGGTGATAGTTGTGGTTTTATTTTAGCCTCAGCCTCCAGGGTTCTTTTGTTTGTTGTTGTTTTTTGTGTTTTTTTTAAAATATATATTTTATTGATTTTTTACAGAGAGGAAGCAAGAGAGATAGAGAGTTAGAAACATCGATGAGAGAGAAACATCGATCAGCTGCCTCCTGCACATCTCCTACTGGGGATGTGCCCGCAACCCAGGTACATGCCCTTGACCGGAATCGAACCTGGGACCCTTCAGTCCGCAGGCCGACGCTCTATCCACTGAGCCAAAC
>NW_005360086.1:1913268-1936050 GCF_000412655.1 Myotis brandtii | reverse complement strand
GCAATCCGGGACCCCTCGGGGGATGTCAGAGAGCCGGTTTCGGCTGATCCCCGCAGGCCAGGCCGAGAGACCCCACTGGTGCACGAATCCATGCACTGGGCCTCTAGTATTTATATAACATGTTAGAGTCTTGAATTTTAAAAGACTGTCAATTCTGGCTTATGTGTGTTAGGGTACATATCCCTTTTAAAAAATAGCCACAATAAAAGTCCAAGTTCTGCTCTGAAGACCACTTCCTATGGTAAAAGGGGAAATTTGGTTGTAGTTACTTGCTATTTGAGAAGCAAGAAAATGTCAAAAAATAGGAACTGAATTAAAGGATACACTTTATAGCCTGTGATAATATGGAATCTGTCATATCGGGTTGTCATGATTTCACAGTGTTGAGAAGTTGAGTCCATAAAGTTTTTGTGGTCACATTTGATTTCGGAGATTTCTGGTTGCTGTCTTTTCAAAATTTGAACTACGTAAGAAATATTTTTGTTTTTTCCAAAAAATGCTGTGTATTATTTCTTATCTGAGAGTATCAATAACATTTTTTGGTAGTTAATATCTTGTTAGCCTTGAGGAAAAATCTGAACTATATATGGAATAGAATAAGGAAGTGTGGATTGAGAAAGACCTGTTGGTACTTTTCAACTCTGTAAGGAGTCTACATTCAGCCTTGCCATTCACAGTGTGACAGTAATGAGTTCTTCATCAGAAACTACTTTATGTTCATTAGTTCTGTTGTATATTGAGTATTTCTGTCTTATAAGCCAAATTTCTTAAATGAATCAAGTAAATATAGACATTTTGATACATTAAAAAATATTAAACTACTGCTGTATGCCTGATATTCAGCCTAGGTATGGTTGTGGTATAGAAGAATATGATATGATCATTGCAGTCAAATAATTATAGTTTTTGTGTGTTTTTTTGGCGGGGAGGGGGGGGAATGTTTATGACCTTCTAGTCTTTTTTCCAAATGTACCATGCTTTTATATCACTGCAGTTGGAGTGAATGTACATATAATTTTGTATCTTTTCCTTAACATTATCGTATTTTCTTTGTTGTATAATCTTTATTACTATTATTTTTTAAATTTACTTTTCAATTACAGTTGACATACAATATTATATTAGTTATAGGTGTTTAACATAGTAGACATTTATATAACTTAAGAAGTGATTGCACCAATAAGTCTAGTACCCATCTGACACCATTTATAGTTATTACAGTATAATGACTATGTAGTCAATAATTAATTTTTTTAAATGTCTGTTTATACCTATCATTCAGAAGCTGTGCCATCTATTAACAATTCTGTTTTCCCTGAGAGACTATGTTTTCTTCTTTCCTCTAATGAGAATTATTTAATGGCCACTTTGTTTTGTTTTGTTCTTGGCTACTCATAAACTCAGAACAAACTTAGAAGTGCAACCATAATGTCTGGTTTGGATCTTACCCAATTAGTGTATTTAATTGTTTTTTCCTTGATCCACATTTTATATATGTATGATGAATTGTTATATGTTCTTGAAAGCTATCTCAAAGTCTTTGTGGATTGAAGGAATGAGTCAGAGTAAAAATAAATATTAGTAAATTAAAAACATACAAAAAACTTCTGTTGGTGGTTGGACATTTTTCCAGTGTAGTGAATCATATTTTTCACACCTATAGATTTCCCTCTCTCACTAATTTTCTTAGAATATATTTAAGGAAGTAGGTCAAGGAATTACGGAATAGTTTAGTGGTTCTTAGTATATAATAGTGTATGGTCATTTTTAACGTGAACAGAATTGGAGAAGTAAAATTTGGTAGCATATTTTATTTCTTTATTGTAACATGAATTTGAATCATTATTTATAACATTAGCACTCAGAGCTGATATAAAACCACTTATTATTGATTCCTTTGGGAAAAATATTTTTCCCTCAAGCTTCTTGAGTTTCTATTAGATGTCTTTTCCCTTGAATTGTGGGAGAAGATGACAACATTTAGATGGCAGTGATTTTAAGCTATTTATAGATTCTTCTCTGATTCTGTCCTTCCTTTGAATGAAAAATCCCATTTAAAAAAATTAAATGGAAAAATGTTTTTGACAGCTAAAGACATTTGGGATAGAGCCTTGTATTCTGATCTTTCTACCCTTTACGTTTCCCATGCAACATCCATTTGCTTTTTAAATTTGGTGTTAGATCTTAGTCTAATAAGATAACGTCAAGCCTTTACCTTGAAACTTATTATTGTAAGGGAGACACTTACTATTTCTTGGTTATAAGAACTTATACACTACTAGATGGACAGTATGGGGAAGTCATATAATCAACGTTTTTTTATTTTAAAGGAATAAATGGCTTAAAATAGACTGCACATTTGGGAATTATTTACAAGCAAGTTCTGTCTGTTAATGATGTGACTGGTACACTGAGACCTTTCACAACACAGAAGAAAATCCATTTTTAGGTATATTTTATATCAAAGTTAATAGTTGAGAGGGCCTAAATATTTCTGTCACTAATTTTCAAATCACTTTAAAAAAACCAAAAAAACCACCAAAACCTCCAGACCAGTAAAATGCCTTATCAGCCTCTTTACTATGCTTTGCAGTTGACAATTCATGTTAATATTCTCAGAATTTGAGAGTTTTAAATTTTATATTGCTAATAGGCAATCTATATTATTTTTGGATGATCAAAGTAGATAACTGATTCTATTCTCATTGAAAGGCAGCTTTAAGGCAGCTTTAGGAGTTTTAGATTTATATCTTCTGATTTAAAAAAAATAAAATTCATTATATAGAAACTTCCTTTTTTAGTCCATTTAACTTAAATCTAGTTCTTTGCAATATATAAAGAATATTTTTATATTTAAAACACTTAATTTAAGTGTTGTTTCTTTTTTTTTTAGAGCCTATATATGAGAGGGAAAGCAGAAAATTAAGCACAAGATAATTTATACAAACCCTAACATTTTATTACTATTTCATTAGGTAATATTCCATGTGGCCTTCAGATGTGCTTTATGTTTTATAGTCTGTATTTAGATTCTTTTCTGTAGTCTTGTGCTATTTATTAAGAACCTTAAGGTTGTAATTTATAATATCTAGAACTAAAGATTTCATAGAAAGTGATTTTCTAAGTAAGGGTTAAAGAACTTATGCTGATTTAACTTAGAGAACAGAATAAATATGATTTGACTAACCCTTCAAACATGTAAAGGAATAGATAAGGAAGATACCAAGTTGTTTTTCTGTAATCTTGGCAGATTAAGTTAGAGAAAATGGTTGGTTTTGGTTGATCATAAGGAAGTATTTTTTGACCATGGAAGTGATACAGAGGAATCTGTGTTGAGGGATTCGTCTTACACAGAGATTAGGAGAGAAGTCACCTTTTTGTCATGTATGGCAAGGTAGCATCTTCAAGACCGTGACCAGATCAGATTGCTAGAAACCCCTACCACTGGGATTCTTTGAAGTTATCCTACTCTCTTTTGATTCATGAGGATACTATAGCATTTCACATTGTGCCATTGGTTAATAACATAATATCCGTGGGAAAATCTCTTGAAGTTTAGAGATACTGTGAAGGACTTAGTTGGCAGAGGAGAGGGTTTTATTACTGTTTTTTTGTGGTTGTCTGAGATCTGTTTGCTTGTAAGTCAGCACTTGATTCTTGCTTACCTGTTGAGACTTTTGATGCTAAATTCTTCAAGGAAAAGCTTCTGAAAGACCAATGTCAGTCTCCTGAGGCCAAGTAACAGCTGGATTATCTGCCTTCCATGACTAGTAAGAAATGAAGATGCCTTTTGAGAAGGCAAATCATGAGTTGGATATGGCAATCTAGCAGGTCTGTTTCTCTTTCTTCCCCCCGTAGGCCTATCAGCAGTCTGATGGGGCAGAAGACATCAGAGATGGAAGGTGTTCCAAACTTGGCAAAGGCCATCATTCTAAGGAGGTAAGCTCTGATTTTGAGCAGGTAGAGCAGGCAGCTCTTCCTGCCTTAATCATATCCTCTTGCTCTTTGGAAAGAGGGATAGAGAGAAAGAGCATTTAAAATGAGGCTGAAGTATCTCCATTAGCTATTTTAGGGGGACATTTTTATTAGTCTTTTGATTCTTATTTTTTCTTAGTCCCTCCCCCCTTTTTAAGATTCCTTGATTTTTAAAAAATTTTCTCCACAGAATATTTGCAGTTTAAAAATATGGCCGATTAGTTATCTGTTGTTTTGGGATAGAAAGGATGAAGAGAATTTTGTTTATTTCTAGTAATCTCATGTTGTGGCTATTTTGATGAGTAAAATGATAAAGGTTTTTTTGGATTTGTCCTGAGATGATTTTGAGGTTTGGGTTCACATGGGAACTATTAAACAAGAAACTGTCTCCTACTGCACTTCAGATGTAATGCAACAGTGTAGGCAGAGGTGAATTTTATAGTGCTTGAGGTTTTTAGGGATGTGCACCATTCTTGCTCAGATGGGATGTCTTTCCCTCTTTTTCCTCCTTTCTTCTTTCCTTTGCTTTTCCATTTACTTAGTGGCATTCAGGACTTTGAAGGTATTTCTCATAGCGTTAAACACTATAACATCTCATGTGAGCTAGGCCTTGAGAAAATGAAGTCCTTTGACTATGTTGTTGTGCTGAGTTATGTAAGTATTGTCAGAAATACTTACAAGACCACAATGATCTTGGTGGTTAACTCATAGTTTAAAGGATTAAATACTAGTGTTTAGAACCACAGTACAGATAAAGAAAACATGAAATATGTTACATCATAGACAGTTTTTTGACAAGGTACTTGCTGGAGGGGTTAGGTTGCAGAGAAAAATAATAGTCAGAAAATCATCTAGAATAACAGACACAAACTAAACTACAAAAAACATATATAATGACTCAAATGTTATGTTATTTTTTGTTCATGTGACATTTAGAATGGATGTTTCCCATAGATGAGTGGCTTCTTTGGAGACACAGGTTTTTTTCAACTTACATCTGCAAAAGTTGGAGGAAAGGGGAAAGGAAATGGAGGATTCTATGTGGATGGTTTTACTGGGCCAGGCCCAGGAGTGGTGCCTATAGATCGATCGATCTATCTATCTATCTATCTATCTATATATATATCATTGTAAGGATTTCTTTTAATGTGACAGGGTTTTGTGCAATCACTATCTGACTTTACTCAGGTTACTATTCTGAGGATATAAAGGAACAAAGGCTAGAGCAGAGACACTGGTCAGGAGGTAATTGTAATAATTCAGACAAGAGATGGATGTGATGGGGGTGGTAAAAAGTGATCAGATTTTAGGTTTATTTTGAAGGTAAAACAGACAGTTTGCTGATAGACTGGATATGTTATGTGAGGGAAAGAGAAGAGCTAAAGGATAGCTGAAGATTTTTGCCTGAGTAAGAAGATTGTGGGAAAGAACAGGTTTGGGAGAGACAATCAGTTCAGTTTCGGCTTTGTTGACGTGTTAGCAGCATCACATTGTAAGTGCTTTTGTATTTTCTATTTTCAGATACAGCAATATTTAGCACCCTTCCGTTCAGTTCCAGGCACCATCCCTTGTCAGTATACAGATATAATGCATTCCTTTTAACATTACCTTTTGTGGTTGTATTTGAAAAACGTGTGTTCAGGTACTATTTTATACTCTTTACAAGTAATAACTCACTTAATCCTAATATCATCTCTGATATGCTGCCATTATTCGTCAGTTATAAATAAGTGAACTGAGTCCCAGAGAGGTTACTATACCTGAGGTAATATAACTTGGATGTAGCAAAGTCACTGCATTGTGGTCCATTGTATGACTATCATATTTCACTTCACCAACCAACTATTGACAAATTTGGGGCTAGTTCCAATTTGGGAGTTATTATATAAGAACATCCATTTTCATGTCTTTGGGCATTGGTGTGTTTCTGTAGGATAAATAAGAATGGTAGTATTGCGTCAAAGGATATATACATTGTTTATTTTAACAGATATCACCAACATGACCTTCATAAGGGTATCAATTTATCCTCCCAGAATGCCTATCTTTTTTTCCTTATTTTAAATCTCTAATCTAGTAACATTTTTGCTCATCTCCCTGTACATTTTAATGATGAATAAGTACACCTTGTTTGTAATAGTTCTAAGTAGTCTGATTAAATCCTGTGCTATATATTGAACTTATAGCAGTTGCCAGAGGACATAAAGAGTAATGAGTATTCAAGCCAAGGAAAGTGCCTATGTGAATGGGAACACATTGTGTTTGGACTGGGGTGGAGTGGGATTGTGCACACAGTAAATTCAGGTCACTGACTCCTCCCCAAAACTAACCAATATCCTGACTTCTAACACATTAGTTTTAGATTTGCTTTTTTTTTGCTTGTTTCTTTCCCTTAATATCCTGTTTGTGAGATTAGTCCATGATGTTGTGTATAGCAATAATTTGTTCATCTCTGTTGTGTAGTAGTTTAGTACATGAGTATTTATCCATTCTGCTGTTGATGGGTTGTTTCCAGGTTTGGATTATTACAAATAGTACTACTTTGAGCATTGTTTTAAATGTCCTTTGGTGGACACATGTGTGCACTTCTTAGCAATGAACTTGTCAGAGGGTTTGCACACGTTTAAGTTTATGAAATCTTGCCAGTTTTCAAATTGGGTGTACCAGTTTATGCTCCCACCAGCAGTATATTCGCGTTCCAGTTGCCCCACATCCTTATCTGATGTATTGTGTTTTTCATTTAAGCTATTCAGACGGGTATGTAATGGTGTTGCATTTGGTTTTAAAATGCATTTCCATGATGAATAAAGTTGGGTACATATTTTATTTGGCATTTTGATACCTTTGAGTTGAAGTAACTGTGACTAGGTTCTTTCCATAAGTAGTCTATACACCTGTTTGTTTGTTTGTTTCACACGTAAAAATTTAAGTTATACTCCAGTATATAAAACAGATTAAAAAGAGTATTTCTTGAGAGTCAGTATTATCACCTGGTAAATAAAAACAGAGTCTGGACCCAGACTCCTCCATTAGGAATCCTAGTTTTGCCACTTATTAGCTGTGTGACTTTAGGCAAGTTACTTAACTCGTGTTTGCTTCAGTTACCTCATTTCTAAAATGAATGTAATAATACTTTCATCATAAGATTAATGTCAGGCTCAAATAAGTTAGTTAATATAAAATACATAGGACAGTGCATGGCACATAATATAATGAGTACTAATAATGTTAGCTGTTAGTGATGACATAAATTTATTTTATGAATTGATATGAAGTTAACTGACAAGAACAATGAAGGTTTACTGTAGGACACAAATTTGAAATTGAGGGTTTTAGGTGATAGTTGTGGTTTTATTTTAGCCTCAGCCTCCAGGGTTCTTTTGTTTGTTGTTGTTGTTTTTTGTTGTTTTTTTTTAAATATATATTTTATTGATTTTTTACAGAGAGGAAGCAAGAGAGATAGAGAGTTAGAAACATCGATGAGAGAGAAACATCGATCAGCTGCCTCCTGCACATCTCCTACTGGGGATGTGCCCGCAACCCAGGTACATGCCCTTGACCGGAATCGAACCTGGGACCCTTCAGTCCGCAGGCCGACGCTCTATCCACTGAGCCAAACCGGTTTCGGCGGTTTGTTGTTTTTGTTGTTGCTGCATAATACCAAGAAAATCTTAAATATGCTCAATTAAAAATAGATAAGGTTTACCCAGTAGTTTTAGGATTAAGCTTTCAGATAAATTTAATTGACAAGTAGTAGAAAATATTTATTTTGAAATTGTTACTGAATATCTCAATTTGTTGGATTTCCTGTTTTTAAATAAAAAGCGGAGAAGTTGTACTAAAAATAATGGTTTTAGTACATATTGTGCTATCACAGCACATCTGCATTACAAGTTTGCTTTTTATTGCTTGCAGCCGCAGGATGAGTAGCACATGTTCTCAACCCTTGCCTGGCACAATAAAGTGTGCACCATGGGAACTAAAGTGTGTGTTTATTCGCAGGTGTAAATTTAATGAGCCAACATAGAGGCTTCATTAGAAACAAAAGTCAGAGCTACAGTTTTCCAAATTAGTGACATATCTTCAAAATATTCAAACAAAGGTGGCAAGTAAAGCCATACAAACCAACACGAGTTTAGCGACAGCACACGCTATGTGTTGTTTGGTCTCTGATGTGTTAACATTAGGTATATGAAAACATTTGTATGTGTGCTGTGATAGTTCACAGTAGTTAATGCTACAGCCTTCTGATGTAGTCACAGGCTGTTGCTTACAGCCTTGCCTGTTTGTAGGTGGCCGACCCTTACACGAAGAGAGCATGTCCAATTAATATCAGGCCTTCAAACAGACTTAAATGAGTATCTACCTTTTAAAAAAATACATTTTTATTGCTTTCAGAGAGGAAGGGGAAGAGAGAGAGAGAGTTAGAAACATCAATGATGAGAGAGAATCATTGATCGGCTGCCTCCTGCACGCCCCCTACTGAGGATCTAGCCCACAACCCAGACATGTGCCCTTGACTGGAATCAAACCCGGGACCCTTCAGTCCCCAGGCCAACGTTGTATCTACTGAGCCAAACCAGCTAGGACTGAGTATCTACCTTTACAAGCTCTGCTAGCACCAGTTTTGTTTCTCCCAGCAGACTATCTCCCACTGCTTCTTAGTCAGTGTGGGCTCCACCAGGCTGGCCAGTCTCCCCTCTGTCTTACCACCAGCATGATTCGTGTTCCCGTCTCTGTGGTAACAGTGCCCAGTACTCTCATCACCATCTGTCTTTAGTGCTGTAGTTTCTTTGTGGTCCTGCTTGAGCTCCACCTCCTATCAGAATCAGCCCTCTCTGTTACCACCCGTTCCTGTGAAATCCTGTCCCAACATTCTAAAACTTTTTTCAAAGACTTTTTTTCTAGTAAAAAATGTAAATATATACATACATATATATGTATGTATGTATGTATGTGTATGTATATGTATATCATAAAGTTATACTCTGTGAGTACTACTCCAAATCAGTGCCACTCACAAACTCCATCAGCAGAGGGAGCTAAGTAAAAGAAGATAAGTCCCTGAAATTAAGACCTGAAGGAGAAAAAGTACTTACAAACAATGACTTTTCACATATGGCTCAGTAGGGAAAAAGAGCTTGAATAATGTTAGAAATCAATGATTTGGGCCCTGATCCTGGGTTAAAACTTCTTTGAGATGATTTGTAAAGTGTTGTTGAAAGACTTAATTTTATATCATATTAAAAACCTATTTAGGGTGATGACTTGATAAACATGGATATTAGGAAAAGCAATCTGGTGTTTAATTTTTTAAAACCCAATTTATCCCCCCTCTGAAAGTTCTGTTTGTTAGGGATGATAAAATGAGGTTACTAGCTTTGTGAAGAATTTCATATGGAACACTGAGCCCTAAAGTTGCTAAGGATTATAGATAACCCATTCCAAGATTTTAAGATGGAATTTTCAAGCAAATTTCTTCTATTTTGTTTTGATTAAGTGTATGTATCTTAATTTCAGTTAGCAGACTTGAAGAAAGAGAAGCAGAACTGAAGAAGGAATATAATGCATTACATCAAAGACACACTGAGGTGGGTTTCTGGGTTGTTCTTATATGCTAATATTGAGATTAAAAACATAACCTTAGAAATTATGTCTTAATTTTTCTTTGAAAATCAGTTAGTATATTTCTTAGAGATTTATTTTAAGAACACATTAAATTTCATATAACATTTGCCTAATTACCAAATGTTGACTTTTAATATATTTTTTATTTGAAATTACCTTTTCATTTGATGAATTAGTGTGCCTCTAATAGTTGTTTTTTTGGCTAACCAAGTAAAAGCTTCTGTGTGCATATTAAAAAGTATACACACTGCTAGTATGAGAGAATTGATTTAATTTATTCTGTTAACAGTTGAGAAATGATGGATTGGTAAATTATGTGTAGGAGTCTCTATAGTTATTATCCAGTATAAAGGACTTATTTGCATTAAGCTTATAACAAATAACATAAACACAAATTATAATGTATTAAATGGAAATGACTCTAAAACAGGTTTTCTGGATGAAATATAGCACTTATAAGTTACAGTTTTAATAATTTTTAGTATTTTAAAGTAACAACCCCAGCACATAATCTCTCCAAAGCAAATTAGGAAATGTACTTGAGGGGTTTTTTTAACCTTCTTTTTATGATTGTCAGCCTTTTATTTGTTGCTTTTGTTTGTACCTCCTTAATATGAAAATCATTTCTGGTGTATCATGATCAGTCTGAGGGTCACATATCTAAACATACAGAATTTTCATATTTGTTTAAGGAAAAAATGAGAATTTCTCTTTTTCCCTTTCTAGTCCAACCTCTCCCATGATCGGGATGGTTCCAGTCTTCTGCTTCCATTTTCTTTCACCAGTTTGTGTAATCTCTTATCCTACCTCTGGTAGAGACCTATAGATTGTCGCTTTAGGAAGATAAAACCCACTGCACCCACTTTCATTTACTTTGGAATAATGTGCTTAATGCTTTCTTGGAGAGAGGTTTGAATTTCTTCCTGGCACATAAGGTTTGATTATTACTATCTTAGCTTATATAGCCACACACGAAGCATGAGTGTCACAGAATTGGAATTCAGTGGCAGAGGGAAAAGACTGGCCACAGGAGGCTGGAACCATAGTGCTCTGGGAAGACAGGAACAGCTTCCCAGCAGCCTTTTCGGTATGAGAAAAATGTCCACATTTTAATGAGATGGCACTTGATGGATATCAAGACTGTTAAAAAACAGTTGATTGGTAAAGGCCTATTGTTGGTTCTTTTTAAATTTTATTTTGTTAAACCTCACCTGAGGATATTTTTTCATTGATTTTTAGAGAGAGTGGAAGGGGGGGAGAGACAGAGAGAGAGACACATGGATTGGTTGCCTCCCACATGCCCCAACCAGAGCCTAGATGGAGCCTACAAATGAGGTATATGCCCCTGACCTGAATTGAGCCTGGGACCCTTCAGTCCGTGGGCTGACACTCTAGAGTGTTCACTGAGCCAAACTGGCTAGGGCTCTTGGTTCTATTTACATCATTCATTTCAGTGACTGAACAATGCCCTGTATGTAGTGCTTATCAATGCCATAATTATAAGCAGGAATATGTTTATGTACCAGAAATAACTGATAGTGATGAATAATCCTTTTGGTTTTTTTCATTGAAGTTCTAACCTTTGTAATAATGGATGATTACTAAATTAGGATGTGTTAAATTGAAGCATGCTTAAAATACATGCATTCTTGAAAAATCACTGTAAAGTGAAATTTCATATTTTTTCTCACATATTTATTTAATAAAAGTGATGTTGCTACAGAAAAACCTGACACCTTGAAGTAAAAAGCTGTAATAATTTTTCTATCCTGTTCCTTCAGAGAAGGACAGTCCAGGAAGAAAAAAAGATCTCAGGAGAAATCTTAAATACCAATTCAGAGAGCTGGGCCTGGGCAGTAAATTTCACATGAAGCAAGGCAGCTCTTTTCATCCGGCCCCTCCCTCTGGCACAAGCAGCTTCTGTCCTCTGCCCTGATACTAGTAGGCTCTCTTTATTTTGCTCTGCCTCTAGGAAGGTTTATGTAACACAGAGGTAGCTGCTTTGAAATGTGGGGTGTTCCACTCTAGTCCCCATTTTTCTGTAGGAGAAATATCATTTAATTAGCAATTATAAATAGCTATCCAATATTAATGAACCAGGTGTCCTTTAAAGGTAAATTCTGGAAACCTTCAGAGAAAGGACTCAACCTTCATTTTTTCATGATTACTACCAACTCAGGTAAGCTTTTAAAATAGGCACAAAAATGTTTAAATATCACTTTTTACTGCTTAGGGGGGAATCTATGGCTTCTTTGGTGAGTGAATAACTTGTTCTCTAGTCAAATCCAAGATTTTGTACACATTACTGAATTTGTTTAAAAGAACACATGCTTAAAGAAGAGGGCTGCCCTAACCGGTTTGGCTCAGTGGATGGAGCGTCGGCCTGCGGATTGAAAGGTCCCGGGTTCGATTCCGGTCAAGGGCATGTACCTTGGTTGCGGGCACATTCCCAGTGGGAGGTGTGCAGGAGGCAGCTGATCGATGTTTCTAACTCTCTATCCCTCTCTCTTCCTCTCTGTAAAAAATCAATAAAATATGTTAAAAAAAAAAAAAAGAAGAGGGCAGTGTAGGAAATATAAACATCAAGTAATTGTGAGGCACTTGGCCACATATGTACATACTCCTAATATTACTCACCGAAAACTTGAACCCTGGTCTTACATCAGGGAGTGTTTAAATGCATTCTCATTTTATCCTCTGACCAAACCATTTTACACATTGAAGTTTAGAAAGAGAATACGATTTGTCCCAAACCCCATGCTAGGATGTGACTGGATTTGAACCTAGGTTGTCTGATTCCATTGCCTGAATTTTCAATAACGCTTTTAGGTTGTGGAATACATGGATGTTAAATGCACTAGAAGTTTTTCTGTGCCTCTTTGCTTTATGCTCTCTCAACAACTTTAAGAAGAGAAACTCTGCAGATATAGATATATGATTCTTGGGCTGCATATGGAAAGATTCAAGGTCATATGACGAAAGACATCCATGCCACTGTTTCCAAAACCTCACTATTGCCTTGCTTTTCCATTTTAGTCAAAGCTGTGAAGATTTTTCCAGGTGGGAGGGGATTGGGATTTTCCAGACAGTGTGCTTGGAATCCTTCTTCATGACTCTAGCTTTGGGTTTTGGAATTGACACCTGACTCTGTGTGAATAAATGAGCATACCTGAGATCAGGAGGGATGGGGCTGGTGGACCCAGTAGTAGCTTGCCTAAGCATATCCCATTTTCCTGTTACCTCTCTCTTCTATCTAGCACCACTGATCCTGCCCTCCCAATCATGATTTTTAAAGACCAGAGCTACATTGTGAAGCCCTATAGTTAAAATTTATTTTTTTATTGTATAATTTATTTTTTCTACTCTTTTGTGCATTTATAGAATTAGTGCATATTTTATTTCAGACGTCAGTAAATGCTTAAGGGTTGGGGTTTTTGTGGGTGTGAGGAAGAAAGGACAATGAGCTTATTGCCTGCCTACAGAATAGACTAAAAGGCAAGATACAGCGTGAGTCCTATAATGCTTACCTGCTCAGTTGACTGAGTCAGAGGGACCTGAATTCTGGCCCCAAAGCCAATCAGCTAATGGCAGTTAGAACATAGTTGACCATAGCTAGCAATTCATCTGAATTGCTTAATGAAACTTAGATTCTTCCATTTGAATTAATCAATTTTATATGATTACTATCCAGTATAAAAGAATTCAACTTAGGCTTTTAAAAACCATTTGAAGATGTAAATTGATATCTATTTGGCCCAACATCACTTTGTTATATTAGTCTCACTTAAATTTTTTCCCTTAAAGTTCTTCCAGATACAAGAAGAAAACAGCTCATTATTTCTGGCTTGCTGACACAAAGACAAAGACAAAACCTGTATTTTTGCAAAACTGTTAAGTGGTGGTAAAGAGAAAATCTGTAAATTTAAAATAAGTATATAAATTTAAAAGTTAAAAAAAAATACTTCCACATACCATATTCATGCAATTTTATATTAATATTTCTTTGCCTGACCGATTTCTTGTTTGGGTTAGTCTTAGTGGGGGAAAACTTGATTAATTACTTATTTTATGTTTGATTCAATAGAATTACTCATCTTAATTCATGCACCAGAGTTTACTGTTTTGTTTATTTTATATTAATAACTTTCAAATTGATTTATATATAATGATGGTACATGAACACCAAGTAAAAATTTTACAACAAAAGCAGGTTTTAAAATTAAAAAACAAATTTTTGTTAAATTTTTTTTCTGTCAATAGTTTTCTTTAGATTACAATAATATTTAAATTATTAAGGTTGAAACCCACCTTCATACCACTAAAGTTTAGAAATTTCCAAAGATATTTCATGCTACAGTTTTAAGAATTCAGGCAATATTCCCAAGAAAGATATCAACCTTTTTTTTTTTTTATGTCCTACTCTTAATATTTACATCCCTTTAAATTGCTGACATACCTTTTGTTATTTTTAGATTTAGGTTTCTTAAAAATGGAACTATAGATTATTAAGAATTAAATAGGACTGTAGCATTTCTTGGCAGTTTATGTACTTGATATTCTTGAAGCTTTCACTTCCATATTCAGCCTGTGTATCCAAGACACAAATTCACAGTGCTCTGATTTTTTTTTTCAGTGCTCTGATTTTTTTATTTGTTTTAATGTGCTGTTGTTATAGATAATTACATTAAGTAATTATACCAGTAAATTAGCAATCAAAGGAGAAAATATATTAGCATTTTTTCAACTAAATATGTAGAAATAAGAAATAAAAACATTGGCATTTAATTTAATTACTTAATTAAATTGAGTGATCCATACTCTGAATCCTTTGTAAAATAGAATCACCACATAAGGGTATGGTTTTGTTAAACAAAAAACTTTCCCAGCTAAAAGCTCTTCTGAGGACATCTCAGATTTTCTCCTTGTCAGTTTCTTCTCAAGTGTTAATTTCTTTGTTGTTTTCCATTTTGCTGAATGGACTTCTCAGATGCCCTCTATTATTTATTTTACCACTTATCTCATATCACCTCCTCCCCAGTGTCTATATCCTAATTTCTGCTATTTATGTCAAAATTATATCATTTAATAGCATCACAATGTGAAAAATAGCTTTTTGCAGTGCTAAGCAATATGTTGGCTACTTTTATGGCTACCAGCGTCCTTAAATGTAGCATTTGCATATTCCTTTGCCATTCAAAAAATTTTTATTGAGGTGACATTGATTAACCACACCATACAGGTTTCAAGTGCACAACTCAGACATCTGCATACTGCATTGTGCGCCCATCACCAAAGTCGTCTCTTTTCCTTCCCATTTACTCCCCATTTGCCCTCTTCCACCTCCTTCATGACCCCCCCATTTTTTCATCCCAATATTCTTTTATATGGAATTATGAATAATCTGATAAATAAGAAATGTGTAAAAAAAAAAGTGTTCTTTTTGTTTTATTCCAGGTATTATTTTTAAATTTTTGTGTATTTTTTTCTTCAAAACAGATGATCCATAATTATATGGAACACTTAGAAAGGACAAAACTTCATCAGCTCTCAGGGAGTGAACAACTAGAATCTGCAGTTCATAGTAGAATTAGGTAAGCTGTGTTATACGTTTGCCTTGAGAACAAAGCGAAATAACCTGTCTATGTCTGTTTCTCTCTGTTCTTTAATCCTGGAACAATAGTTAGGCTGTTTCAAAAGCTCTCCACTGTGGTTGGAATGCTATAGTAAAGTATAGCATAGAAAAGCAGAAACAGCTTTCATTATTTCAGATGTAAATTGTGAGCCATTCCATGTAAGCAGCATTATCGAGATATTTTGATTGCTTTCTAATAATGTATATTACAGTAGGCTTAAATTTTTCTGATTTGTGGGAACGCTGAAAATTTTCCAGTCCTCCTGGTTTAAAGTCCTTTTTGTTAGAGAGAGGCACGTTTGAAAGGGTTAGCTAGTGAGACTTCTGGTTGATGTAGGAGTGTGAATAAATTATGTAGATCTCCAAGCATTGTAGCCAATGAGCTAAGGCCAGGACTCTTGGTGGAGAGGAACGTAGTTAATAAGCTGCCTGTCGCTCAGGATAGCTGCATAAATGCTAGGAGCAGCAGCTCTCTGGTTTTGAGGTGGGGAGAACGGGGTGACGTCATCGCTTCGGAGCTGCTGCAGGATGGAGTGGAAAGCTGCTGCTGATGGCATTGTTTTCGTGGCAGCAGCTGAATGACAGATCCTCACTACAAAGATACTCCTCTGGCCCCCGTGTAGGCCTCCTGGTTCGGGCGTTTCACCATGCCCGCACAGCGCCATGAGTCCTGGATGCATGCTGCTGTTGGTGTTTGGCTTTGTTGGCGGGGCGGTGGTCATTAATTCTGCGATCTTAGTATCTCTCTCTGTTTTGCTGCTTGTGCACTTTTCTATTTCTACCGGTGTGCCAGCTCTGACGCAGAACCTACCAAGGATACTCAGGTACTCCAGTCTCTCTTAACAGCCCCTGTTTAGTTGGTTTTTCTCAATTTTTTTAGCTTCATGGGTCTGCTTTGCAACCATTTCTGTTGCAGATTGAAACAATGGAAAATGGCCTGAAGCTAGGATTTCTATTTTGACTTGTATTCATTTGTAGGCCATCACTTAGGAATGCTGCTTTGTGTTTGGAAACGTTGGACATAGGAAAAGGGTTTTCATATTGTACTTAACCTACAAGTGCAAGGTCGATGAGGTTTTGCTTTAAGCAGAGTGTTGAAAGAGCGAGGGGAGAGCAGAAGTGGAGTTCCAGCCCAAGTTTATACAACCTCTGGTTAGCATCTGAGCATTTAGGGGCAAGTATCTTTCATGCTAGGACTTGGAGTCTATTAGACACAGGCCGTAGGTGTTTATTTTATTTCAATTATCCTTTTACTGATAGAGGTTCAGTCATTATTTTTACAAATTTTGATAGCAGCTAATGAGAACTGACAATTTAAATTAATTTTCCTTCTAAATTGTATTTAAGTGAAAGGATATAAACCTTTCAGGGCAAGAAATGCATTTTCCTCCATTATCTACACATCAAAGTTGTGAAAGCTTTACAAAGCCTATTCACTATTGTTTAGTCAGTTGTTGCCCTTTCTTTGTAGACTTGGGTGACAAATATTCATGCCTGCTTGTGGGGGTAGTCATTAATCTCTGTAGCTTTCCTGCTGCTCACTCTGCTTGCACCCTATAAGAACCATCTTCTACGTTTTAGAGATGTAAGGTTTTGGTTTCTTTTGTTTCTAACTCATCAAATTAAAACTATCTGACTTGTTCAGCTTTCTACTTTGCCTATGGTTTTAAATGAAGGTACATAGTGCATAGCTTTTATTATTTAAATGTTTAAAATACTTTACTCCTAATTGTGGATTTAGATAAATCAAGAAGAATTAAAGTAGTAAATTCCTTCTATGTGTTCTTTTTAATTCACAGGTCAATTCATGTTCAACATTAGCGTAAGACCCAGAAATTAAATTTTATGGTTGGTCATTTATTTCCTTTCCTGATTTTATAAAAATCAGGAGCAATCTCATTACTTGTGTATATTTTAGTATATAAAAGATTTGTGTGTGTGTGTGTGTGTGTGTGTGTGTGTGTGTGTGTACCTAGGCTTTTAGGAACTTAAATATACCTTAATTCAAGAACATGTAGAATATTAAAATGAGATTGATTTTAAAGGCTGTCTTAGGTTTCCATTCTGTCTGAGAAGTCAGTGCTGTGCTGTGCGGAGGGTAAGAGGCTTTGGAGTTAGATACACATGTTCTGTCACGTGTTGTTAGCTGGTAGACCTTTGGCAAATTGCTTAGTTTCTTTGTTCCAGAGTTTCCGCCTTGGAGGTTTTTACCCCACTAGGGTGGTTTCAAAAATCAGGTGAAATAATTATTTTATACTTGATCAGTTGCAAGATATATAATTAAACAAGTAAATAATATTTATACTTACTAGTATATGTTCCCCCTTATTAGCAGAACTATTTTAGCTCCAGCTATTTTACTGATCAAATAACATGATTAAATTGAAAAGTTCCTTGACACAAAAGTCTTCAATATGAAGATTAAATTGTCAAGAAGCAGGTAGTTCCAAGGAAAGTACATGGGCCTCGGAGTCAAACAGGTCTGACTTTGAAACCTATTGCTGCCAATTACTAGTGTCTACAGTCTTTGAGCATCACTTTTCCTAATCTGAAAACTGGGAAAATAATCTCTATTTCCTTGTGAGGATTAATCAATAATGTAAATAAATTATTCGTTTCAGTGCTTATCACATTGTACTGAACAAATGTAATCTTTTTTTACAGTCCTTTATATATATAGTAGATTTTATTAATGATTATTTATTTTAAATGTTAATATAACTGAAGAATATTTGTGAAGTGATTTATGCATGTAAGGTAACATTTCAGTAAACAACTAAAAATGGATATATTGAACTGAGTCAGTTTAAAAAGAATGTAACGGGTTGATGATAACTTTGTTTTTAGATAATAATGGCAATCAAACATCTTAGGTTTAAATCTGCCACGTTGATACTTTCCCACATGTGTTTCATTCTATAGTTTCTTCTGTGAGTTTTACTGAAGCATTCAATACATAGAGCACTAAACATGCATACCAGCATAGTACCGAGCTAATGTTCACCTTTTGGGGTTTCTTCTCAAAAGTAGGACTCTAACTGACTTGCATAATTAATTACATGCCTTCTCCCTCCCCTAACTCTTATGTAATTTATCAGTAAAAGGAGGAGAGAAGATATATGTAGTCAGGTTATTTTTCAAGAGTTGGCACAGTGTAACCCAGAGCACCATTGACCCTCTTGACAGATAGTGACAGATAGCTGCCGATCTCTGAAGGAAGTTCCCTCCCTATAGAAGAGTATCTGAATGATTACTAAAATCAAGATAAAGAGGTGTGAATAATTCTTGTAATTAACAGGAGTAGGAAAGTAACATTTGGATGCACAGCAGACTCCTTCCCCCGTAGTTTTACACTTTTCAGTAGTATTTGATGTGGGAAAATGAATATGCTGTCATTCATATAGAAGATCATTCTGATGACTGGCCTGTATTTTGATATCTGTTAGCAGTTTGATGGATTCACATGATGTCTGTAATATCTTCCTGGTTGTCGTTGCATTTTGGGTTAGAGAGCTTTCTATTAAATTACATCTATTAAATTCTCGGTCAGCTTTTTGTTTATGTCATTAGGATATGTTTTAAAAAGATAAAAAAGAAGTCATCTAGTAGCTGTTAGAACTTTAAATTATCCCTCAACTTGATTTTGAGGGATATACATCAAGTCAACACCTTTTTGTTTTGCCAAATATGGACATTAAAAAAAAATCACTTTCCAATTACTGTCATTATCGTTTGATGAAAGAAAGAGCATTTTAAAATCAAAGAAGCAGAGATGTAGAAAAGGGTCATTCTCAAGAAAGAACCGGTTCTATGATATATGGAAATGAATATGTGTAAAGTATGTTCTGTGTTATCCGTTAAGGAAATAAATAATGCCTGTTTTTGCAATGAAATTATGAAAACTTTGTTGCTGAACAGCATTTGGGAATAATTGGTATAAATAGAATAGTAGACAAGTTACTTTAATTTTTGTCATTTGGTTATTTTGGTGGCTCATTGTCACAAACTTGGGTTTGGCATTAATTATTATCTAGTACTTTATTGTGTACTACCTGCATTCAAATTTTCCTCCTAAATTAAACAGGAAAAGAAGCCTGAGTGTGAAGAAGTGATGAATAATTAACTCTAACTGATAAAGTCCTATTTTATTTTCTTGTGCATACAACCTTAATAAAATGCAGTCTCTAACCCTAACCGGTTTGGCTCAGTGGATAGAGCGTCGGTCTGCGGACTAAAGGGTCCCAGGTTCGATTCCCGTCAGGGCCATGTACCTTGGTTTCGGGCACATCCCCAGTAGGGGGTGTGCAGGAGGCAGCTGATCAATATTTCTAACTCTCTATCTATCTCCCTCCCTCTCTGTAAAAAATCAATAAAATATATATTTTTTTAAAAATGCAGTCTCTGGACCCCTTTGCTTCACCTAATCTTCCTTAAAGTTTCTTAAACTTTCTTAAAGTTTTCTGACAGTTTTATAAATCTTTTTCTGATTGTCATTAGCGAAACCCTTTGTGTTAATTGAGGGCACATTTCAAAAGTGGCTTAAGTTGTGTAGAAATGAATTTACAGAATAAAATACTTATTTAGCAAAACCAAATATTTTGCCACTTTCATTTATAACCTCAGTGTTTCTATTCTAAGTTATATTCAGTCTTAGTAGTAGGGGTAGAGCTCCAAACTTTTAGTGTCTCATTTCTTGCCAGTTTCCACACTTTTGAGTTAGTGACCTAGGATAACCTTGCAGTAGGCTTGTTTTCAAATCCCTTTGATTTTGAATCTTCTCTGCATCAGCAAAGGACAAGTTTCTTGTTGCAATTCTATTATTATTGAAATTGTAACTCTTGTTAATTGAAATTTCCCACAAAGCAATGGAAACTCTACAGTCTCTCATAGAATTTTTGGCCTCCTTGTTTGGAAAAACTGACAATGGTTTTTTTCATATGTACTGTGATTGAAAGAAACGCATACATGGCTTCTGTTCTTGCTTTATGGGATAAAACTCTGTTGAGCTCTTTTTACTGTTTAATCAGTAGCCCTGATTTAGATCATATGTTGATTTTCCTGCAGGCTGAAAAGGAATACCCTGAAGAAGGTTGGGTAAACATCTTGGGGTTAGTGTGAGGACTTGGGAAGTCTAGAGGCAGAGGTTGGGACCACTTCCAAAGGAGAGGTTATGAGTTTCACTAGGGCTAACCTAAGCATGAGTGAAAACTTGGCACTTATTCTCTCTGTGAAAGCAGACCCCAGGCTGCTTTCTGGGCAAGGAACTCATCAGTACTTTGTAACATTTCCTAAATCATTTCTTACTGCTTTTCTTAGTTGATTTCTTCGGGCTAATTTAAACTTCTGTGGACCTATATTTTTTCTTGGTAAGTCTGCTTGTTCAGATAGGCAGACAATATTATTTAAGAGTAATGATTCTAAAATAATAACCACCCAGGAGTATTGCTTATAGTCATGATGAATAAAGAATTTTAAAAAATGAATGAATGCTTAATTTTTCCTCCCCTCTCCATATAGAAAAGAACGCCCTATTTCACTAGGGCTTTTCCCTCTACCTGCGGGAGACGGATTGCTTACACCTGACACTCAGAAAGGTGGAGAGACCCCTGGATCAGAGCAATGGAAATTTCAGGAATTAAGTCAGCCACGTTCTCATACCAGCCTGAAGGTAAGCTTTTATTCTGCTGAAAACTTCAGTTTATATTTTATGAGCAAAAATTGAAGTACTGGACAACCAAAACATAATAAAATGAAATAGTTTATACATTTTAGTTGTAAAACTAATGTCTTTTCTTCTTTTGGAAATGAGCTCTTCCCAAAGAGTTTTAGTTTTTACTATTCTTTTTCAAGTTGTTAATGATACTAATGACCAACATTTCTATTTGATTTAGGCTACATCATATGAATTTAGGGTGGAGTGACTAGTGAACTTAATTTTGTTTTTTAGAATTGAAAATCATTGCCACCTGAAATCTTTGGTTTACAATTCAGTAGGGTTTCACTTTTTTAAAAACCAGCTCCTTCCTCAAAACCCTTCATAAAGAAATATCCAAAAGTACATTGTGTTTCACTTAAAAGACCTGGTGTTAATTTATCCTAGATTATATTCTTGACCAAGAACTTGTCATCAATAAGTTATATATATTATATGTATAGTATATATTATATAGTATAATATACAAATAATGTACTTTAGGAGTGGAGATATACTAATAATTGGTTTTTAAAACTATTAAAGCTGTAATCTATAACATGGAATAATTATATACCTATGAATGTTCGTTATAAAAGAATATTGTTACATTATAAAATCTACTCTGTCATAACAACGAACACAAATGAGTTATTTACATCTTACCTCCTTTTCCTGCTCTCTTTTTTCCCCAAATTATTAATCATACTCTTAAGTACTTGAGGTTGGCTTTTAGGGTACTTCTAATACAAAGTCATTTAGTTATTGACTTTGTTTCTCTCCACTAAGAACATAAAATCCATGCAGTTTATTTACTGCTGTATTCCTACTACTTAGAAAAGTGCCGGGCCCATAGTGACCACTCAGAACACGTTTGTTGAATGAATTATTTGTTTTAGTTGCTAGAAAGACGTGTAGGATAATATAAATGGCCTGTTTCTCAGTTCTAGAAGGTGGAGGCATTTCAAATCATATCATTGACCTTTGAAATGTGCTCAAAACACTTAAGCAGCCAATCAATATTTAATAGCTTTTTCTTCCCCTGAAAAATATTTTTAACATTGACTGACCACACCTTTTCCCTCTTTTGCTTGTTGCTCATTTTATTAGAATCTGATCATGCAGCTGCTCAGTATCAGTCCACTTGTTTGATACCAGTCCACAGTGATGCCAGCAGGAAACTCATTCTTACTCCTACGGTCATACTGGCTTTTTTAGCCTGCCTGTAGGATTAATAGATCTTCCAAAACACCCATCCCTCCATCGCCTACTTGCTGTGTCCCTTTCCTAAAACAAAATTAAGTAGGAGGGATACTTTTAGTACATAAAAAGTGTATGCCACATGGTAGCAATATTCTAATTACTATCAAAATGGCACCTTAAGAGAGGATTGTTATAATTCTCTTGTTTTAATCCAGTGACAGGCAGTAACAGAACTTTACTGGCAAGTTATAAACTGATTAACAGAATATTAATATGGACTTAAGCATATGTGTTTTGTGTGTGTCCTCCCAGAGATACTAAGGCAAGTACTCCCCAAAGAGTTTTTAAAGTCCTGTCTCACTCTTCTCTGAGCCACTAAACGAGATAAAGCCTCAACAGATAGGTATTTCCAGGAATATAGTGGTGCATTAAAAAATGGCAGAAGTCTAGTTTGTTGCCGGTGTGGCTCAGTGATTGCATGTCAACCCCTGAACCAAGAGGTCACTGGTTCGATTCCTGGTCAGGGCACATGCCTGAGTTGTGGGATCGATTCCCAGTAGGAGGCTTGCAGGAGTCAGCTGGTCAATGATTCTCTCTCATCATTGATTTTTATATATCTCTCTCCCTTCCTCTCTCTCTAAAAATCAACAAA
>NW_005360086.1:1895055-1913182 GCF_000412655.1 Myotis brandtii | reverse complement strand
TAAGTCTAGTTTGTCAAGTATGTCTATTAGGACATATTATATTATTTACCCAAGCCCTGTTATTAACCAGATGTCTTTTTCTCTAACTTTGTGAAAGGCTGGGAGTCAGTTTAGAGTTCACCTGTGGACTGTGTTGCATGTACCCACTAGTCTTGGTTCCTGTGCATGACGGAAATTAGACTAGACTATCTCTAAAGTAATTGCCGACTTTCATTTCCCCCTGAGAACTTGGGAAATGACTTAGGTATATTTAGGGCATGCAGGTAAGAATTAATATTAATTTTACCAGCAGTTTTTTTCTGTGAATTAAGGTTAAGATGAAAATGCTCTGTGAGAAAACCACATGATGGGTTATAACTAAAAAAACAGAACTGTGGGAAACCTTGTGGCAGAAGAATGGCAGTCAAAGTGTCTTGCCAGTGATTGTAAAGTGATAGACCTTATTTGTTGCTATATCGAAAATTTCTCACTGTAAGAGATTTGTAGTCAATAAGGTTATATCTTCAGGTATTGGAAAATCTGCCAGGAATGATACACCTAGAGAAATGTCCACATTGTCCTTAAAAAGAAGTATTTCTACATACTATTCCTTCATTTATCATATACAAACAAGTAAATAAATGAAATAATAGGATTTCAAGAATTGTTAGATATTATTAAAAGAAAGCAAGATAAGGGAATAGAGAGAGTAATTAGTAGGGAGGGTGCTTATTTTAGGATGGCGAGGGAACGCCTCTCAGAGGAGGTGACTGGTACATTGACCTGAGGGATGTGTACGTACATGGAAATGTCTGGATGAATGAGTGTTTCTGGATAATCAAATAGCATCTATGAGGGCTCTGTGGTGGGACAGACTTTGGCACATTTGAGGAACAACTGGTTTATCTTCACCCTACTTCTGAGACTGCCAGTCTTACCTAGTGCACCGACATCCCTTTTCTTAGGGTTCCCCAAAACATCACCTTTATAAATCTAATGAAAAGTTAAAAATTCTTGCAGGGCCATTAACTAGAGTGAATGTTGTAGCAGCATTTGACACATTTGAATACTCTGCTTTTTGAAATGCTTTTATTGACTCTGCTCACATGACACTGCTCCTTCCCCATTGCTGGTTTGAGACCTCTAAACGTTGGAATTCCCAGGGCTTACAGCTCAGCCTTCCTCTCTACCTAATCTGGGTTGCTCAAGTTCCATATCTATAAATGCCACCCATACATTCATGTTCAAAAAGTTGAATCTCCAATCTTGACTCCTTCCGTGAACTTGCTTTTCTTTATGGGTTGCCCACATAAATATTTGTATCCTGCTTAGGTTACCACCAGTCTAGAAATACTCCCTTTCAAGACCATTCTAAATGCCACAGCTTACATGAAGCCTCCTCTGATACCCTGTTGATGGAACTAGAACTTCAAGTCTCGTTCAGAAGTCAGCTCAAGGCAGAAAGCAGAGGAGTTTTATATTGCATCATTAACAGAAAATGTTTTGGTGGGGGGCTTCTTGTGAAATTGGTAAAAAAGCAGTTTCTTATGTAAAATGACCAAAACTGTGCTGTTTAGAATGTATTATGAAAGTTAAGACTGGGGATGAGCAAAAATGTTAAGGTAAGGTTGTTCATCCACTTGAATTATATTTATGAGCAAGATGAAAATAAAGGAATTGGAGAACAAAAGGCCAAGAATAACCCACAGCAGTCCTGAAGAAGAGCAATAACTGCAAGAATTTGCCCTCGTAGATATCATGATGTATTATAAGACTGTAATTATTAAGGTGGTGTAGTATTGCATTAGCTGCCTTTCTTTTCTTTCTGCACATTTCATTCCTAAAATTACCAGGTAGGGTAAGGTAAGTGTCCACAGGGAGGGGTAGGGGTAGGTGCCATAACCCAAGCAGGGTTAGGAGGGTACCCATGTCAGGATAGCCTGCTGTAGACAGGACGTCGGCAGTGTGAAGGACATCCTTGCCCAGGGACAGCCTGTCTGGAGGGGTGTCAGATCCTGAACCTAGGCTTTAGGCATAGGGTGTCAGTCTGAGCAGGTGAGGAAGCCTGATGCTTCCTCTTGCAGCAGCATCCAGAGGTGTGGGTGGGGGCAGTCTAGACTGAAGAGACAGAAGATGTACAGGGGGAGAGAGAAAGGCATTGGCAGGGGCGGGGGTTTTGTAGTGCCAGCGAGGAGAAGCCACAGAGACAGCACCCCTGGAAGTCAAGGGACAGTAAGAGTTTTAGAATGGAAGGGTTATTAGCAGAGTCGGCTGTCTGGAGAAGTCAAGTAGAGTGAGGACTGAATTTGTAGGTGTAGGTTTGAGCAGTTTGAGTTGCAGGGCCATTAACTAGAGTGAATGTGAATTATGAAAGAAGGAAATAGTAGAAAGCATAGATTACTCATGAAAAGTGTTGCAGTGGGAGGAGAGGAAAGGGATAACTTGAGTTGGCAGGGTGGAGAAAAAGGACTCAATATGGGAGAGTCTGGGTGGTTTGTAGACTTAGAAGAAGAGTCCAATAGCTAGAGAAATTTAAAACAAGTGTGTGGGGGAAGATGATACATCAGAATAGTAGAGGAAGGGCCAGGTGGATGGGATCACATATTCCAACTACAATTAGTATCTGCCCTATTAGTGTGACACTTCAGTTTTTCCTAGTCTTTTGCTATTACTCACAATGCTGCAGTAGATAATTGTGTACATAATTTTGTACTTGTATTTATAATCCCCATAGGTGGGATTGCTGGGTAGAAGCATGTATTTAAGATCTTGGTAGATATTGCCAAATTACCTGCCAAAGGGATTGTAGCCATTTGTACTTTCACTGGCAATGCTGTATAAATTCTTTATTGCTTTATAAGTTTAGAGTTCACATATCCCTCCCTTATGCCCAAATATGGAAAGAGAGAATGAAGTGTTTTAAGTATCATTTTAAATATATGCTTTTTCTAGACCTTGTTTGGTATCAGTTTGGCAATGATTTCACAGGTTTCAGATATACACATCTGTGTGAATATGTACCTATACATATATATGCTCCTACACATGCCTAAAGACACGTGTGTGAGTGTATGCATGTGTGTATATACTCTAAAAATGTATATTGTTTCCTTTGAAGAGTCTCCTGGGTTGTTAATTGTTATTAGACTGTGACTTTAAAAAAAAAATGTTTTTATTGATTTTTAAAGCGTGGGGAAGGGAGAGAGAGAGAGAGATAAAAACGTGGATAAGAGAGAATCATTGTTTGGCTGTCTCGTGCATGGCCCCATTGGGGATCAATCCTGCAACCCAGGCATGTGCCCTGACCAGAAATCAAACCAGTGACCTTTTGGTGCATGGGTCAGTGTTCGACCACTGAGTCACACTGGCCAGGCTAGAATGTGACTTTTAGAACTGAGAAAAGCAATTTTAACTAAAAAACAATTGTATTTGGTACCTACTTGTGAAACTTTTAAAGAATTCATTTAAACCACATGACTTGAAGTACTTTAGTGGAACTGTGTGAGGAGCTCTGGTTAGCAGGGTTTGGTATGTAAAGCCAGTAGTCAGTGGGTGCTGCCTTCTTCAGGGGATGTGCTTAGCATGCAGAACAGGAATGTCTGAGCAGAGCCAGCATTCTTGTTTGGAAGAATTTTTCCATCCTCCTCCACTTGTGGTTAAGTTCTTAAATTGTTCCTATTTCTTTAGTCTTCCCAAACTTGATACTCTATAGCAATTGAACCTTATTCCTGTATATTTTATAATTAACTATTCCTCTTATAAAATGCATCTGTAATTTTAAATTCTCAAACAGTTAAAGCTTCCAGGTTTTAAAAATGTTTTGTTTTGAAATATTTTAGACTTACAGCAAAATGGCAGAAATAGTCCAGAGTTCTCATCTATCCATCACCCAGCACCCACCAATGTTAACTGACCATTGTACAGTTATCCACACTAAGAAATTAACATTGGCACAATACCATTAGCTAAACTAAAACTACACACTTTATTTGGAGTTCGTTGGTTTTCCCACGACTTTCCTTTTCATGTTCCAGTATCCCACATTGGGTTATGTTTTCTCAGTCTCTTCCACTGTGTGACATTTCCGCAGTCTTTCATGTCCTTAAGGCTTGAAGGGCACTGGTTAGTTATATTATAGAATGTCTCTCAATTTGGGCTTTTCTGTTTTTTTTCTCTCTTCATGATTAGATCGAAGTTATAGATTTTTGGCAAGAATACTGCAAAGGCAGTATGCCTTAGGGGTGATGTTAACCTTGATCACTTATTTCAGCTGGGGCATGTCGGATCTCTCCATTATAAAGTTACTATTTTTCCCTTTATAATTATTCATGGTGGATATACTTGAGGATTGTGCAAATGTCCTATTTGTCAAACTTTCACCCACTGATTTTAGTATCCATCCGTGGATCTTATCTACAATTATTACTGTGGTGTTCCAACAGTAATTTTTCTATGTTCTCCATCTTCTACATTTATTAACCAAAATTCTTCTGTAAGGGAGAACTGTGTTCCTTCCCTCCCCCCTCCTCCCTCCCTTCCTTCTTTTGTTTGTTCCTTCCTTCCTATTTGTACTCATGGCATTTATTTTATTATGTAGGTTAGCTAATACAGTCATTTCTTTTGTTGCTTAAATTGTTCCAACTTTGGACATCAGGAGCTCTTTCAGGTTGACTCCTGAACCTTTTTGACTTTTTTTTTTTTTTTTTTTTTTTTTTTTTTAGTCAGTCCTCCCTTCCTCCCACCTCCACCATAAGATGCTCCAAGCTCTTATATTTCCTCTGTCCCAGCCCCACAATGGACTGCTGCTCCAAGGAGCCCTTGTTCCGTCTATTGGAGAATGGTATTTAGGAATCAAGATCGAGGCACTAAGTGTGCTTGTTGCTTGGAAAGTTGTTACTTGTAGGCACTTTTTTTGATGCCTAAGTTTGGTTTTTCATTTGTTTATTATGCATTACCTCCTTTTGGATTTTTGCATTAGTGTTTAAGGTAGGGTAAAATAGAAATACAATTTTAAGAAAAATGGATTATATGTTGTAATATTTCATGTTGCTTTTGCTTGTTATAGAGGATAAGAAATTTCTTCTATAACATCAATTTTTATATATAAACTTCTTTCCTCACATATATCTTTATTTGATAACTTTAGAAACCAAACACAGATGACTGTTGGGCTTTGAAAGGAAAAAAAGGGTGAAGATTTACTCCTTTTAATTTTTTGTGCTTTCTTCCTATTCATTCATTCACTCATTCACTCGTTCATTCATTCAGTTTTATTGAGGTATAATTGACAAATAAGAAGGTAAGATATATACTTTCTCTCCCTTTAAGCTCATGCTTAGAGAAAGGGAAATGGAATTAGTTCTTCCTTAGTTGGTGTTTATAAGTGAGTTTTTCCTTTTGGCAAGAATTTATTGGGTTGTATATGTTGATAAAGATGCTATTGTCTGTTGAGAATGAAAATTGGTAAAACTAAAAAATATATTCAGATATGATGGTGTTTAAAGTTTTATATATATCGAATGTGGCTTCTTTTGAAGTAAATTGGCACGTAATTTTATTATATACTTATTGACAATGTTTAAACAGGCTTTTAGAATAGGGAAAAATAGCTTTAAATATCTCCTGTTGAAGGAAAATTACCTTGCTTTTTGCATTTAAAAATATTTGTTGATGCCCACTGTGTCAGGCACAATGCCAAATACTAGAAATGCTGCTAAGGTAACCAGAGTCCAAATAGTTTATAAAAACAGATTGAATAATTTTTTAAAATTATATTAACAATTTCATAATTTTAAATAGTACTGAAGAATCTAAAGCAGTGGTTCTCAACCTTCTGGCCCTTTAAATACAGTTCCTCATGTTGTGACCCAACCATAGAATTATTTTTGTTGCTACTTCATAACTGTAATGTTGCTACTGTTATGAATCATAATGTAAATATCTGATATGCAGGATGGTCTTAGGCGACCCCTGTGAAAGGGTCGTTCGACCGCCAAAGGGGTCACGACCCACAGGTTGAGAACCGCTGATCTAAAGTAAGACGGTAAGTTTCTTCAACCCTAAATTCACCCTTCCTCCCCAGTCATTGGTGTATCCTCCAGACCTTTTTCTTTATATATGCACAAAGATGATATTAATAATGTCTTTGAAAGATGAATGGGTTTATGCTCTATGTATTTTTATGCAGCTTGCGTTTCATTTAAAAATGAATGTTCATAATCTTTTCATTTTTATATATAGAGAGCCATCTAGATATTGATTAGTTGAATAGTTGAGAGGGTTAAGGATGATGAGAATCCAGAATCAAAGATCACTTGAACAAACATTAAGGGAGAGGCAATCTGGTCTCTGTAAAGTGAATCGTGTCTTACTAATAATCTATGGCTTTTTGAGGGAATTACCAAAAAATCTTTGTTGAGCCCAGCCAGCGTGGCTCAGTGGCTAAGTGTTGACCTATAAACCAGAAGGTCACGGGTTTGATTCCTGGTCAGGGCACATGTCTGGTTGTGGGCTCAGTCCCAAGTCCCCAGTGTGGGGCGTGCAGAAAGCAGCCAACCAGTGATTTTCTCTCATCATTGGTGTTTTTATCTCCCTCTCTCTCTCCCTTCCTCTCTGAAATCAATAAAAATATTTTTTTTAAAAAGTCTTTGATGAATTTCCAGACCAAGAATATCTAAAACTTGCTTTGTGTTTCAGAGAAATACTTTTGTCTCATAGAGGGCAAGTATACAGATAGAAATAAAGACTAGGCACAAGTCTGGGTCACCCTTTGATTATTTGTGTTTATTTAGGAGTTTCAGAAACAATGTGGGGGAGAAAGGTAGATGCAGTAAACATTTCCATATATGCTAAACTGGAATATTGAGTATGTTAAAAAAGATGATTAGAATAAATTTCAGGAAGATTTCATACAGTTGTGCGAATAGAAAAAAGGGTTAAGTGATGAGCTGCTTATTGATAAAATATAAGGTAAGACATAGTTCACGTGGTGACTTCTGAACCATATTGCTTAAACTAGAGGCTTAAAGGAAGTGTGATTTTAAATCAAAATAAAACAAAGCCCCAATCCCTCACTTTAACATGGTAGGTGATAGAAAGATGGGTCTTGTCATCCTGAGGTAGTATAAGTCAAAGATACTTAGAAATATGCTAACATTTAGTAAATACATGACATGATACTTTTCTCTTATAATCTTTCCCTCTTAGCAGATCAGCATGAGTCCTGAACCTGGAGGTGAGAATGGAGTTTCAAAACATTTTGTAAAAAGTAAACAAAAGTGATTGACCATTTGGTTACTCCTCAGCTGGTATTCTCAGGACCTCAAGTTCTCAGTTTGGAAGACTACTGATGCTATTCACTGAAACATAAAAGAAAGTTGTTTCCTCACAGTGGTTGCCAGGGCTTTAACTATAATTTACTACTCCTCTGAAGACAGCATTTTGAAATAAGGGAGAGAAAAATATAGTAAATCATGTAGAAATGCAGCCAATTTACACTTACACAGTGCTAGGTAAGAGAGCTAGCATGCTTTGTACAAACAGCTTCCTCAGGACAGAATGTGCATAACCTGCATGTATCCTGGAGACAGCTCAGTGTGTCATTTCACCAGGGGCTGCCTCCTCACTGAACAGATTTCTTCAGCCTCAGTCAGGGCCCCATTCAGCTTCAGACAGCAAACATCTGTTGAGAGCCTACTTCATCTTATGCTCAATATGCTGGGCACTTGGGATAGAAAGACAAATAAGACATCTCCTCCCCTCTAGGTCACGGTTAACCCAGTCCCTGGAAGCCCTTCAGCAGGCAGACTGTGAGGTGAAACAGTGTCCTCTTTCTTCAGAAATATCCTCAGGGTCAGGACATTCATATTTCCTTTAATAATCTGGATTTTCTTGAACCTATAACATAATTTACATCTAGATTTATTTTGTCTAGCTGTGTCTAGAGTTATGGTCCTCATTTTTTCTTTGGATCACAGACTCCTGCTAGGAATCAAATTGAAGCTATGAAATTCCACAAAATACATGTACACAGAGAATTTTGTGATTCTGTTATGCTGTAGAGTTGTAAATCAAAAGAGGTTTATAACTACTGCTTTAGACATTTAACTTTTTCTTGGGGAGAAAGAAATGTCAACATAAAATTTAAAGTATAAGGTAATAAGTGTTATGGTGGGATCCACGAGACTAAGGTACCTTTTGTAATTTTGTCTTTACTTTCTTTGGGCCTAAAATTGTTGAGTCTAAAAGACAAACTGCCTGGCTGGTGTTGCTCAGTGGTTGTGCATCAATCTATGAATCAGGAGTCATGGTTCGATTTCTAATCAGGGCACATTCACCCCTAGTCAGGGGTGAATACATTCTTTCTGATTGGTGCTTTGGGTTTCTTAGGATATATTCCTAGAAGTGGGATCACTGGGTCAAATGGCAGTTCCATATTTAATTTTTTGAGGAAACTCCATGCTGTTTTCCATATGGTTGCACCAGTCTGCATTCCTACCAGTAGTGCACTAGGGTTCCCTTTTCTCTACATCCTTGCCAGCACTTGTCTGTTGATTTGTTGATGGTAGCCATTCTGACAGGTGTGAGTTGATGCCTCATTGTTGTTTTAATTTGCATCTCTCTAATGATCAGTGACTTTGAGCATTTTTTCATGTCTCTTGGCCATCTGTATGTCCTCTTTGGAGAAGTGTCTATTTAGGTCCTTTGCCCATTTTTAAATTGGATTGTTTGTCTTTCTTGATAAGTTTGTCTTCCTTATATATTTTGGATATTAACCCTTTATCAGATGTATCATTGCCAAATATGTCCTCCCATACAGTGGGCTCTCTTTTCGTTTTGTTGATGGTTTCTTTTGCTGTGCAGAAGCTTTTCATTTTGATGTAGTCCCATTTGCTTATTTTCTCCTTAGTTTCCTTTGCCTTAGGAGATGTATCTGTAAACATACTGTTACAAGAGATATCTGATATTTTGCTGCCTATGGTTTCTTCTAGGATTTTTATGGTTTCACAACTTACATTTAAGTCTTATCCATTTTGAGTTTATTCTTGCGTATGTTGTAAGTTGGTGGTCTAGTTTCACTTTATTGCATGTATCTGTTCAATTTTCCCAGCACCATTTATTTTATTTTTTTTATTAGTTAAGGTATTACAAATGTGTCCTCATCCCCTGGCTTATATACATGTATACAAGTCCTTCGGTTGATCTCTTCCCCGTACCCCCGCCCTCCCCTACTTTCCTTCTGGGGATTGATAGCCTGATCACTGTTTCTCAGTCTTTGGATCTGTCCCTTTTCATCAGTCTGTGTTGTTCTCTATAATCCACAAATGAGCCCAGCACCATTTATTGAATCGAGACTGTTTTGACTCCATTGTATGCTCTTGCCTCCTTTCTCAAATATTGAGTGTAATGGCTTGGGTCGATTTCTGGGTTCTCTGTTCTGTTCCATTGATCTATATGCCTGTTCTTGTGCCAGTACCAGGCTATTTGGATTACGGTGGCTTTGTAGCATTACTTGAAATCTGGTATTGTGATTCTTCATATAGAATAACAATAATTCTGTGAATTAGGTACTATTATTCCTATTTTACAGATGAGAAAATGTAGGTATGGAAAGAATACATAACTTACCTAAAGTCATACATTTAGTGAATGGTAAATTTACCTTAGTCATTATTATTATTACTACTACTAAACTTTTTTCAAAGACCTGGCTACTTTGCTTTATTTTTATTATTATTTTTAAAATTCTCACCCAAGGTTATGTACGGGATGACACTCCAACCAACTGAATCATTTGGCCAGGGCTCTGGCTACTTTGCTTAAAAAGAACTGCCTTATTATTGTTAGTCATTGGACAACTGTTTTTAAATTATTTTGGAGTCACAAACATCTTTGAGAATCTGAGAAAAGTTGTAGATTCTTTTCCCAGAAAAATGCAGGGCCCACAAATTTTTGTATAAAGTCTTAATATGGGCATGTAGCGTTTGAAAGCTATCTGTGGATTCTAGAATAATAGTTATCAAATTTTAGTGAGTATATAAATCACCTGAGTTGCTTGTTAAAGTGCAAATTACCTGATTTCACAAATCCTCCCTTTAATAAGCACTTCAGATGGTACACTGTGTATGCGGGATGTTTTAACAGCACTGTCTACAAAGCTCTTCCCTGAGATCAGAGTCTTGTTATCCCACTGCTATTTCAGAGTAGCTACTACCCAGGACCTAAGTGTTGTGAAGCAGGTCTTTGTTATCAAATGATTGTTCATTATCACAACTGCCATTAAAAACTCTGAGGTTGATGTTAAGGTATAATGTTATTGCTAATACTGCCAATCTTTTATCTTCCAATTTTCTGCTTAAAAGAATATCATATATGCCTGAACAGATATGATTTATTTCCCAATTATTTGAATAGTCTGGAGATTATTGGTTTCCTTTGATAATTAGCAACTCTTTATTACTGTTTTTTTAAAATAGACTTTTCTCTCAGCGAGTTTATTTCTTAACCTATTTAAACAATGGTTTAAATTACTTATTTAAATTTTTTTGTAATTATTTTTATTCGTAGGATGAACTTTCTGATGTTAGCCAAGGATCTAAAGCTACCACTCCAGCATCAACAGCTGCTTCAGATGTGTCAGCACTTCCTGCTGACACGCCCTTAAAGGAAGACAGTGAAGGATTTGTGAAGGTTGCAGATGCACCAAGTAAGGCAGACATAGGCAAGCATATTGAAATTCAAGTAGCCCAAGAAACTAGAAATGTGTCAACAGGTATGTGACCCTAGTTCTTTTTTTCTTCTTTAAGAGAGGGGAAGTAGAGGAAAGAGAAGGAGAAGAAACATTGATATGAGAAACATCAATTGGTTTCCTCTCACTCATGCCCACATCGGGGATCAAACCCACAACCTGGGTATATGCCCTGACCTTTTGGTGTATGGAACGATGCTCTAAACAACTGAGCCACCCTAGTTCTTTACTTACTGGCAAAGTTTTCAATAAATCCAGATGATGTGGGTATGAGAAAATTCATCATTGTGTTGTTGATGCTTTGCATTTATAAAATAAAGCAGTGGTTGCCAACCGGTGGTCCTAAAGGTTGGCGTCCACTGAAATAGATAAATAATTCATTGTAATCAATTATACGTAAGCTTAAAGAGGTGATGATTAAATAAAGTTTTGGAGAGAAAAATGTTAGGAGCTGGAGGGTTGGAGAGCCTGAAAGGTAGGAGGACACTGTTTTTCTCTCCCTGCCTCAGATCATTAGTCTGAGTTCTGGCCTAGGATACACTGCACTGTGTCTCAAGAAATACAAATGAAAACTTCCTTTGGTTATTTATTAGTTTCTGATATTAACTGTTAATTGAATATACGACATATTGTCTAACTCTATGTTTCCTAGAATATACTCTTTAAAAAAATTTTTATGATCAAATGATGTATTTACAACCATAGAAACAACAAGATTTTTATATAAGGGCTATATTCATTAATTAAGTCATCTTGTCCTTTTGTAAGGCTCTGCGGAAAATGAAGAGAAGTCAGAGGTTCAAGCGATCATCGAATCCACTCCGGAGTTGGATATGGACAAAGATCTCAGTGGATATAAAGGCTCAAGGTGCTGTTAATGTCAGATTAAGACATTTTATCCCTCTTTTCCTCTCTCTCAGAAGTACGCTGTTGTTTTCTGGTCTCTGACCAGACTGAATGCATTCACATGTTTTGCTGAAGAAATGTTGGTATTATATTTCAGTTTCTGTTTTTTTGAAACTGACATTGTACATGGTTTAAATGTTTTATGAACTATGGCCTTTACAGAATTAGGTATTAGAGCATGTGGAAGGTCAGAGAGAAAAGACAGCCAAAGAATATCCCTACATATGGGAACTTAAGGAAGCATAGAAGCGGGTGTGGGGGAAATAACAATTTGAGCAAAATTTATTCCTCTCTCAGATCAGGAAGAAGAGACTGCTCCCTTCAGAACTGAAAGTGTCTCATTTCACATGGGGAGATGCTTAGTGGTGAAAATTGTTAGATAGCATCTTAACCAAGGTCATCTGAAATAGATTGATGTTCAAGAATGTCAAACAGGAGCTGCTACCTTTTCATTTCTTCTATAAATTTTATCCTTTAATTAATTAATAATTACCACTAAAAATACATGCCATTTATTGGTTACTTCTAGCATTGTGCAGTATGCAGTAGTGGTTAAAAGCAAAAACCTAGGGTAAGACTGTGGGTTCAAATCCTGACTTGGATTTGAATTTGAGATAAGTTTCCTCATCCATAAAAGGAGTTTATAATAATACTTCAGATAGTTGTGAGAAGTGAATGAGTCAGTACATGTTAAATCACTGGCAAAGTGCCCAGTTCAATAAATGTTAGCTAATATCATCATTATTTTGTATCATTTGTTCTTAATTACCTATATGAGATAGAGGTCTTCATCTCCATTTTACAAATAAGGAAACTCAGAATGTTCAAGATTGCTAAGCCTTCAAGAGGTAGAGCTGGGTTCAGTCCAGGACTGTGAAAACTTAGTGTATAAAAAGTAATTTGCTTCTGGTCCAGTCTGTCCTAAGCCTAGGAGATGCAGCTCCTTATTAACAGTTGTGCGTTTCTGTCATTCTGAATCTCTTTTAAAAATTTAAAAAATTATTTTTATTAGACCAATGCGTGTATGTAGTACAGGGTTAAATGGTCATGCGCAATATGAAGGGCAGTGGTAGTCCCTTGCCCTCCCCACTGTTCATTCCCACTCCCAAGAGGTGATCTCTGTTACTTCTTAGCTCCCTTTGGCTCTTTATCTTCAGGTCACATCCTTATGTAGGTCTTCCTTGGTCCCTCTTTCGCAGCTGAGATTCTGTAGGAAATTGTCCTAATGCCCTAAGGCATCTCTTGTATTTAATGGATGTGTTAACACTCCTGTGCATCTAGAATAGTAATAGCTATGTATGTGCTTTCTTTGGAAGGATTGAGAACATGACGATGTTCTTGGTATAGGGGTCTTCTTTCTTGTATCTTGTATATAGTAAATTTTTCATCTGTAAAAATCATATCTCCCAGTTCTGAGAAATTTTCTCTTTATTTCTTCTTATTGTTTTCTCTTCCTCTTTCTTTCTGGAACACCTGTTAGTGGACACTGAACATCTTGGCCTGACCCTCATTTTTCTGTTCTCTCCTATTAATGTTCTAATTTCTGGATGATTTATTCCAGTTTTACCTTTCAACCCTCATTGATATTTTTTCTCCCTAAAAATTTTTTGTTTTCAATATTTATTTTGGCATGGTGCAGTTGCTCGCTAGCAGGGCTAAATTGGGGGGAGGGAGGGGGATGAAGAGGGAGGACATCTGTAATACTTTCAACAGTAAATATTTTAAAAATATATTTATCCTGGAAAAAAAAATCTTTGTTTTCAAGTCCCTGTTGCTGCCTGCATTGTCTCCTTTTGCTCTGAGTGCCTCTGTCATAACCCATTTATTTTGGTTCTTTTATATAGAGAGGCCTTTATATGTCTGCTCTGTGGCTATTTTGCTCAGACTGAAGTAAATGACTTATTCTCCGGTGTCCTGCCTATAACATTTAAACTTGGTTTTCATTATTCAGGGAGCTATGTTGCAAGAAGGGAGGTCTGAGGATTGGATCTAGACCTCATACTGTTTCTTGTGTCATCTTTCAGCCCATATTTCTGTTATATGTCCCCCATGGATGCTCCTCTCCAAAGATTGCTGGTTCCTTCCATTCCTGGGCCTTTCAGGGGTTCTGGCAGCATACTGACTTCCTCCCTAACCCCATTGGTTTAGGTGTCAGCTTTCTCTTGTCTGTTAAGTTAGTTTCTACTCCTTGCCAGTCTGTTTTCCATCTTACAGAATTTTGTTCACATTTCATCTGCCCTAGTTTCTTTTTCTATTCCTTATGTCCTTGTGGGTTCTTTCTAATTCCTTTCCTGTCATTTTAATTGATTTTTTAATTATTGGGTGATAAATGACTATGTTCAGTTCACCGTGTTTAATTGGAAATTCTGCAAAAACTTATTTTCCTATTACTATAACATTAATGTATAAACATACTAGTACATGTACGGTATATCTCCACTTCCCTCCACTCCTGCAAAAACGGTTACATTATACATAATGTTTTGCTGTTAGCTTTTAAAATATTTTTTTTAATTGACTTCAGAGAGTAAGGGAGAAAGAGAAAAAAACATTAATGATGAAAATCATCAATCAGCTGCCTCCTTCACGGCCCCTACTGGGGATGGAGCCCGAAACCTGGGCATATGCCCTGACCAGGTATCAAACCAACAACCTCTTGGTACATGGGTCGATGCTCAACCACTGGGCCATACCAGCCAGGCAAGAAATGTTTTAAAAATCGCATTTTGTATTATTTGTAAATGATAGGTTAAAAAAAAAATGCCTATGTAACTTAGCCTATTGTATTCATAGACTGTTAAAGTCCTTATGATATTTGTTGATTTGGTTTTGTTGTTTTTATTGCATAGCACTCCCACCAAAGGCATAGAGAACAAAGCTTTTGATCGCAACACGGAATCGCTCTTTGAAGAACTGTCCTCAGCTGGCTCAGGCCTAATTGGAGATGTGGATGAAGGAGCAGATTTACTAGGTATGATGGCTTATCTGAAGACATAGCATACTGTTTTAAAAATATATTTTTTAAAATAAGAAATTTTAACACTTGATTTTTCTGAGATTTCTCTGAGTATTCTGTTTCAACTCTATGGGAAATGTGATCATTTTAGAATTTGTCATTGAAGAACACCTGGCTTGAAAAGAATATAGTGCATTTGGCTCTTTTACTCTTTTTTTTTTTAAAATATATTTTATTGATTTTTTTACAGAGAGGAAGGGAGAGGGATAGAGAGTTAGAAACATCGATGAGAGAGAAACATTGATCAGCTGCTTCCTGCACACTCCCCACTGGGGATATGCCCGCAACCAAGGTACATGCCCCTGACCGGAATCGAACCCGGGACCCTTGAGTCCGCAGGCTGACTCTCTATCCACTGAGCCAAACCGGTCAGGGTAGCTCTTTTACTCTTTATTGGTGACCTTTGCCAAATAGATCAACCACTCTGGGCCTTAGTTTCTTTGGGTATTAAAGGAGGAGGTTGGACTCTGTTTCAGGGGTTGGGCAAATGCAGCTCATGGGCCAAATCCAGCTCATCTTTGTGTGTGAAGAGAGTTTTCTTGGAACACCTTCACACTCATATGTTTATTCATTGTCTGTAGTTGCCTTTGCACTACAATAGGGGACCTAAGTAGTCTGCAACAAAGATCATATGGCTTAAAAGCCTACAGCATTCACCATCTGGCCTGTACAGAAAAAGTTTGCCAACTCCTGCTCTAGGTGATCTCTAAAGTCCCTTCCAATAATAATTACATGACTATAACTCATGTGAAGTAGTTTTGGTGTATAACTTCAAACCTTACAGAAATTGAAAACCTCATAGTATTAAAAATCTGTGCCTCTGTGTTAAATTATTGGTTACCAGTTATGTCCTTGAAAGTTTGAAGTATTTTCTGAAGGAAACATAAATTCTGTATAAACAGAGCTCTCAGTCTATCTATCTAGTAAGAGAGATTGAAAGTATATAAATAAAAGTGTTCTGTGTTAGACATAGACTCCCACTGTTAAAATCTAAGGAAAACATTGCAAGTAATTGAATGAGTTTGCATTTCTCAAGGGAGAACTAAAGGATTAATTCATAAAGAATACTCCATTTTTACATTAAATTTATGGTTTAATTTTAATTAACATTAAATTATGCATGAAAAGTTCTTTAAGATTTGATTGGTTTAAGAAACTGACTCCTTGGCAAAATTGAAGGGCTGATGTAAAAAATGCTAGAAAGAAGAATTTTGAAATGTTTAAATTTAGATTCAAATTTATATACAGTAAAATTCACTCTTTTTGGTGAATATTTTTAGTTTTGACAAATGCATAGATTTATGTAATGACCACCAGAATCATAAACATCACCCCCAAAATTTCCTTCTGCCCCATTGAATTTAACCAGAATAAGTACTTTTTTTGTTGTTTTTAGTTGATTTCAGAGAAGAAGGGAGAGAGAGAGATAGAAACATCAATGATGAGAGAGAATAATCGATCAGCTGTCTCCTGCACACTCCCTACTGGTGACAGAGCTGCATCCCAGGCATGTGCCCTGATCGGGAATTGAGCCATAACCTCCTGGTTCATGGGCTGATGCTCAACCATTGAGCCACACTGGCCGGGCCAGAATGAATACTTTTAGTTGATTTCAGAGAAGAAGGGAGAGAGAGAGATAGAAACATCAAAGATGAGAGAGAATAATCGATCAGCTGTCTCCTGCACACCCTCCACTGTGGATGTGCCCGCAACCAAGGTACATGCCCTTGACTGGAATCGAACCTGGGACTCTTGAGTCTACAGGCCGACACTCTATCCACTGAGCCAAACCGGTCAGGGCAGAATGAGTACTTTTTAATGTAGTTTTGTACACTTTGCTGCCTCATAGTCCAATATTGAATAATATAATATTTGAAGATGGAAGCACACACTTTTCTTTTAAAGAGTTAAGAAGCCACATAATACTTAGAAATAATTATGGTCTTTTAAATCAAATATTTTCTGAAAGCTTTCATCTTTAAGTCAGAAAATTAAACATAATAGGTTAAAAGCAAAATCCTGACACCATGGCTTCCTTTCCACTTTGAAAAGAATAAATAGTTTTATATTTTCCCTTTTGCAGATATTGGTATATTTATTTCTAGAAAGTTTCAGATTAGGAGATTTAAAAATACTATCGTAAGTGTAGCAACTTGTGCCTACTTTTTGGTCAGTGATAAGAAATGAAATTTCCAAGGCACATATTTGTTCTTGGCTTCTCTTCTGTACAGTTCAGTGACAGCTACTGAGGTCTAATACTTGCTAAAGGGAATATAGCTAAACTAACAAAATTGTTTCCCAACGTTCGTTAATGGGCCTGTTAACGAACTCATTATTCATTTTTCTCGTTACCGTATTATTATAAAACTCTCTTCTCTAGTTTGAGGATATAAAGTTTTTTATAATCATATATGTGCTTAGTTTACTTTTTCTGGTTTTAATAATTTAAAAGAGATAACTATCCCTAACAGTTTGTGCTTTATCTTGATTGGTATCTCATCCCTTGACTTTATTTTTATTGATCCCTTTCTCCATTCACTCTAGTCACTTATTCCCAATAGCCACACTCTAGAAATTGGAAATTACACATTCATACATCCTTCTGTTGGGATTTTCTTTCTCTTGATTACATTCTGTATTTTCTACTTCTCCATCTTTACTAACTTCTTTATATTATTACTGAAACATGTTCAGTTGTTGTCCATTTAAAAATAAAAATACTGCCCTCCTCTGACCCTCTAGCTTCAGTTGCTACCCCCGCTGCCACTCTCCGTCCATTTCTAGTCCCACTTTTATGCAGCAGTATCAGTGAAGTGTCTGTTATGGGACAGTTCTAGTGCCATGAAACAGCAGTGAACAAAACAGGCTTCTTAGAAGTGTGGCTTCTTTTAACCAGCACGCTTTCCCAGTCCCACTTGCATCTCAGCCGGCTGCAGTCTGAGTGGTTTTCTCCCCGACCCTTGCCTTGCCTTAGACAGCCTCTTGTTTGCTGTGTCCAATGGTTCCTTCTCAGTTATTTCACATGACTTCTCAGATAGCATTTGTCTTTAAAACTGTCTTTGCCGTGTTTCTGGAATATCAGACTTACCAGACTGCCCTGCATTCTTTTCAGTCTTCTCTGCAGGCTCTCATTCTCTGCCCATCTTTCAGCTGTCAGAGTTCCTGTCCCAATGCTGCTGCTCTGTTTGGGAAATCTTATTTGCTGTTGTTGTTTCTTGGCTTTCATGGCTGATTGTTCCAAAGTTTTCATTGCCATCTAAGATCTTTTTCTAGAGCCCCAGGCTATTACTTTCAAACAGCCCATAGACAGCTCTAAGATGATTTGTAGGGCTTTACACTTGATATGCCTAAAGCTCAGTTCATCATCTTTATTGTCCTGTCTTCCAAGGCTCTTCTTTTTTTTTTTTTTCATTAAATTAAATCTTTATTGTTCAGATTATTACAGTTGTTCCTCTTTTTTCCCCCATAGCTCCCCTCCA
>NW_005360086.1:1869614-1893149 GCF_000412655.1 Myotis brandtii | reverse complement strand
CCCAGAGACTTGCCTGGAACTGGAGTTCAGAGCATTCGGGAGCTTGTGACTCCCTCCTGATTGAAAAAGACAACTGCGTCCTCAGTTGCCAGCCCTTTCTGCGTGTGCCTCTGTACCTCTGCACTTTACTTCCGTTCCTCCTCTGAGTCTCAGTGTGCTTTTCTCTTTCCTTCTAGTTGTAGAATTTCCACTCAGCTAGCCTTCCTGTGGTTCTGGATGATGTCCGTTTTGTCTTTTAGTTGTATTTTTGAAGTGGTTGTGCGAGGCAGCAATTTCTGGTGTTTACCTATGCCGCCATCTTGGTTTCTCCTCCAAGGCTCTTCTCATACCAACTTGTACTAACTCAGTGAATGAATGACCTCATCAGCCACTCAGGTCTCCATTCTAGATCTCTTCTTATTTTACAACCAATTGCAAATAATTGTTTGTTCCCTTTCTTTAAAAAACACACAACTGTTATCTGCCTCCGTTTGGGCTCTGCTTAAATGGCACACCCTCCTCTAGGAATTCTATCTTGATCCCATAGTTATAGCTTAGTTGTCACTGAAATACATTTTCATAGCACTGCATTTTATTTATTATGCCACTCTTCATTCTTTACTGTAATTTTTATATACCTTTCTTCTTGAATAGACAATAAGCTCAATGTGGCCAATACAGCTATGTCTTTTGCTCATTTTTGAGTCTTCACTACTTTGCACAGCAGCTAAGTGAATGAATTCCTAAATAGTTCTAACAGTTTTGCTTCACCTCTAAATCTATGATTCTTCATCTTTTGGAGTTAAAACTCTTTTCCTGAAGAGATCAGTGTACTTTTGGGGAAATGCCTGTACAGAACTAGATAAAATTGTGTGTACTTTCTCAAGAGGTTAATAGATAAATTGGAAGCCCATCTATGGACCCAACTTGAGAATCAAAGGTAAAATCAAATGAGGTGTCTATGATTTTGAAAACTACCAGGGAGTTTTTTGCTTGTTTTAGTAGGTAAAGTTTCCAAATACGCTAGACCTAAGTTTATGTTTGGTTGAAGTCTTGAATAGAAATGGGGCCATTTCCAGTTATGTTTTCCTTTTGGTTATGAGTTACTGTTTATTGATATATTTCAAAATGAAAATTTTGAACAATTCTTTTGATGATATATTAAATTATACACTAGATTTTAAGAGAATTCTTCATTAGGAATGTGTAAACTTGAGCAACTACATTATAGGACATGATTCTCATATAATACATATTTTGATTTTTCATATTTATAATATTTAAACTTTATTGTGTTTTGTTAATGGTTTCTACACATCTTTCCAATTTTATTGTCTCCTCTCATTTTGAAGTAAATGAGTGTAGATCTTGCTTTCTGAAAACAATCTAATTGAGGTTCTCTTTCATTTTTCTCTTGGGCTGCTTACCCAGGAGAATATTCTGGTGTGTATGCTTTTAAATACTTTAATATACTGCTTTTTAAGCAAGGTGTTCTTGGCTGCTGTTCTCATTTAATGCTTTCTCATCATTTTTTTTTCTGCTCCGCTATTTTTTGTGCCCTACACATATTTTCAGCTTTTATGCTTATCTCCCTGTATGCTTGAGAATTTATAGCAAACAAGGTCATTATATAAACTTCTTAAAACAAGTCTAAACTTTATTTCTCCTGACTCTATAGCTTTATTGAAAAGTTAACAATAGTGTTTAAATATTTTCACATATCTTGCCAAAATTCATTTTGAATTGGAATGTGAAACTTTTTTAGGTTTTCTTTATTTTCAGTTTTTGGAAAATACATAGATAATTAAACAAACACTATTTCTGATATTTAATTCTTCATGGTAGTAGTATTCTGATCTTTGAGAATATTTGAGATAATTATAATACAGACAAAATATGAGTCCATATATAAGCATTGAATTTCTAGCATTGCTAGGTTGGTTTTATGTTAAATTATCTTTAAGTCATTTGAAGTATTACCTTTTTTAAAAAAAAAAAATAAGGGACATGCTAACTCTGTTACATAGTTTTCTTTAGATATATTTTCTTCCTCTTTAGCTGTGTTATGAATATTGCTTCTCCCATTGTATATAATTTTCCAACGTTAGCTTAGGGTAAGTGAGCAATGAGTTTGGGTTTTTCTTTGCTTTTTTTATTTGTTTATTTTTGTGACTTTTTGAGATACATTCCCTACTGTGTTCTTTTATTTCTTCTGTTTTTTCTGAGTAATAAATTAGTTTTCTTCTCCTTAAAGATCACTATTTGGATCTTGCATTGAGTGCTCTACCTGCCTACCTTAGAGGACTTAGCAAATTACTAAACATGGTTCTGTAAAGTGACAACTGAACGTTCTCATTAACATTAACACTTTGAAGGAAACTTATGTTATTGATCTGGGGTTTTCAATGTAATTATATTCAATTATAGTATGCAATAGAATTGGTAAAGCATTTATTTTTTAGGTCTGACCTATCTGAGCATCTTTATGAATGAAGGAAATCATTGTAATTTCTGTCTTTTGCACATCATTATGCATTAAATCATGGCATTGTGATTCTAGATGTTTTTCATATCATGCATAAAACTTTACAGATTAACGACCTATTTTCATGTTGTTTCTTATACAAAACATTTCTTGTTCTTTGTTTTTGCTTTACATGGAATGCATGGGCTTTAAGAACATAATTTCTTTGGTAAGGTTTCATCTGCATTGGGGTTTCGTCTTTCGTTGGCCTTGTTTCTGCCTGTTCTCTATGAATAAGGTCTAATTTTTTGGCAAAAGGCTAAAATACCAGCCTATGATTTGGAAAGATTTCTGATCCATATTAATGCTGTTGCTTTTCCTCCCCCCAAATGCTGCTATATTTTATAATGTTTGGCAGAAAAGTCTTGATATTTTTGAAATATTTGGAGAAAATACAGACTAATGTTTATAAAGAATTGACTAGCGAAATCTTTAGCATTGTTTTGCGATGGAAATTATAATTTTATAACCCACTCAGGTAGATATATCAATTTAAATTATAGACAAAATGAGATTACTAAAGATAAAATTTATAAAATTTGGAACGATAGCTTATAAGTCATATAATTTTTGATAAATTTATTTTCAAAGTTTTTATCCTTTTTTTTTTTTTGTAGGAATGGGTCGTGAAGTTGAGAATCTTATATTAGAAAATACACAACTGTTGGAAACCAAGTAAGTATATATAGACTTTTAATAAGGGAAAGATGCTGAATTTTCTTCTTGTCTAAGTCAATGACATTTCTCCATTTCAACACAGCACTAATGCAGTCTTATTACCCCCATCTTATTCTCCTTCTCTGTGTATGGGTTTGTGTACACACACACACAGGTCATGGGACCTAATTTCACGGATGAGTAGTTTTCGTTGCTCAGTTTGTTTGCAGAGATTTTTATCTTTCCACTATACAGTTATTTGGGCTTTCTGTTAATATTTCTGCAAAAATGTTTTGCTCTATACCCAGCCCACCTATTTAGAGTTCCCACTATAGTTGTAGGTTCTCAGGTACAGTTTGTGGGTCTTAGGCTCTCAAACACATTGGCATCTGGTTTAGTGGGGTGGGTCCTGAGTCATGTGGAAAACATCAGGCCACATTGTTAATTTGTTGTGTCAGAACAACGTTGGAACATTTGTGTATGTCCAAAACAGACTGAATCTGTAATGACTCCTATGCCCACTGTACCCAAAAGGAAAATAGATCGTAGATTTTTTTTTCTAGTTCAGACTTTTTTCTCATTAATTATTAAAGGCAAATATAAGAATTAATTTTACTTTATTGACTAGGTAATATCTCCAGAACTTATTAACAACAATACCCTTATGGATGCTACATTTATCCACAAACGACCTCAGGTAGAATGCCTTTGAAGTACTCAGTTATTCAGCTTTATGATTGTATATATTTGAGTCTGCAGAAGAATAAGCTGAAAGATGGAAAGGATATGTATTTGTAATGATGCACTTGAAATATGTGTTTCTTAGAAATGCTTTGAATGTAGTGAAGAACGATTTGATAGCAAAAGTGGATGAACTGACCTGTGAGAAAGATGTGCTGCAAGGGGAGTTGGAGGCTGTGAAACAAGCCAAATTGAAGCTGGAGGAAAAGAACAAAGAACTGGAGGAAGAGCTGAGGAAGTAAGTGTTCACTGTGTTGCTCTAAACCTGACAGTCTTGGCCAGTGAGCCTGCACCGCTTATAAGGAGAGCCCTGAGACTGGTGCCGTCGCCCTTCTCAAACCAGGAAGAGCCAGGAGCTGCCTGGGACAGGGTCAAGTGCCAACTGATCGCCTCTGCTGTGAGCAGGTCCCCCATTTACTGAATATTAGCATTATTGTGTTTGTCACGATATGAAAAAAAGTTAGAAGAACTATTGAAATACTGTTAATAAGGAAATTAGAAACACTCTTTTCTTTCACCCAACCTTTTTTAATATGTGGGTCCCCCACCCCCCTTGTATAGTGCTGTGGTAATGTCCTAAATAAAGGCAGCTAAATAAAGACTCTGTTTGGAAACAGAAATAATCATTTGGTGGTGGTTAAAACTTGTTACCTACTCTTTCATTCTTTGAAAAGGTGAACTCAACTCACATAACATGTTTTGTGTGTTTTTCCCGCTAGAGCTCGTGCAGAAGCTGAAGATGCAAGGCAAAAAGCAAAAGATGACGATGATGTAGGTTTGCATTTTTGGGGCTTTTTTTCTTATCACAATTTTGTATTGGGGGGAAGTCTCGCTAATTAAACTTTGGGTAGAGTATTATAAAGATTTTTAAAAAGCCAGAGACATGTTTGTGGTCAGGAGTTGGGTAGCTTCTGCTCCCATGTGCTGTCCAGATACAATTTTCTAGCTGCATGTGATGTGCTTATTTTCCTCTGGCTCTATGCTCTGACCTGCATGTTGAAGCTCATGGACCAACAGGGACATTTTGAGTTTTTGGTTTTTGTTTGGCTACAAATTTTCACTTAGAAATATGAAAAATTAATAAAAATTGTTCAATAGCATTAAACATTAAAAAGATGAAGGGAAGAGAGTGGGTGGGGATGGAGAAGGGTACAGGTGGGGGTGATAAATGGTGATAAAAAAAAATAAAGTCTAGCATTTAATACTAGGTCACTAGCCCATAATGTCATCAACATATTTCAATACAAAAATATAAATATGAGCTTCTTCCCAATATTATTAGCATACTAGGCTATTCTGTTGGTAACTATTTTATCATTCCTATAACAGGTGCTTGCTACTTGAGCTTCAGACTTGAGCTATATGGGTGTCCTGGACAGAATAATTAGTTGGTGCCCCTTCAATCTCATATTTGTTTTTTAATACAATATTTGATACATAAAATATATATGTAACATAACTAAGTTATGGATAGTAACTTAACATTAGAATTAACATTATGAACCCAACCGACACTCTAACCAACTGAGCTACCCAGCCAGGGCCAGCAATTAACTTTTTTGGTTAGAGTTTAAAATCTGCACTATTCTTTGTATTTATTTTATGTTCAAATATCTGTATTTATATTTGGAAATTAAATTGTCTACCTCTTTTTGTTAATAAGTAATTATTTATATCTCTTTATTGGTTTTATTTTTATAAGGTCATTTTAAGTGATTCATTAGATTAGAAGTTAAGGAATGTTTAAAAGCTTGAAGATTTCCTTAAGTCTGAAATAATACCAAAACAGGTATAGGCTCTCAGAGTGATCTGTAGTCTTCTTTTCATTACAGAGTGATATTCCCACTGCCCAGAGGAAGCGGTTTACTAGAGTAGAAATGGCCCGAGTTCTAATGGAGAGAAACCAGTATAAAGAGAGATTGATGGAGCTTCAGGAAGCTGTTCGATGGACAGAGATGATTCGGTTTGTATGAGAAGTATCTCTGGTGTTTTTCTAGTATTGTTTTTTAGTTTTTCTGGAAATGCCTTCATTCAGAATTAAGCCCCTTGCTCTCTTTACTAGGAGAGACTTTCAAAAGTAATCCTTGGAATTGGCAACAGAATGTGATTAAAATGGGCGTCTTTTGGGCCAGTAAAGGGCTCTTGGAGAATGTTCCCATAACCTCTTAAACACAATTGTTATTACTTAGGAATGGTGTTCATTTCTCAGGAGAATATAGAAATTGACGCTACTTTTGCAGTAATGTCAGGGAAATACAAGCATTTCATAGGCCAATAGGAAACAGTCATTTTTACTCAGTGTCTTCCTGTACAATGGTCTTGCTGAATTTTATCTCCCTTTCCACTTCATGCAAAATACTACTTCTGTTGAGATCTTTGTCAGTTGGATCTTAAATCTCACCTCTAGTGCTGCCATCTAATGGTCAGATTCTCAGTAACAGTATTCCTTTAATTTAGGAAGAGCTCATGAAAAGTTTGTAGTCACACCCTAATTTGCCCACATTTTTGAGTTTGGACTATTACATCAGATTTACCAGTAATAGTACACACATACACATTCTTTTAAAGTTTATGAACATATTTTCTAGTCTCCAACTTTTACTGTCTTATGATTACATCATATATTTAGTAGTTTATATATCCTCTACCAATGTTGTACTAGAATTCTTCTGTATAGCATATTTACAGTTTGCTAAAATTTTAATTGTGTATAGCTACCAAGAAGGAAGGAGATTAGTATTCTAATCTGTATTTATTGTACAAGTCCTAAGAAATGTGTTTGTAACTCCAGCATTTAATGGATATTAAATAATTGAATAAATATTTTAAAAACCGAGGCATATAGGTAGGCTCCATTTTTGTTCTTGTTAATCTTCACCCAAGGATATTTTTTCCATTGATTTTTTTTTTTTTTTTGAGAGAGAGAGAGAGGGGAAGGGAGCTAGGGGAGGGGGGTCAGGGGGGGGGAGACACATCAATTGATTGCTTCCTGCATGCACCCCAACTGGGGCTGGAGATCAAACCTGAACAGCCAAGGTCTGTGCCCTTTACCAGGAATCTCACCTGAGACCCTCCAGTGCGCAGGGTGGCGCTCTAGCCACTGGATCCACTGGCCAGGACTGTAGGCTCCACTCTCATTGTTCTTCTTAATTCTAGCAAGTGGCAGTCAACAGGTGGAGATCAATGGTATCTGGTATCTTAATACATTTTTTAAGTTCTTTTTTTTATTATTGATTTCAGAGGGGAAGGGAGAGAGAGATAGAAACATCAATGATGAGAGAGAATCATTGATCGGCTGCCTCCTGCACACCCCCTACTAGGGATCGAGCCTGCAACCCAGGCATGTGCCCTTGGCTGGAATCGAACTTGGGACCCTTCAGTCCACAGGCTGACACTCTATCCACTGAGCCAAGCCAGCTAGGGCTGATATCTTACTTTTAACTTTTTTTTATTGAATTACGATGTTTTTAATTTAGCCTTTTACAAAAAGGGAAAGGGGAGTTTCTCATCCTTACCATCCTACTGAATCACTCTGAAATGCCTTATTTTCTAAAATTTTGTTGAATTACCTATCAATCTAGTTCATCCCTTTCTTTGGTCATCTTTTCAGTGATGGAAAAGTTTTAGTCCTGTGAAAAATAACCTATCGAAACAGTAAAATTACAAGCTATTCTGAGAGCTGGGTTTCTTTTTTCTTTTTTCATGTAGAGCATCAAGAGAAAATCCAGCCATGCAGGAAAAAAAAAGGTCAAGCATCTGGCAGTTGTAAGTATCTAAAAAACACATAAAGACAGTAGATAGCACTTTGAGACAAGATTACAGTCAAAATTTATTTTCAAAGAATGCTTTGGTGTCTCCTCCCTTCCTCAGTTCTTCCCTCCCTTCCTTCCTGCCTACATTTCTTAAATCTGGGATATGTAGCTAAACTGAACTTTTTCTTTTTGATATGTAGTGTGCCAGCTCGGTAAGGCTGTTCTTGAGGACAAAAATATTGCTGTCGTAAGCCGCATCATTTTGGTTATGCATTTGATGGAATCCTCTACTAAGTTAAATAAAATAACAGGGAGCTATTCAGAGTTGATAATTACCTGGATCCCCATTAATAAATGGCTGCTTCACTGGTGCTTCACTGGTTGTGTGATTGTAAAAATCTTTACAAAGCGAAGATTAGAAATTCAGTGTTTGTGGGGTTTGAGTAGTATATGTCGGTTTTGGACTTGAGTTAGTAGTATGTTCATGCTAGAAGTACTGTGTGTTTAGTGAGCTTAATACTTACCCCTTTTTGGTGAATCTCCTATTTAATAGAAGTATTGGTCTTTTTGAGTGGGTGTGAAAATAGTTATTTAGGTTGAGTTTAATAAGAAAATGTATAAGCTGTGTATTAAAATGGTAATGTGTGTTCTAGTACTTTATTGTAACTATTTTTAGAACTGGTTACTAGGCTTCTGTTCAAGCCATGAAGCCATAACCTTGCTTTCTAACAGCCACTGTCAGATGGCACCAAGTAGGAGCTGGCTAAAGGGGCCATCTTCTTTTATGTCTTCATTACGAGCAGTTCCTGGTACTTCAGAGCGTCTCCCTTTCGTTAGGGGAATTGCTAATTAAAGAACAGGGATCTGCCAGGCTCAGCATAGTTTCTCTTTCCTGAATGTCTGCATTTGGCTGTGAGTTACTGCTAAGGCTGCACTGTGTGACCACAAATTTTTTTTTGCCAGTTTTTAACTCATTGCCTTGTAAAAGCACTCTGGAATTTGTGGGAAATTATGGATTGTTTTTTACAGTGCATGTAATACATATATAGACATATACATACTCACTTTTTTCTTTTTAGTTTTAGCCGACTTTTTAGCTCCTCAAGTAATACTACTAAGAAACCCGAACCACCTGTTAATCTGAAGTATAACGCACCCACCTCTCATGTTACTCCTTCTGTCAAGAAAAGAAGCAGCACCTTATGTCAGCTCCCTGGGGATAAGTCCAAAGCCTTTGACTTCCTTAGTGAAGAGTAAGTATTTTCCAGACTAGTTGTTATGCCCTCAATAAGTCAGCAGTTCTGAATATTCTCACCACTTAACAGTTCAGCTGTAAAGTTTCAGATAAATCTATATATAAACTATGTCTGCAACTTGGCTATTGTAAATAAATTATTTATAGCCAATACATTTTAGGAAAATTGCATCTGTTTTCATAAAGAGAAGGAAATTTTTAATGTCTCCTTTTTCTGGTATGACAACATTGATAAATACTAATAGAAATGCTAAAGGCTTATATTACTTTTTTTTAGTGTCAGAAGGACTTGGCTTTTCAGTCTGACTCTGCTTCTCATTAGGTGTACAGAAACTTGGTACATAAACCTCTTAGAGCCCCAGTTTCTCGGCCAGTGAAATGAGTATGATAATCTATCTCAGATGTGTTAGGATTAAATTATATAGGTTATAGTATCTGTAAAGTGTCTGACACACAGGTAGATTTGTTAACTATAAGATACCAAGCAAGTCACCTCACAAAAATTTAAATGGCCTAGAGAAAGACAAATTATTTTCATGGTATTTTACTGCACAGCTCTAAAGCTTACCAAGTCAGTTTGCATATTTGTCTTCTGGAACAAGTAAATGGGATCCAGAAGTTAACCTGTTATCTTCCTAAGAAGATAATTGATTTATTGGTCTTCAGTCACTCCTATCTAGCACATTCCCTGCATTAGAAAATTCTCAGTATATATTTGTTGAATGAACCAAAAAAATGAGGAAGCAAAAATATTTAAGGATTTTCCCTTTCATATAGGTAAAATTTAAAACCTGATAGAAATTTGATTCAATATAATAGGCTGTTTACTAAACTGTTAAAACTTGGACACTGTATTCACTGCATAACTTGAAAAGACCAGCTATGGTATAACACTTTTTAAGGAGGAATCTTAGTCTGAAGTAAACCAATCTGAAATCATGTAAATTTTGTGTTGTTATTTTTACTCTTTTTAGAAGGAGAGTTGTTGTAATCACTTAATTTGAAAAGGAATGTTTTTTCCTTTTAGAACTGAAGCTAGTTTAGCCTCACGCAGAGAACAAAAGAGAGAACAGTATCGTCAGGTGAAGGCCCATGTTCAGAAGGAGGATGGAAGAGTGCAGGCTTTTGGCTGGAGCCTGCCTCAGAAGTACAAACAGGTACCGTGTGAGCATCGTAAGAGCATCTAGTGCAGCGGTTCTCAACCTGTGGGTCGTGACCCCTTTGGCGGTCGAACGATCCTTTCACAGGGGTCGCCTAAGACCATCCTGCATAACAGATATTTACATTATGATTCATAACAGTAGCAACATTACAGGTATGAAGTAGCAACGAAAATAATTTTATGGTTGGGTCACAACATGAGGAACTGTATTTAAAGGACCAGAAGATTGAGAACCACTGATCTAGTGGAAAATGCCAGGGACAGGAGTGTGGCTGGGCATGAAGGAATCAAAAACCACACCCCGAACCCGCTCATTTCAAGCTGCTTGCACTTGGCATCCATTGAGAGAAGTGCTGGAGGTAGTGGTTTTCAGGCTGTTTTCCACCCTAGAGTTCAAAAGAAATGCCTCTGAGTCTAAGGAGGGAGACAGGTCAACAGAGGTGGCCGAGTGCATGAACTTACGTATCCAGCTCTGTTTTAATACTTGAAGATTTCATTTTTTGAAAAGCAGCATCTATTGTTTATACGTTTTAAGAAGCCATTGGCATGGAGCCTTTCAAACACTTGACTTAAAACTCAGTTCAGGTGTTCAAGAACTTTACCTGTCTACTCCATATTACCTATTCCCAAATGACTCAGTTCATGCTTACACACACACACACTCACATATTCACTCTCTCTTTCTCTCCCTCCCTCCCTCTCTCTCCCACTCCCCCACATACGTGAATTAGTCTGTCTTCTGATATTTCATAGCATCTTGTTTATTTTTCCCAATTGCCACTTGATTTTTTTTCATTTTTCAAATAAGAATAATAAGGTAACTCCTCTTTCTCTCCCCTCCCAAATTATTAGGTAACCAATGGTCAAGGGGAAAATAAGATGAAAAATTTACCTGTGCCTGTCTGTCTAAGGCCTCTAGATGAAAAAGATACATCCATGAAGGTAAATAAATTTTGAAGTTAAAGAAGCTACTTCTTAAAATCTGGGTGGACGTTTTTCTAAACAAAATTGTTAAATCCTACTTTTGTGGATCAGATTTTTTATTTTGTAATTTTAGACTGGGATACTTTGAATATTAAAGACCTATATTTATAATCATTAGAATTTTAAAGAAAATGTGAAAAATTCTAAACATTTTTAGATAAAAAGTGACTTAATACTTTTTATTTTTTAACTCTAAAAGCTGTGGTGTGCTGTTGGAGTCAATTTATCTGGTGGGAAGACCAGAGATGGTGGTTCTGTGGTTGGAGCTAGTGTGTTTTACAAGGATGTTGCTGGTTTGGATGCAGAAGGCAGTCAGCAGCGGAGTGCATCTCAGAGCAGTTTAGACAAGCTCGATCAGGAACTGAAGGTAAGCGTGTGCATCAACGCTTGTCTCCTGGTGCCTGAGACTGTTAGTTAGCTCTTTGGTCCAAAACTTACTTCTGGGTTTAACTTCTAGTTGGGATTACTGCGCCCTTGCTTCTTCCTCACTCTTTCTCTTTTTTCAAAATCAGTTTTATTGAGATTTATTTTACACTCAGTAAAGTGTATACTTGAAATGTTTATGGTCCAGAGTTTGGACAGATGTGTGCAAGTATGTAACAACTGTCACAGCCGAGATACAGACCATTTTTGTCACTGATCTGCTTTAACTGCTAGTTCTTATGTGCTGGTTAATGTGGAAAGACAGCAGTATTTTCAGCCTTCCAAATAATCTGGAAATAAACTTGAAATAGTGTTGCCCTTGACTGTAGTAGCACAGCCTTTTTACTGTTTGTACATATCATTTCTAATACTCATTTCTTTACTTTGCAGGAACAGCAGAAGGAGTTAAAAAATCAAGAAGAATTATCTAGTCTAGTCTGGATCTGTACTAGCACTCATGCAGCTACAAAAGTGATTATTATTGATGCTGTTCAACCAGGCAACATCCTAGACAGTTTCACTGTTTGTAATTCGCACGTCCTGTGTATAGCAAGTGTACCAGGTAAGAGTGAGCCGTGCCCCTGTCTTCCCACCTTCAGCACCTCCTTTGCAGGCCCTAATTTGGTTACTGGAGATATAGTCATGCACCACTTCTAGGAGTTGTGTTCTACTTGGGAAGACCAAAAATAAGCTGGGAACAAATGACTAAACCTGATATTTTCAGACGGTGTGAAGAAAATAAAATAGTGCTAATATTAGATGATGACTGGAAGGCAGAGCACAAAGGATTATTTAGATTTATTAGTAAGGGAAAGCTTTCTAAAGTTTTAGATTAAATCTTATATGATAAATACATTGGTTTAAAAATGAAATAAGTTTGTGATATATCTATAAGTGGAATATTATATAAAAAGGAATGAAATTCTCATACATGCTACAACATGGATTAACCTTAGAAACATTATGCTAAGTAAAATAAATCGGACACAGAGGACAAATATTATGATTCCACTTAGGTGAGCTATCTGGACAAGGCATTTCATGAAGACAGAAGTCGATTACCAGGGGCAGGAAGGGGTGGGGCTGGGGAACCAAATTATTATTTAATTGGTACAGATTTTCTGTTTGGGGTGATGTGAGAGTTTTAGACATGCATAGTTTTGATGACTGTACAGCATTATAAATGCCATTTGAATTATACATTTAAAAATGGTTAAAATGGTCCTAGCCGGTTTGGCTCAGTGTATAGAGCGTCGACCTGTGGACTCAAGGGTCCCGGGTTGATTCCATTCAAGGGCACATGCCTGGTTGCCAGCTCGGTCCCCAGTAGAGGGCGTGCAGGAGGCAGCCAATCAATGATTTCCTCTCATCATGGATGTTTCTATCTCTCCCTCTCCCTTCCTCTCTAAAATCAATAAAAATATTTAGAAAAGGTTAAGATGGCAAATGTTATGTGTATGTGTGTATATGTCTGTATCTGACTACAATAAAAATTTTTTAATGCAATACGAATAAAAACAGCTTTCTAAATTAAAAAAAACAAGAGGTTTATCTTTATACTGCAAATGCTTAGTTTTTAAATGTGTTACTAATGCTTAAGGCACTGTGTACATTTAGGGTGACTAATTTTTAATAGTGGTAGGCAGAAGTCCATATTTCAAATAGCAAATATAATTTACATATATTTAGATTTCATTGGTTTTAACCTCATTAGGTGGCTGCCTAGGAGCTCATATTAAGAGCAGAAGCATAATTTCTGACATTTTCATGTTTTCTTTTGCTTGCATTACTAGAAGTATTATCTTAATTTTTTTTTAATATATTTTTTATTGAGTTTTTACAGAGAGGAAGGGAGCGGGATAGAGAGGTAGAAACATCGATGAGAGAGAAACATCGATCAGCTGCCTCCTGCACACCCCCTACTGGGACGTGACCGCAACCAAGGTACATGCCCTTGACCAGAACCGAACCTGGGACCCTTCAGTCCGCAGGCCGATGCTCTATCCACTGAGCCAAACCGGTTAGGGCAGAAGTATTATCTTAAATTTTTAAGCTGCTTTCCATTTTGTGAAGGTTAGTTTAAAAAAATGTTAAAGCTATCTTTGGCAGTATATTCAAATAACTATTTGCCTTTACCTATACACTCTTATTTAAAACCCATAGTTGCTTTTATGGAGAAAAAGCTAGTTATATAAGTTTACTTAGCATTAAAAGAAGGTTTATCTTGTGTTTTTAGGAGCACGAGAAACAGACTACCCTGCAGGAGAAGAGCTTTCAGAATCTGGACAGGTAGACAAAGCGTCTTTATCTGGAAGCATGACAAGCAATAGCTCAGCAGAGACAGACAGCCTGTTGGGAGGCATCACAGTGGTTGGCTGTTCCGCAGAAGGTGTGACAGCAGGTGCCACTCCTCCTAGTACCAACGGTGCTTCTCCAGTGACAGAAAAACCACCAGGTACAGCCATCCTCCTTACATACCATCTGTATAGCACCAGAGCCTGTTCCAGATGCCTCACAATGGACTTAATCTGGATCTTAAAGTAACAAGAATGAAAGAACATAAAAGAAGATGCTGTAATGATTGTTAAATGAAATTATGAATTCTCAATGTCATGATATAGTGCAGAGGTGGGAGAGGGTAGGTGGAGTGGAATTCTGTAGCGAGGGTTTGTACAAGGAAGTTATTGATAGAAAAGTTCAAACTCAGAATGGTTAGCATGTTTTATTTACTTTTTAGAAAAGGAAGCAGAAAGTAGTGAGATTGATGAAAATGTTCCGACGGCAGAAGAAGCAACTGAAGCCACAGAAGGCAATGCAGGGTCAGCTGAAGATAACATGGACGTCTCCCAAACGGGCGTGTACACAGAGCACGTCTTCACAGACCCTTTGGGAGTTCAAATCCCAGAAGACCTCTCACCAGTGTATCAGTCAAGGTATCCAAATGGGTCAATAACTTAGGAAACCACATCAGTACACACACAAAAGGAACCAAAATAACCTCAGTCAGCCAAAATATTCCCACTAGTTCAGTGGTTCCCAGCCTTCTGGCCCTTTAAATACAGATCCTCATGTTGTGACCCAACCATACAGATGGTGTCTTCACTGCCAGGCAGGTGAAGTCCTTGCCAGGTGTGCAGCTTGGAGAACGGAACAAACGTGGATTTTAGCTCCACATATGCTCTCCACAGCTGAGTGTCCTTAAGCAAAACCTGTACAACCATATGGGATGGACGTGGACCCTGGCTAGGGAGCTGTAGCCTTGGAACTGTAGCATTTTCGCTAGACTTGTTTTTTCTCCCTCAACTATCTTTCTTGACCTCTAGCTGGCTTTTCTACTTATTGGTGACCTGCTGGAGTGGCTCTGCTGTATCAGAGAGAAATTTTAATGTTATTCCCTTTAAAGTTTGTCAAATTTTCATAGGGAATTATATATCAATTATATCTAGAACATATTATTGAAATTATATATTTATATTTAAAATATATTTAAATGTATTTTTTCCAGAACTATTATCTGCCCCTTTGAAAGTAGTTTTTTGTTTTAGAGTAGTGGTTCTCAACCTTCTGGCCCTTTAAATACCGTTCCTCATGTTGTGACCCAACCATAAAATTATTTTCGTTGCTACTTCATAACTGTAATGTTGCTACTGTTATGAATCATAATGTAAATATCTGATATGCAGGATGGTCTTAGGCGACCCCTGTGAAAGGGTCGTTCGACCGCCAAAGGGGTCTCGACCCACAGGTTGAGAACCGCTGCACTAGTTGGTATTGTTGTGGCAGACTTAGATGCCATTACTTATTCCCACTATGCTATTCCTTCCTCTTCATTGTCTCTGGATATCCCCCCCCCCACCCCCATTTGCTCTCTTTCCTTCTAATTTATGAAAAAAGTCTTGTCTATAAAATACATTAGTCAAAATTTTTCTGGTCATTTTTTCCTCTAGAATTATTATTTTTTTAATTGTATTCACTGTCTTCCATTCTATTAATAATTCTTGCTATTTTAATCCCTACCCCTACTCTCACTCCCACTCTAGTCAGCAGTGAAATTGGCCATTGTTTCAATTTCCTATGTGGGCTTGGATGACCTTTTTGAATTTAGCTCTCTGGCAAACATTTTATTAAAAGACAATTTGTTTTAGACTCTTTCTTTAAAAGGTTGGTTAATCTAGGTCCATTTCATGAATTCTTTAATTTTCTTTCTTGCCTACTCTAGGTCTTGCAGATAGGGGTTTATCTAAACTGGATTTTTTTTTAATTTAATATTTTTCCTCTTAGTATATAGAACAACCAAATATCTTAACATTTAATTGTCAATTTAAGAATAAAGTCATGCCCTGGCTGGTGGCCCAGTTGGTTGGGCATCAACCTGCACCGAAAGGTTGCCAGTTTGATTTCCAGGCAGGACACATGCCGGGTTGTGGGCGACCCCTGGTAGGGAGCCTGGGGGAGGCAGCAGGTCGATGTTTTGCTCTTACATCAATGTTTCTCTCTCCCTCTCCTTCCCTCTCTCTAAAAGTAAATTTAAAAAGAAAATAGTCATCTTTAAATATTGGAATTAGTACATTTGTCTGTTGAATTTGATAACTCAGTTATATCTATTATATGTGGCAATCTAAAAGAAAGAAGGCTGTGAGTGAATGCAAGCTTATTAATTTATTTTAGAAAATTCTTTATATTTTACCCTCCTTTCTGTGTATGTGTGTGGTTTTTAAAACAAACCATCCCTTCCTCTTTTCTCCTTTAAGAAGAAACTGATAAAATTCAAAGTAACTGTAAGGGAGAGGCATAATTATAGTCTGGATAGTAACTGCTATATTTCATTACCATTTCATAACTCCATGTTTGCAACTTGGTCCTCCTAGTATGTTAATTTTCTTCTGGTACAATTGTTTAAATATTTAACATAAGCATTTAACTTTGGCTTTTCTGGAATTTTAGAGTTTGATTTTTTTTTTTCTTAAACTGTACACTAAAGTATAGAAATGACCAACCCCTGAAAACTAACTGAGCACACTCAGCTTTTTTTCCTTTTGTCCCACCTTTCCCAGTAATGACTCAGATGCATATAAAGATCAAATATCAGTGTTGCCAAATGAACAAGACCTGGTGAGAGAAGAAGCCCAGAAAATGAGTAGCCTTTTACCAACTATGTGGCTTGGAGCTCAGAATGGCTGGTAGGTGCCAACTCTTTTAATATTAGAGTATCTTTAGTCTTTTACCTTTGCTTTAGAAACCAAAGATACGTAAAATGTGGTACACATAAGTATAAACAAAGAGTACACATTAAAGCAAAGAATTTTATATACACATAAGTTTTAATGTTATATTACAACAGTCACATAAACTGGACTTGCATTGGTTCTGAATGGTAAACCACACGTTTCTCTGTCATGGTGTCCCCTTTATATAATATTCTTGGAAGAAGAGGTTAATAACATTTTAAAATTTGAATGATCCAGAAATAGAAGATCCTGAATAGCACACAGATGGAGAATTACTGATGCATATATAGGAGGCTTATGTAGGATTAAACTAATGTATTTGGCTGCAGGAAGACCCAAATCCAAACATAACTTTTCAGTAGAGTTACTAGGAAAACCAGGACAGATCAGTCTGAAAGCTTACCAGGTGATAACAAACATTGTTATCAAAGTGAACACTGGTCTGTTCACTTTCTAGTGGTGTGGGGGGTCTTAACAAAATTATCCTTTTCCTGAAGTTAAGCAAGGTCACTAGTGTATCTTTTCCATAGTGGTCTAATACTATACAATGAAGGATGGGCAGACTTTTTCCACAGAGGGTCAGATAACAAATATGTTAGGCTTTGTAGCCATATAATCTCTGTTGCAACTTCACAGCTATGCTGTGTGATGCAAAAGCAGCCATTACTTTGACAATATGTAAGTGGGTTAGTGGGACTGTGTTCCAATAAAACTTTATTTATGTTCACAGAAGTGTGAGTTGCATACAAATCTCATGTCATGAAATACTCTTTGATTTTTCCCAACCATGTAAAACTATTTTAGCTTATGAACTGTACTAAGGCGGGTGGAGGGCTGGATGTGTCCTGCAGGCCTTGGAGTGCCTCTGCCTGATGTAAACCACTGTCTTCACAAAGTTGTAGTTCAGTCTAGTAAAAGGATGATCGTTTTTTAAAACAGGATTTTGCCCAGGATTCTGAAATGTGGGGTAGCCTGCAATTGACCCTGCATTCTAGCTCTGGCTTTTATTCTTCATATGTTTCTGTTTGCTTAGCAGCTTATTTCTCTGCCTTAGGCCTACCCATACTCTCATTTTTTCCCTAAAATGTGTATGTTACTCCTTTTTCCTCCTGAAGGAACTTTGTGGTCATTAGTAGACGTAAGCAATGACTTGATGTTCTCGATGCCTTACCAGTCTTGATTTTGTTCTTGCAGTTTGTATGTCCATTCATCTGTAGCCCAGTGGAGGAAATGTCTCCATTCTATTAAACTTAAAGATTCGATTCTCAGTATTGTGTAAGTTTTATTTTAGAAATTCTTTCTTTTAAAAATACTATATCTTGGTTTAAACTAGATTTTAAGACTATTAAAGCTAACATGTATGTCATGACTAAATCAGTATCCATATTATTTTTACCTTCTTTATAGAATTAGAGAAGTTGAGTGAGATGAAACTAGAAAGTAAAATAGAAAAACTTGCCAGGTTGGTACTTCACCATGCTATGAGTTCTCTAGTGCTCTGTGGGAGACAACCAATTAATACCTGTGAATATACATTTGTTTCAGAATATTCTTTACACTCTGTGAATATGTTGACTAAGGCTTTTACTAGTCCTTTCCATGTGCTGACTATCAAAAACCAGTGTGTCTCTTAAGTGACAGAGCTGCCTCTGCTAGTTCTACTCGAGGTGTGTGTCTCTGGTCTGTGGACCTTTTGTCAACAGTCTGTGATGAGGAGTTTGTGCCCCACCGTGAACATCTGGGTCACCACATACGCTGTTTATCTAGTTCAGCTGACATTTTTATAGCACAGCTCTCTCAATGAAGAAAGGGGTGTGTTCATTTAGCTTCTGATGTGAGCTCCTCATCTTTCATGTACTGGCCCTCTGAGAGCCTCTGAACTAGTTCAGTATTATGTGGTCCCTTCTGTATTCCTGATGGAGAGTTCTGAAATCCTCTTTCCTGTTTGCAGACACGTGAAAGGAATTGTGTTAGTGGCCCTGGCTGATGGCACCCTTGCTATCTTTCACAGAGGAGTTGGTGAGTTGTTATGAATAGATAACAAGTGCACTCACTTGTTGCATTGCAAAAGCATTTTAAACAGATTGGTTTTTTATGCTTTAAAGAAATGATGCTTAATAGGAGAAAGAATAAAGGTTTAAACTGAATACTAACAATGTGTGATAGCAGTAAATATGTGAGTGCCTGCTTGGAGGTATACATTTATATTATACCTCAGTGAAAGTATGTTTACCATACTGAGCAAGCAGTTTAACATTTCATGGTCCTCTTATATAATGTGATATGGAGGTGCTGGTTTTTCATTCATACACTTATTCAATTGGGAGAAATTTTTCTTTGTCCAGTATTTAAAAAATAATTTGCATCTACTTATATTTGGTAAGTATATAATAAAAGCCTAAGTGACCATTACGGCGGAATGACTAGAACAACCGGTCTCTGTGATGCGCACTGACCACCAGGGGGCAGGCGCTCAACGCAGGAGCTGTCCCCATAGGGGGCAGAGTGCTCCCATAGGGGGAGCACTGCTCAGCCAGAAGCCAGGCTCACCGCTGGTGTGCATAGCGGTGGTGACAGGAGCCTCTCCCACCTCCGTGGCAGTGCTAAGGAAGGAGCAGCAAGCAGGCAGGTGGTCAGGAGCGAGGGGTCCCGGACTGTGAGAGGGCACAGGCCAGGTAGAGGGGACACCCCCCACCACCACCAGTGCACAAATTTCGTGCAGTGGGCCTCTAGTTTAAAATAATTTTTAATTGGATAAGGTTTAATGATTTTCATGTTATGTTATTTACATTCTTCCCCTTTAAAACAGTGTTTCCACCATCTTTTGGAGAAATGTGAGGTCTATGAGATACTTGGGTGGCTTTATAACTGACTGGCACCTAGAGATAGCTGGTTGATGACTACATAACAAAAAGAAGGAAAGCCCTCTATTTTACCTTGTTCAGGTTCTTTACAGACTTTGAGTGCAATCATCACCAGAACTTATGAGGAAGATTCTGTTGTCACCCTCATTTTATAGATGAGGAAACTGAGGCAGAGTGTTTTAGTCACTCAGTAAGTGGAAGAGCCTAGGAAAAACAGTAAATGTTTTAGTGTACTGGGTCCAAAATTATATTAACAGAGCAACACAAGCAAAGTACATTTAATAAAGAGATGCCAAGTTCTGCATTTGGGTTCAGAAGAGTGAGAATTCCTTAAAGGTTGACTACAAATTCAGTCTGAGTTAGCTAACGTCATAAATCTCATAGGTAGTAGAATAGGGTTCCACTCTGGTAGCTAGACAGCATGAAATGCACATGGATGGACAAAGAGGAACTAGGCTGAAGGGCCCAAAGACGTGCCAAGGATGCTTGGTTTTGAAAGGAGAAGACATGGGGCAGTAACAGAAGCTGCTTCCATTGGGCAAAACTATAAACTAATGGGAGACTACATATGAGGAGGCAGACTTCAGCCAGGTGTGGGGAGTATTTTGCTGACAGTTACAGCTTCCTGAAAGTGGAACAGCTGTTTTGTGAGGCATTGTGTTTTCTTTCACTGAAATTGTTGAAGCAGAGCAAGCTACCAGCATTGGCTCTCATTTGTATTCTGTCATCGCTAAAATTATAGGACACGTGATTCCTAACGTTGCCCTTGACTTCTACCCAAGAAAATATATCAGAATGCAAGTGAGTGAGAGATGTCATCCCCCAAATAATTTTAATCCTTGCTCATTCTTAAATATTATTATAAACAGGTAACTTATAACTGATTTATCGTATCACTACTGTTGAGAGCATGGTGGTCCAGGTATTGAGTGGCAGGTTGGACCGGATGAGCTTTGAGGTCTCTTCCAACTTTGTAGTTTATAAAATAAGAGAACCCAGTTTCTGCAAATAAAGGATATACTGAATACATGGTATTTGTGGGTGTTTCATGAATAAAATTAATTATATACCCTGATAGAATGTTTCTTGTGTTAAAATTTAGTAAAAGGTGGTATACATTAACTAGTAATCTATTTCTTATTTTAAAGATGGGCAGTGGGATTTGTCAAACTATCACCTGTTAGATCTCGGGCGGCCTCACCATTCCATTCGATGCATGACTGTGGTACATGACAAAGTCTGGTGTGGCTATCGGAACAAAATCTATGTGGTTCAGCCAAAGGCCATGAAAATCGAGGCAAGTTAACCTATGTTTTCTCTGCTTACTGAATTTCTATTTCCTGAAGATTCTAAGACTAATTATTTTCAGCTTCTTTAGAAACTATTTTCTGAATCTGTGTTTTAATGATACATTGATGACATCTTGCCACTTTTGACTATGAGAATGGGAAGTGTTGAGTTTTTTTTGAAGGAAGAAGATTAACACAAATGTTGAAATGTGTCTGAGTATCCATAGGTGCATATGTGTTTGAATATATGGTTCTGGGTTTGTTTACTTATGTACGGGTAGAGGGGAAGGAGGATTCCCAAGTCTTTGCCACCCCACGTGTGTTTACACAAATCCATATGTGTCAAAGACTGAGATATAAGATTGCAGTGAGCAATCCTCTTAGTATTGCTTTCTTTAAAAAAGTTTTGCAACCAGATGTAATTTTTTTAAGACAACCTAAAGCTGGAAAATTTTAAGGTGGAAGGTCTCCTTCTCCCTTTGTCCTAAATCTCATTCCTTTTATGTAAAAGTCCTAAAGTTAACCATTTGGTGTTTATTTTTCAGATCTGTTTCTTACATGCAGACACACACACACACAAACACACACACGCAGCAATGCAGGCTCCTTTTTGTTTAGTTATAAATAGAATCTTCATGTAATTTCTCTTCAATCCAACAAAATCTTGAGATCAAATTCAGTCTTATTGTTGAACACTGACACATAACATGGATGTGCCAGTATTACTTCCATAAGTCGATGACCTGTACAGTGTTAAAACCAGCATCCTTTAGTTCTTTGTTTTTCTTTTTATTTTGAAGTCTGGGATAAAAGCTATGATCATATTTAGTGAACACTGTTTAGGCTCCTCTTTTAACATATATTCTTCCAAATTTTTGTGCAAATTAGCACAGTTTTTAAACACAAACTCCTGCATATTAAAAGTAACATTGTGATTGAACAATCTTTCCTAGAAATCATTTGATGCACACCCCAGGAAGGAGAGCCAGGTGCGGCAGCTTGCGTGGGTAGGTGACGGTGTGTGGGTCTCCATTCGTTTGGATTCCACCCTCCGTCTCTATCATGCACACACTTACCAACATCTACAGGATGTGGACATTGAGCCTTATGTAAGCAAAATGTTAGGTAAGTTCCAAAGCGTTTTATTTCTGTCAATTAAATAAAGTGTTTTATTTTTAAATGTTCTCACATGCTGGATAGAACCAGTGAATAAGTTGCCTGAGGATTAATGAGCTCTTATCACTGAAGGTGTCAGGCAGACACTCCATCTACCCTGTGGGAACTGTCAAGTCTGCCCCAAAAATATCTTTAAGCAATGACTTCCGTATCTCTACCTCTGTCCCGTGTCCATCCTTTCCTGCCTGGATAACCTGAGCCTCCTCACTGGCTCCCTCTTTCCACTCCAGTCTGTGCTCTGCATGTAGCCAGGATGCATTCTCCCCACGCCCACTTCCTGCCTTTAGCTGAGGTGGCAGGAGCAGAGGAATTTAAGTGGCCTGGACCACTCTCCTCACTCACAGTTCTACCCACACTGACTCAAACTCAGCAAGTTCCTTTCCATGTCAGGGCCTCACATGTACTGTATCCTCTGTCTGAGAAGTCCTTCGTGGTCCCTTTTTACTTTGGCCTCCAGAGCATAGCTACGTGTCACATCCAGAAGAGACCTTTTCTTGTCTCCCACTTGGATTCAGGTCATCTTATACTTTTTCTTCACGGGCTCATCATTATTGTGGTTGCACTGGTGTTACGTGATTCCTACTTCCTGCCTCTCTCCCACGGACCCTAAACGCCATGAAGGGCAGGGACCACCCCTGCTGTATCCTCAGCTCCTAATGCAGAGCTGTGTGACCATTAGAGATGCCGTTCACTAAGGATTCCTTTATGAAGAGAGGTTGAGCTGCACCAGCGGTTTTTAACCTTTTAGGGCCTTTGCCCTCAGAAAACCTGATGATAGCTGGGTACCCTCCCTGGAATCAGGCATATGTACACATAGACACAGACTAATTTCGGGGGTGGACTTTGACCATAGGTTTAGACTATGAAGATTCTAAGACTATTTCTGAATAGAGTAAGGTTCCTAACACTGATTCTGTGATCATACTCTTCAGCTCTTACAAGTAGAATATGAGTAACTAAATGCTATTTGTTTTAAATGCATTATCTGTTTAATAATTTTGCCCCTCAAGTCCCAGAAAATAGGCAGTTGAAAAAACTCTCTTGAAATAACAAAGTGCATTGATTCTCCCAAATTATATGCCTGTGGTTTCCTAAAATTTCTAAACTGCCATTGAATAAGAAGAGTGTAGGTTTTGTTCGCAAAAGTTGTTTTCATCTACACAAAGAAATTTAAGGCACACCAGAACTCTTTCAGCTTATAAATTTGAAGGACATTTAATTTCCGAATTTAGTAAACACTGTTTTTATTGAGGGTTTTTTGTTCTGGTTTGGTTTTGCAGCTCCCTAATTAAATCCTGTGTCATATTTCCTGAGCCATAGTATCTTCTTTCTAAATGATAGTGTGATGGCAGCCACGTTTAGAATTTTCTGTTCCCATTAAGCATGAGTTGTGAGCTAGGTGGTACAGCCAAAGAAGAGTTTTCTCATATTAACCCACTACTCTGAGGGACCTAGAATCTCAGACATCATCTGCTCCAGTTTCTTAATAAAATGTCTCTCC
>NW_005360086.1:1847704-1869595 GCF_000412655.1 Myotis brandtii | reverse complement strand
GGTACTGGAGAGCTGGGCTTCTCTTTTGTGAGGATCACAGCTCTGATGGTGTCCTGCAATCGTTTGTGGGTGGGGACAGGAAACGGTGTCATTATCTCCATCCCACTGACAGAAAGTAAGTACATTTTCACTCACCAAACTGTCACAGTGCAGATTGGAGAGTTGCAGGGAATGGTCATGCCCAGACTTCAGGCAGAAGGAATTGCTCTGGTATTGGCAACTCGGTGGTAATTTAGAAAATCAATCTGGTGGCAAAGATCTAACTATCGTCCCTTCATTCTTTCCATGGAAACTTATGAACTGTAGCAAGTAACAGTTCATTCTGAAAGGCACTTTTTCTCAATTCAGGAATAACAGTCCTGTTTCCTCTCCCCCCCCCCCCCCCCCTTTAGAGAGAGAGAGAGAGAGGAAGGGGGAGAGACAGAAACATTGATGTGAGAGAGACATCGATTGGCTGCCTCCTGCACGAGCCCTGACTGGGGACAGGCATCAAACCTGCAACCCAGGTATATGCCCTTGACTGGGAATTGAACCCGCGACCCTTTGGTGTGTGAGCTGATGCTCCAACCACTGAACCACACTAGCCAGCACCTGTTTCCTCTTTTAAATAAAGGTCAAAGTCCATTTTTCTTTCTGCTTTTTATACCAGTATCCAGAAACACTACTAGTACTCATTCTAGTTCTTCATGTCTCCCTGGCAGTTAGTTTAGGAGATTCTCTTTGGTTTAGGAAAAGTCACAGTAGAAGTTTCTCAGGAGATCAGCAAGCCCTTCCTTATGCTGGAAACAAGTCATCTATCCTGTATTTGAAAAGAATGTGAACAAAATGTACATTGTATGTTTTTTATATTATGTTCCTTTATTATTTTTGTGAACAAAATATACATTGTGTGTTTCTCTCATTATGTTCCATTACATTGATCATTCATTAAATAAGTGTTTTTGTTGCAAAATTCACAGGCAGGGAATGGTTTGGAAACAAGTGTCATAAGTACATAAGATAAGTTAATAAGGAAATATCTCAGAATAGTCCTATCTTTTTTCAGGGGAAGGAAGGAGGGCTGGAAGGTGGTATATCTGGAGCCTTATAGAACCTAAGTTCTTAATCAGTTACTACTTATAAATCTACATGCTTAGACCACTTATATCCTAAGAGATCCTAGGATATCCCAGAGTTCATTTCAACTCTTTATAAAAGAGAGTTCCACTTTGGCACTGTTACTTTGAACAGGTTTTTTTTAATGAAAAAGGGGAAATATTAGCATTTAGGAAATGCTCCCCATTAATTATGTTCTTATGAAATTATGAATCACTGCAATTGCTTTATGATGGAGAAAAAAAAATCACAGTGAATCAAATTGTATTTTTGGGGCAGAGAAATTGTAGAGAGAGGCTTTGGTTAAGAACTTTTGAATGTTACTTGGTATTATACCAAGTTGGATTTGGTTAGGCGCTTTGGGCGCCAAGTCACCAGATAGGAGACTCCAAGAGTGGTGGCTCATAGTAATTCTTCTCCCCCCTGTCATGCACCTCTCCATGTCCCCTTTCCTCCTCTCGCTGTAGCTGTAATCCTCCACCAGGGACGTTTACTGGGGCTGAGGGGTAAGTGCAGATCCTGATCCCACTCTTCCTCCTGGCTTCCGATAGCCACTGTGAGGCTGTCTCACGTCTCTAGATGCCTCCTGAATGTTCTCAATGTCACCCACTTGCAGTCACTGCATCGCAGCAGGTGTTTTTGTTTTTGTTTTTGACGTCTGTTACATGGCCACCAAACTACTGCTCAGCAGCTTAGTCTGTTTATCACCTTTTGTTGCAGCTGAACTTTCTTTTCAGACTTTTTTCCTTTCCAATAAAAACACAAAACATCTCTTAAAACTGTCATTAATCTACATTGTTTACTCTTATTACCAGTTATGTTTCTTTCATTCACTTACTGGCCCATGGAATGGGGATGTTTTGTGAGTCTGGTCATTCTAAAACAATCCAGCAAATCATTGGTCGGGTGTCAGTGAAAGTGACTGTATTGTAGTGGCTGCGTCCTTTAGCACAGCTTTTCACCACTCCCCTCAAGGGGGATATTCTTACCACAGGGGAGAAAAATTAAAAGATAAACTATAAAAATTTTATTTTAAAATATGCCCATTGACCTTTAACTATGTACTGGTTAGTTTTCTAAAATGAGGATTAAAAACAAAACAAAACAGATATTCCTAAGATTCAAATCTGTTTTCTTTTGTTAACTAAAATGATTTTTTTAAAATTACTAGATGTGTTGAAAAAGTGAGCTTAGTTATTGCTAGACTGGCAAAATCCCCTACTCCATTTACTGAGGTACTTAAAAATAACTAGCATGCTCTCTCTCCTCTTCAGCTTTGTCTTGATTTGGCATTGCTGCCTTTGTTTTATCTCAGCTGGCTGTAGCTTTTAGATAATATCTATCATAAGGATTAACCAGTAACCTCTTGCATCATTACAGTTTTCTAGGGGAAAATAGTTGGTATTTGGTTTTTCTGTTGCAGCAAATAAAACCTCAGGAGCACCAGGAAATCGCCCTGGAAGTGTGATCCGTGTGTATGGTGATGAAAACAGCGATAAAGTGACTCCAGGGACGTTTATACCCTATTGTTCAATGGCACATGCTCAGCTTTGCTTCCATGGGCATCGGGATGCTGTGAAATTCTTCGTGGCAGTCCCAGGTGAGGTGGATTATCCTGGTGAGAAGGTGCATGTCATTGTCTCTCTCTTGTCCCTTAGTTCCACTCCCCGCTCAAATGCTAAGTACTAGAATTACAGATCCTTTCACTAATATATATGAGAAGTTCTACAACGGTGGTAAGAATAAAGCACTGTAGGGCTATTTGAATGAAATTGTTATGGAATCTCCTCCACCCCCCCAAAACAGACTTCTTGATTTTTATTTAAGCAACAAACCTGCTTACTTTTTAAAGCAGTTGTATTATTTATCACCACAGAATGCCAAAAATGGTCTTGGCCTGATAAAGGAGATGGCTAGAAAGAAAGAAGCCCCTGTCATCAAGGCTTCCTGCAGGAAGACAGGGGGAATGTGCTCGTACCTTTATCAGTGCTGCGGCCAAGAGCAGTGGACGAGGAGCTCGGGAGTCTGGGCCCTCTGCCTCGCCACATGCCTGTTACTTTGAGCAAGTTGCCTAACCGCTGAGACTCGTTTCCTTGTCTTCTTACATGGACATGATCTTAATATCTGCTCCCTGCCGGCCTCACTGATTGTGAAAATTAATGGAAGTGCTTTGGGAACTAAAGTACCATCTAGATATGAAAGGTAGTAGTGTGATGTCCAATGGGAAGTGTTCTGCCCGTTGAGAATACTAAATGATGTTGCTGCCACCTGTAAGCAGGATCCACGTTTTGAATTTCTCCCCATAAGAGGCTAGTTCAGCCGTGGGCAAAGTACGGCCCGGCCCGTTTGAAATGAATAAAACAAAACAAAAAAAAGACCGTACCCTTTTATGTAATGATGTTTACTTTGAATTTATATTAGTTCACACAAACACTCCATCCATGCTTTTGTTCCGGCCCTCCGGTCCAGTTTAAGAACCCATTGTGGCCCTCGAGTCAAAAAGTTTGCCCACCCCTGGGCTAGTTTAATAGTTAGACAAATTTCAAATATGACTTTACCACACCAGGTCACTGTGTCACGTTGGACAGTGTTTTAGCGTATTAGGGTTCTTCAGAGAAACAGAACCAACAGGGGGTGTGTGAGAGAGAAAGAGGAGGACGGGGGAGAGAGAGATGGGGAAGTGGAGATGTTTTGATTTATTTATTTTAAGAAATTGGCCCATGCGATTATGAAGGCTGATATATTTGAAATCTGCAGGGCAGCTGGCATACTGGAGACCCAGAAAAGCGCTAATATTACAGCTTGAGGACAAAAGCATGCTGGAGGCAGAGTTCCCTCTTCCTTGGGGGACTATCTTTTCCTCTTAAGATCAGCAACTTAAGAGATAAGGCCCACCAACCTTCTGGAGACTAATCTGCTTTACTCAGAGTCCGCTGACTTAAATGTTAACTATGCTTTCACAGCAATATCTAGACTGGAGTTTGACCAAATATCTTGGCACCATAGCATAGCCAGGTTGACAGATAAAATTAACCATCACACTTTTTCCCCCAAGGTGTTCCAAAGATGAGGTAATTAGTGAACATAGTGCAGGGCTCGCACATGGTACTCTGGTTACTCAGTGTTCTTAGCAACATAGTAATGAGTTTCCTGAAACATCGTGTATTTGTATAGTTATTTCCTTAGGATAAGTTCCTAGAAATGCTGGTAATAGTGTTTTCTTGCTTTCTCAAAGAAAGAAAAAAATATGTCTTAGAGTCCCCTTCGAGTCTCTTTTATATTTCTCATTTTGAGATTTATTAAGTTTATGCATAAAAATCTAGTTTATTCAATTAACTATGGTTCTTATATCTGAATAAATGTGCTCCATTCTCCTATTGATGGACCTCTAGATCTTTGCTGCCTTCCTCCCCGCCCCCCAAGTATTAAAAATAGTACTGCAGCAGACCTTCTCCTGTATATGGGAAAGACTTTCCTGTTGGGTATAAATCTGGAAGTAGAATTGGCAACATTGTTGACCAGTTGGCCCTAAGGATTAAGCCTTCAGTTTGGCCCTATTATCATACCTCTGTGCTCTTGCTCCTGTGTCGGAACTAACCAGTCTGGAGGAGTTTTCTCTAGCAGGCCTGATTTCTTCCAGAGCATCATTGAGTAATGCATGAGTGAGACACTGCGGGAATAAAGCAAACTTCAACATACATTACTTTCTAAAAGTGTGTTGCACCATAGGATTGTGTCCTGCTGTGTCCTGGAGGCATGGTCTGTGCAGCTTGACCAAAGGACAGCAGATTCTCCAAGAAGAAAACATACCCCACAGTCAAAGCTTTCTAAGAGGGATGTCATAGAGATTATAGTGTGAATAATTTTTTAAGGTTTCTCTCTATACCATTTCATGCTCCAGGATTCTACCTTAGAACACATTTACCAATCATTTTATTTGCATAATCTAAAATATAAGATATACTTTTCTTAAGTATGAAAGGAAAACTGTGGATTTGAAATAAATATAAATATTAATTAGGAATACCCAAACTCATAAGGCTTAAGGTGAAGACTTTCTTTAGTCTTTTACACAAAAGCACATGCCCCCTCTCAAAAGAGAGGCCTTTCCACTGTCCCTCAGATCAAGAGATGTAGATTGTAAAAGTCTGAAGCAGGCAGCTAAGACCAGCCTGGCTATACACAGATTTTATGCTGAATTTTGGACCTATGTCTGGTTTGGTACAAAATGGCTTCATTTAGATTTTTAAATTGGGCTCTTAGGACCTCTCTAGATGTTTTCTGATCATGCAGAGGCTTCTAGCATCCCTAGTACTTTTGTTTCTGAAAATATTTTCCAAGTTTCTGAAAATATTCAGAAAAAAATGTTTCCCCACTCCAATCTATGCTAAGTAATATTCACTTGTTCCTGTATAAATAGGTCAGGTTGTCAGCCCACAAAGTGGCAGTAGTGGCACAGATCTCACAGGTGACAAAGCAGGGCCATCTGCACAGGAGCCTGGCAGCCAGACGCCCTTGAAGTCTATGCTTGTCATCAGTGGAGGAGAGGGCTACATCGACTTCCGAATGGGTAAGTCGGTGGTCCTGGGAGCTCAGATTCCACTGGGTTCTGTGACTTGGATTTTCATAGTAAACCAGAAACCACTCTGATAAATTATTTCTAAGAGCTTTTCTTTGAATTCTTTACTTGGAAAAGCACTTCATATAACTTTCCTTCTATACATCCTTCCTTCCTTTTTGGATTTCTTTTTATATCAAAGTGCATTTGTTTTGAACTACCTGATTATATTTCAGTTCAGAAATTGAATTGTGTCTTTTATTTTATAATATATCTTTATTTCAGAGAGGAAGGGAGAGAGAAAGAGAGATAGAAACATCAATGAGGAGAGAGAATCATTGATTGGCTGCCTCCTGCACGCCCCCTACTGGGGATCAAGTCCGCAACCCAGGCATGTGCCCTTGACCAGAATCAAAACCGGGACCCTTCAGTCTGCAGGCTGACACTCTATCCACTGAGCCAAACCAGCTAGGGCTGGATTGTGTCTTGAGCCTTTTGAAGAATGCTCCTCTCCACAGTTGGACGTTGCTTTGAAAAGGCCACAAGGTGTGGGTAAAGGAGAGCTTGGCCTACAGAGAGGAATGCGCGTTTTTAGGGGTCTTTCTTTCCCACTGTGTCTCGTTGACAGTATCAGTGTTTCCTTTTGCTGGCTGAAGTGCAGGTGAGACACATTGCAGACTTCTAGGAGATGAGTGTTACAGCTTTGTCCCGTGTGTGAGTGTAGGTTCTGCTGAAGAATCTGGCCCACGAGGCGAGTTGTCCCTGGGCTGTGCCAGAATAACCCACTCGGCAGCAGCAAAACCGCTGGATGTTTGCCTAGAGCAGTGTCTGGTCGGGACCTCATTTGTCAACCTCACTGAGCTACTCCTGGAAACACCCCTCGTCTGTCTGTCCCTCGGCCTCATTTCTTCATCTCCACCAGGCACTGTCAATTCCTTACCCATCCTGAACCTGAAAATCCTGGGAAGGAACACCCAGCATGTTAGGTGGTGAATCTGCCGTCTCTCGTGCCGCAAGGAGGTGACATCAGTGTCCGTGTGCTGGTGTCAGTTACCTTTGACCGGACAACTTCCCTGTCTGACAGGAAGGTGTTTGGGTTTAGTTTGTGGGGTCTATCCCCACACTTGCACATTTATAATTCTACTAGAGGCCCAGCACACGAAATTGTGCGTGGGTAGAGTCCCTAGGCCTAGCCTGCGATCAGGGCCACCTTCCGCCCTCTTGCCAGTCCCCAGTCCTGTCCCACCACCACCCATCCTGGTTCCCCGTGGTTCCCCCTTCGCCATCCTGTGATCGGAGCCTGTGGGCCAGGGAGGGAGAGGGGAGGACCGAGAGGTGGTCAGTGCACCTTATAGTGACTGGTCATTACGCCATTATGGTTGCTGGGTTTTTATTATATAGGATCTAGTCTCAGTTCTTAGTTTGAAATAGACAAATGTAGACTGGCCATTTTGGATAAACACAGAATTGGACAGCTTTGCCTTCTTAGCTCCCATTTCTGTAAACTGCCGTATGCAGACCTATTGGGATGAGTCTCCAACATGGTACAGAGAACTCATGGTTAAGATGTGGTCTGGAAAGTGAATCACCCTTTTCAGAAGTCAGGCAGGCAAGACTCCTGTTTGTGGCATTGCTCTCACTGTGTTCTCTGCGACGGGAGTCAGACAGGTTGTGTGCACACTGTTGATGCACTGACCACGAGCATCATGTGTGATGTACAGCGGCCTGCACATTCCATGCTCAACCTAACTTGAGTCTCCTTATCCTCCACCCACCAGGTGATGAAGGTGGAGAATCAGAGCTGCTGGGAGAGGATCTTCCACTTGAACCTTCTGTTGCCAGAGCGGAAAGGAGTCACTTGATAGTGTGGCAAGTGATGTATGGCAGTGAGTGAGCCCATGGGACACAGGTGGAGACGGGCATGCCGTCTCTTCTGCATGGTTCTTTCCCTTCCTCTTTATTTAATGCTCTCTTTGTGAAAAAAGATGCACCACATACTGTGTGAGCATTTCCCCCCTGTTAACTTTACATTATAAAATCTGTCCCACTGTCATAATACAGGAACTAGCTGTTTTACTGCACCAGTGTTATAGGCAATTTCAGTGTGTTATGAACAAATCAAAGAATGTTTACTTTCTACAAACTGGTGAATTCTAGAAAGCAATCCAGATGTGGTTTATTCTGCCGCAGCGAATATCACTCACTTCATTTGATGGGGTCACTTTTTAGCTGTCACTAATAATGGAATCAATGGAAACACTTGATAAGTGAAACTGTACCATTAAGGACAGTCGTAAAGTTTCCCCCAATGTATTATAAACTGACACAAATTAATACCGGGTGGATCATCAGGATTTATCTAATGTCCCAAGAGGGCTAAGAGCTAACTGTAAATTACTTAACTTTCACTTTCAAGTCTGAAAAATCTTGTTTATATGGTATATAAAAACTTTGTTTTCATCAGATGGGGGGGTTTTATATTAAAGAAATTAAGACTACACTATTTAAATAAATGTTTCCTATTTCTGACTTATTAGAGCTCTAAAGTTTATGAGGCCTGCTTCTCTGAATATGCTAAATTTCTTTTGAGGCTAGTTTCACTCATTTTCATACTAATATGTCTGAAAGTTTGTACTTAGAAGGCTTAGAAGATAGACATCAGCAGTGAGAGGATTTTTTAAAAAGGAAATTGTTTTGGATTCTTTGTATCAGAGGATGGTGGTGGTTGGTTGAGTTTTTTTTCATGTACAAAAATTAACTGTTTACTAATTGTTCTTGGGCTGCCCTAACCAGTTAATAGGAGTAAAGCTGTGTTGTTGATGGAACGTGGCCTAATGGACTGAGAGAGAGACTTGATTAGAAACGGTCGTTTCTCTTGTTCTGTATAAAACTACAGAACTGCTTGCACTTGATATTTTGTATGTAAATGACTCGTTAGAGCTTTTATGCCCTTGCAAGATTAAAATGCCATCGTCAAAGAGGAAAACTATGAAGGGCAAGACAACAAACCAAGATACCATGGAGTGAATGTTGACACATCTTTTCACCCTCAATGCCCATTTAAAAAGTAGAGTCTACCCCGTTTAATACGTTTTTTAAGAACCATTATGCTGCGGTTTTTTCCCTCTCAAGCGTCTTGAAAATGTGTGATTTATCATTTTTTACTCATTACTTTAAGCAAAGCTAAATATGAATGTAAGTGCTATTTTTAAAATATAAACCTGTTGGATAACGACCCCTTATCAGGACTATCAAAGAGAAGAAAGCAGACACAGGCCCGTCTCAGTAGTCTGCCAGGAATTGTTTTTCTGAACTGTCGTGTAAAGGTAGTTGTAAAAAGTACACCTTGTCTTTGCTTCATACACATGACGAGGGTAGATTATAAAACACATGAGCTCTAAGGAGCTGGAGGGGGCCTTTGGGTCCTTGGCCACATGTGTCTATGAGCACATCGTGTGACAGTAAAAGTGTGGCTGCTGTAGACGACTAGAAGAAAAACCTCTTCTTAAAAGGATCATGTTCTTGCTTAAGCTGCGTACTTTTCTTCAGGCCACCTTTCCAGGACCCCCCATAACAGGTTTATATTCTTGTAGCGTTCACTTTGGTCAAGGTGGTAACAGGGAGAAAATGCTAACAAGTAAGCTGCTTGCAGGCAGCAAAGCAGTTGGTGTGAACTGCCTGTAGCTTGCATGTCAAGGGCAGAAAAGAAGTACCTGGGGTTGGTCTCTGTGTAAAAAAAAGAAAAATTACCCTGTGGGAAGAAATAAGGGATTCCGAGAATTTCCTCATTTTATTACGCTTCGGTTCTATGTGAGGCTGAGCCACGTGACACTGCGGTCATCGCCCCTTGCTGCTCTGCAAGAATGGCCGTGTGGTACCCATCAGCCTGGCACTTACGTGACTGTAAAGGCAGGCTGAACTCCCTGAGCAAAGGGAGGGTATTCTCTAGGAACTCAGTTTTGAGAGCATTTTTCTCGAATTCCTGTAGATCTAAAATTTTAAAATAGGAATGAATATCTTAATAACTGCAGATTATTGAGAGTGTACAAGGTTTTGAGCACAACATATGCAGCACATAACTTTCCCGGTTAGTGCGTTTGCACAGAAGAGGTTAAAATGCCTTCTCTCGGTTGCTGTAGTGTTCCTTTCTTGTGAAGGTCTTCCCGCATTGAGAACAGACCCTCAACAGTGGCTGCCTTAGAAACACAACAAAGCAAAACAGTTGTCATACAATGTTAACTGTACTGAAGAACGCGTCTTGCAAATGCTGTGGAATTGAATATTTATTTCCTTGTGAGTATTATGACCGTTACCAAAGGACTCAACCAGATTTAGGGCTCTTCTTCATTGATCATGTTTGTAACATGGGAAGAGCAGAGAGAATTAAATGTGGAAATCATAAATGCTTTTCTAACAGGGTTATGCTGTTTTATAACACGAAATGTCTTTTTCTTTCTCTTTAAAAAATTAAGTTGTTATTAATGTCATACATTTCTCAATATTTGAATATATATTTTAACCATTTTATGTTCTGACTTTGGTTTTTGTCCTAGACATTTTATCCAGCATATTACTTGCCTCTGTAATCTGAAAAATGGGTTCTAGATCGTCCTACTTTCCGTCTCTTGGAGGCTGAGGCTTCATTTCTATGAGCAAAACGCTCATTTAGCAACGTAGTTATTTCAGTATTTATTTCTATTATGGAATCCCTGGGGTTCGGAATGTAACTTTGTACATGAAATATATATAAATATGTATATGAAACATGTATGAGGTCCCGTGTATTTTGTTTGTTTTTGCCTTTCCTAGGAGTCTGAACTTGGTTTTTATTTGAAAGTCTGATAATCTTCCCCGATCCAACATGTCGTTTCTGGGGGACTGCCGCCATTTGGCACTAGCTGGAAGTGAGCCATGGGGAATACACAAAGGACACGCCTGCTGGCTCACGTGTTCACATGAGACGTGAGTAATAGACACTAGGGCTTTCTAGAAATGTGGGTGTGCTGAGTAACACCCCACACGTGACACTATGGCATGCCATTTGCCGGATCACTCAGTAGTAAAAAGCAGGTGCAATGCAGACGGGAGTGAGCGGTGTGCTTATTCGGGGCCCATTGGCCTGGGAGAGACTCCTGCAGGAAGGATGATTATAAGACGAATCACGTGGTAGCACAATGTGACTCCCTGTGCCGTGCGGTGGTATTGAGAGTAATCCAGTGTATTTTGTGTACAAGAAATGGGAGTTTCTGACGTGATGGTAAAGGTAGCCCTGATGGGCATGTGAAGAGGACAGTTCGCTAGACAAATGCACAGCCGTCTACCCAGTGAGGTTGGATGCTCTAGAACAGTGGTTCTCAACCTGGGGGTCGAACGACCCTTTCACAGGGGTCGCCTAAGACCATCGGAAAACACATATATAACTACATATTGTTTTTGTGATTAAATCACTATGCTTTAATTATGTTCAATTTGTAACAATGAAAATACATCCTGCATATCAGATATTTACATTACGATTCATAACAGTAGCAACATTACAGTTATGAAGTAGCAACGAAAATAATTTTATGGTTGGGGTCACCACAACATGAGGAACTGTATTAAAGGGTCGTGGCATTAGGCAGGTTGAGAACCACTGTTCTAGAATATAATTAATAGCCTGGCTCATTCCTGACCTTACCTACCTGCCCCTTCATCCTCTGGGGCCTGCCGAGTCGTTGTTGTGGAGACAGGTGAATTCTTTCCAGCCTCATTCAGTCATCGTCCTGATTCAGCCAGTGTCCAGTGAGAAGCTAGAGGAACATCACAGGACAGGAAATGCTCATCCTCGTTCTGCTGGTAACAGGACAGAGTGCTGTCCTCACCACTGGAACGGCTGCCTGCAGTCCCACCCGGTGGCACAGTTGTCTTTCACACAGATACTGCCCAAGCCCCCAAGCTCTTCCTGGTCCCCCCCAGGCCTCCTGTCCGGGGTAGGCTTGAGAACCCTGACCATCACAGAAGGCACGGACCTTAACTTTCTGCAGTGGCCAACTAGTTAGAAAAGGCTTTGCAGCTAGAGAACTTTTCAGAAAGCTTTAAATATTTGGTAATGACTGCAGTTCAATTTTAAAGTCAGTTCCTGTACAGACACAGTGGACTAGAGGCAAAGCAGGCTGTACGCCTGTCCAGGCTCTGCTCCTGCAGTGACTCTAGACAAGTCACTAACACAGCACCCCAGAGTCACCCAGAAAGGCATCAAACTCCACCCAGACCTACTTACTGGGTCGGATCCTCTTGTGGAGTCTGAACCCAGGCATCTGTGAGTGTCATAGGGAAGTGTGCTGTGTGGCTAAGGTTGAGGGATCCTGTTTAACATATTCAGACCTTAGTTTCTCATGAGCTAAAAGTAGGTGGCTTGTCCAGATTATCTAAATCAGCGGTTCTCAACGTGTGGGTCGAGACCCCTTTGGGGGTCGAACGACCCTTTCACAGGGGTCGCCTAAGACCATCGGAAAACACATATATAATTACACTAGGGGCCCAGTGCACAAATTTGTGCACCTTGAAAGGAACTGTGGGCTGTGAGGCTGCTGTGTGCACAGGGGCGGGTCCCCGCCCAGCCCCTCACACCTCAGCCCCTGGTTCCCCTGTCTGCCGGCAGCCCCACTCCCGTCGCCGCCACTCCCATGCTCTGACGGTGCCATCCCCGCTCAGCAGTGGGTGTGAGCAGGGCTGGCACCATCAGCAGGTGCAAGTGGCGACTGCTGCCCCGATCACCCCTCAGGAGCAGGGGAAGGTGGAGAAGCCCTCAGGGGCGATTGGGGCTGGCAGCCACCACTTGCACCTGCTGACAGTGCTGAGCAATTGGGGCTGACACTGGGTGCTGGCAGCGGGTGTGAGTCTTGCCCCGAGGCTTGCCCCGATGACAGCGACCGGCGCCCCCCCTTGGTTTGGCGCCCCAACTCACCTGCTACACCATCCTGCCATGTTTCACGCTCTGCTGCCTGCCATGTTCCACATGCGCCCCCTGGTGGTCAGCATACGTCATAGCTACTGGTTGTTCAGTTGTTTGGTTGTTCGGTTGTTCTGCTGTTTGGTCTATTTGCATATTAGCCTTTTATTATATAAGATATTGTTTTTGTGATTAATCACTATGCTTTAATTATGTTCAGTTTGTAACAATGAAAATACATCCTGCATATCAGATATTTACATTATGATTCATAACAGTAGCAAAATTACAGTTATGAAATAGCAACGAAAATAATTTTATGGTTGGGGGTCACCACAACATGAGGCCCACTGATCTAAATAAATCCTAGCTCTAGTCCTCTCTGGCTCTGTGGTCCTGGCTCTAATTTGCCTCGGGTGTTGTGTGCACAGTTGCCACCCACACCTGCTTGCAGATCCAGTTGCCCAGTCCCCTAGGAGGCCCAGGTATTGGGTGGGTGGGATTTGATTACTTAGAATTTCCAATTTATCAGAATGACTCTGTACAAAGGAGCCAGATGGTTTAGCTCCTTTCTTTTATGACCAAGCAGAACATTGGCTCCTACCCACAGGAAAAAAAAAAAAAGTAGTTATGATTTTATTTGAGGCTGCAAAGGAGAGGTGGACCAACCAGCCCCAGCTTCCCGGGCGGGGGGTGGGGGTGGGGGGGAGCAACTTTGTGTGAAAGCCACAGTTCCCAACCTGACCAGGAGAGGGGGGTATGGCCTGAAGCACCCGGAGCTAGTTCCAGCATGAAATTATTTCCTCCTTTCTCTCCTCTAAGGACTATCAGATGTCTATTTGGGGAAAATTTCCCAGGTGATTCTGATTCTTGCACTGGGGAATAAAGAGCAGCCCAGCTGGATTCACAAACATCTGTTTTTCCAGGAGACAATCTTCATCCATTCTTAGCTGTCATTACCAGCTCATGGTGACCTGCCAGCAGGCTCTCCCCAAGCTCAGCCCAGTGTCCTTTCTTTTTTGATTCATAGGTAATTGAAGCTTATGGTGCTTAGAACGTATTGCTACATTAAAAGCTTAAAGAGAATATTTCATCTCCCATTCATAGAAGAAAGCCATAACCCTTTAGTTGTGATCATGACTAGCTTGCATTTACATAACATCTCATAATTTTTCTCAAAGTCTTTGCTTCATAAACTCAAAGGTGACTTGCAGAGCAACCCTTTGGAGTGTGTGACCATCCTCAGGATCTAGAGGCCTGGTCACAGGAGGGGCCCTGCCCGTTGGCAAACAGGTCCAGCTGAGATGAGTAAAGGCCAAGGTCCTCACTGGGGAGAATAACCAGTTACTACTAGATCTCCAGCCAGGAGACCTGGTTTGGATCCTGGGTCTACTGTTTAATTTTGTGGCCCTTCACTAGTCACTTAAAGTATTGTTTCCTTACTATGAGAAGAGTAAACCCCTGGCCTGGGTTCTTGCGATGGCTGCGTGAGGTAGTGAGGGGGTAGCAGCCAGCACACCACCTGCCCCTCGTAGGCGCTCAGCAGCAGCAGAGGTTCCCAGGAGCCAGGTTTGTGGGGATGAGGAAGATGGAAGGAGACACGAGAATGTGAATTGCAATCAAGTGTTACGGCTGTACGTGGAAGCAGCAGTTGTACACCTGGGAGTGGTATGGTGTCTGCTTTGGCTATTTTGTAATGTGGTGAAAACAGAAAAACTCTTCCATGCTTATTTCAAGTCTGTGTAGGAAGCAGAGGTGTCTTGTGCCCCTCAGACCTTCCAGGGAGTACCTTTCTCTGTTGCCCCACCCAGCCTAATCTAAGAACAAGGAATGTCCCATGGAAATTAAACATAGAAGGGGACCATATTCATTTTATTCCTCTGCAAGCACAAAGAGGGACATACCGAAGCATGAGAATATAAGGTCAACATTTTTAGTTGCCATCAAAACATATTTATTCAGTATCTGTTGCTCATAATGCTAAAGGTATGACTATTACACTCCTAGTCACTGCTTACAAACAGAGAAGAGACATTCAGAACTAAATAAAATATTAACATTGATGCACAGCAAGGTGTAGAATGGTAGCAAAGAGGTTATGGGCTTCCTACAAGATTAAAAAAAATTAGCATTGCTCTGCCCACGCAGGAGTGCACACCCCAGCTGTTGAGATGGATGTGGGACCTCCCAGGTGCAGACACCCAAAGAGGGAGCAGTCTGTCAGAAACTGCGGCTCTTCATCGGGAGGCTTCTTACTGTGGCATCTTATTCACAGGAACACATGTTTGTTTCCTTCCCCTGTGAGGCCTCAGTTTATTTTCTTATTGTCCTTTTTATCCAGCTTACTCTCCCTCACCTTCGCCAGCCCAGCCGAGTGACAGCTCACGGAGTGAGTGTTCAGCTGTTTGCCTTTTAGCCGTCAGGCTGCTGTGGGACAGGCCTTTGCAGGCGTCTCTGTCTCTGTTTTGGAGAGCTTCCCTGGAGCTGTAAGAAACTAGGAGCAAACGTTGGGCATGTTCTTCCCCAGAAAAGATTCCAGTATTGACCCTTGGAGGCCTCTCAAGCCTTCGTCCTTCCTGGAGGAGGCTGGCTGGAGAGGAGCAGAAGTTGGGCAGATGTCTCTAGGCTCCCTGGGCTCTACCCAATTGGGTTTATCACGCCCTCCTAAGCCCCGTGTTAGGGCTGTGTTTCTGGGGCCTCCAGGTGACAGTCCTTTCTTCCAAAGACCCTCTGATAAGAGCCCCAAGTCAGCATTTCACAAGCCAAGTCATGATAAAGAAGTCGGTTCTAGTCCCTCCCTGCCACATCACCAGTCCTCTCCCCCTGACGGACCCACAGCTTTCCTTATCTGTGGGAGCTGGGTGTGGCTCTCGTGAGCGCCAGGCCACTTCTAGGGTTGCATTCTTTATGGGTGGCTCAGTGTACATGCAGCTGGGGTTGTGTGGACTAGTAACCTTGATGCCCAGCCAGATCCTTCAGGGAGGGGACTCATGCAGCCTGAACCACTTGGTACAAACCAGCTGCTTTGAAGCCCCCCGTTTGTCCCTGAGGCATCAGGCGCCCCCTCCCGTGAGTGGAAGGAATGTGTCTTAATGAGGAGACAGGCTGCTGAGTTCCGCCCTGCAGTTCCCGCAGGTGCCCAGCTTCTCCTTCTTGGACCTGGGAAGAAGTCCCAAAGCCTCAAAGTCTGCTTCAGGACGGCAGCTGAGGCTCAAGAGCGTTGCTCCCAGGGCCCCTGTGACATCACTTGGGAGGAAAAGAGAAGAGCTGAGAGGTGACACTTCATTAGGGAGATCCGTGGCTTCCCAAGGCCACCCCTTCCCAGAGCAGAAAAGAGGCCGGGGACCAGGAAATGCACTTGTTTGGAAAGCTGCCTTCTGAGAAGCTGGGCTCGGCTCCCTTTTGAGCACAGGTGGTGCTGTGCTAGGTGGTGGTGCAGTACTGGTATTCGCACCCAGTCGGCCAGCCCCTCATATCTCCCCTCCATTCTCCCTGGGCCGTCATCCCAGCAAAGGCCCAGCCAGATCAGAGGTGCCCTGGGATCGGACTGCAGGGTGAACTAGTTCACTCGACTGACAAGCACGCTGAGGCCCAGAGCGGCCGTTCAACAGCTGAGGTTGGACTAGAACTTGAGCCTCTTGGTTAGGTGAACTAGTTCACTCGACTGACAAGCACGCTGAGGCTGGACTAGAACTCAAGCCTCTTGGTTGTGCTGGTTCTACTAGGCCACCCCCAGATTCTCGTCGTCCTGAGTTCTTTCACTCCCCAGGAGCAGGGAGAAGGGCTCTTTCCAGCCTCCCACCATGGCAGCTGTAGCCCCGGGACCCAGAAGGAAGGCAGGTGAGGTGGTCAGAGCCAGGTGAGATGAGAGGGGCTGAGGTGAGAGGGGCTGTGGGGGTGAGGGAGCCATCAGCCACGGGATTACAGTAAAGGAGGGAGTTGCTGTGGCAGCCACCTCTGAACCAGGCAAAAGGAAATGTCACGGAATCGGCTTAGTGAGTTGCTTCAATAGAAACTTCATCCAAGGCCGATAATAAATGTTACATAACTCAGCAGGTCACAGCTCTAACTAAGCCCTTTATAGGCCATCCATCCACATTTATTTCCTGGATTTTATAACTGCTGCTGGAAAGGAGAAAAGGAGGGGGTGAGGATTAGAGGGAGAGAAGCGATGTGACTGGAATAAATCAGTCCACCCCAGTCTCCTGGCCCACACGCCCGCCACAGCTTATCCTGGGGGCTGCCGAGTGCCAGCGGCCAGGAGGCTCGGACCCGCCCAAGCTGCTCCGAGCAGCCTCCGGCTTCAGGCTGCTTTCTCACTGGCCCTCAGTTTCCTATTCTGTAAAATGACAGGTTGGACAGAAGAGTTCCAGGGTCCCCTTCCTCTAAACATGAGCAAAAGGGGATTACGGCTTGTTGCCCAACCCCCACCAGAGTTAGTTGGGGGCTGGGGAGAGTGAGCTGCTAGCACATTAATGGGGCAGTGAGGGTTCAGAGGAGAGAGAGAAGGCTGGCCCACTTGGGGGGTGCGGGGTTGTTGAGGCCAACCTGGGTAGGCAGGGAGCCTGGAGGAGCACAGGGTAAAGGACCCTTGCCACCTTCCCCCAGCCTTCAGGTGCCAAGGTCCAGAGGTGGCCCTGTGTCAGAGCACGGCACACGTGCACATGCACATGCACACACAGTCCTGGAGAGGAGGGCGGCTCACAGCATTTGCCATCCTCACAGCATTTGCCATCCTCCGGCCCCGAGAGGGCTCAGGGCTGCTCCCAGGCCCTGGAGTGTAAATGTCTCAAACTCCAGCTGACAGGCCCCCACCCCTTGGGGACAGGGAGACTCCTGCCACCCACACACCACTCAGAGCTTCCTCCTTACCCAGCCTCCTGTGCAAAAGCGCAGCCCAGGTCCCACCAGCGGGGAGTGCAGTGCAGAGCTGGTGGGGGAAGGAAGGGCCTGGAAGAGAAGCGTGGTGGGGGAGGGGCGTCGAGGTGTGGCATTGGAAAAGGACAGGGCAGCTGGGTGGGAGCTGGAACAGCCAGAGGGACGGGGCCCTTGGGAGGAACTTGGGTGGGCGGCAGCGGGGCTCCTGGCCCCTCTCCTCAGGGGCCTGGGGTGAGGCCTTGGGTGCACAAGATAATGTTGCATGTTCAGTTAGATTCTGCTTCAGTGTAACACTTGGAAATATTTTTTTAAATATATTTTCATTAATTTCAGAGAGGAAAAGAGAGGGACAGAAAGATAGAAACATCAATGATGAGAGAGAATCATTGATCAGCTGCCTCCTGCACGCCCCCACTGGGGATCAAGCCCATAACCTGGGCGTGTGCCCTGACCGGGTGACCTCCTGGTCAATGCTCAACCACAGAGCCATGCCAGCCGGGCAACACTTGGAAATATTTTCTCTGCTGCGAAACGTAATGTGAACTCAGCAACGCTGAACCTAATGAACAAAAGCAGTAGCTAAATCTTTTGTCAGAAACAGTTCTCCTGAGATGCTCAGAAGAGAATTTTGGTGCCTTGAGAATAAATAAAAGACCAGAGAGAATTTCAAACAAAAGGTGAACCGGAAGCCATGTGGGGGTCATGTGGAAATCACACGGAGTCTATAGCTCAATGAATTTTTTCAACGTGAATATACCCTCATAGCCAACATGAAGTCTCTTGATCTTGCTGTGTTTTTTTTCTGCCCCAAATACAAATTTGACTAAATAGCACTGAAGGGTAATTTGTCTTTAGTCTCTTAAAGGGGCAGCAAAAAAGGAAATTCCACCATGTATCATTCCATAAAGACCTCCTTATAGAAGCTTCTCTCCACCCAAATCTCTCTCCCTTCTTCCCTTCCATTCATTCCTTTCAAAAATATTTATTGAACAACTACCAGTTTAGGCGCTGGGTCGATAATGATAAACAAGATGTCAGCACACTGCTCTTGATCCTTAAGGCAGCTGCGGGGCAGCAGTTTCCCCCTGGGCAGGTGGCTCAGACCAGGGTCCTGCTTTTGTGGCAGGAGTGGGTCACATGGGAGTCACCGGGTGGAATGTATTGATTGGAAATATTGAGGGTTGATGTTTTTCCTCTCTAAACTACCTACTCTGAGATTTACCTCGTACTAGATCTCAAATTCTACGCTGCCTCTATTTAACCTGCTGATTATTTGCGGCCATATATACACTGAGTGGCCAGATTGTTATGACCACCCCATCGGTACAATGAAGTGAATTAGTTATGCAAATAATAATAATAATAATAAAACCTTGAGAGTATTTGCTTAGGAAGTTTTCAATAGTCAGTATTTTTGGAAGTGTCAGTGAAGTACTGATGGGGTGGTCATAATAATCTGGCCACTCAGTGTGTACTTTATAACATTTAGATGTACTTATCTCAGTAAACATATGCCAAATATATTTTTTAAAACAGGTACCACTCTGTGATGATAATTGCAGAAGTTAGGTATCCTTAAAGGAACACCACAAATTGTGTGTGTGCACATGCACACATATTCTATTCAGCCCATGACATTGCTGTATCAGGAAAGTATTCCTGGACTTGTACATTCTTACTCCACTCTCACTGGTCCTAAATTCCTATCCTGGAGAGCCCTACACAATCCAGAAGGGAACCCAGCAAGAATTTTACTCTGATTGACAATGTGGCCGGATGGTTTCAGGCTGGGACGCTGTTAGTGGTGTGTCGCTATTTCAGATTATAAAGGGAGACCTGAGTCCTGCTTCTACCGCTGCCATCAAGGACCTGGGACGGCAACTTTGCCTTCACTCCCACATCCCCCTTCCCAAGTGTACACGGCTGTTAGGCGTTTCAAATACGTTGTTTCTGTAAAATCAACGTGCAAAGCACAGCACCCGACACAAAGCAGCTAACGCACTGCTGTCAAACGGGGGATTGAATGAAAGCACCTTAAGGCTGCTGTGCTACTGGCCACACTAGCAACTTCCCTGCCACAGCCCCCGGGGAAGTGCTGGGTGAGTCCCTGGGAAAAGTAAATAAATAGAAGCAGTTTCGTTTATGAAAGCGAAGATGACACCCGTGAGCAGGTCTAGCCCTAGTTTAAGAATTTGAAGGTTGGTGGGATCAGGCCTTGGGTGGGGGTTCGGGAAGCCTCCCCACCCCCACCCTCACCCCCAGCTGGTGAGCCCCTGCAGAAGGTGGGCAGAGGCAGGAGGGCCTGTAGCTCCCAGCATCCCCGGGAGGGAGAGGGGAGGTGCGCCCTCAGCATCCTCAGCCCTACGCTCTAGGGGAAAAGGCAAAGGTCGCATGTCAGGAAGAAACTTCCAATCCGGACAGAATGTCTCCCCCTCAGAGAGGCCCTCTCGGAGGAGAAAGCTCCTACCTGGAGACTCAGAACAGTTCCTTTTATTTTTATTATTTTACGTTAAGAAATTTTTCAATCACCGTTACATTCAATATTTTGTATTAGTTTCAGGTGTATGCCTAGTGGTTAGACGTTTATATAACTTAGGAAGTGATGCCCCCTGTAAGTCTAGCACCCGTCTGACACCCGCAGTGGTGGTTACTGACTGTTTCCCCTGTGCTGTACTTACATCCCATGGCTACTCTGTAGCCACTGATTTGTAATCCTTAATCTCCACCTTTTCCACCAGCCACCCACCCCCTCCCACCTGGCAGCCGTCTGTCAGTCTGTCCTCCACATCCCCGAGTCTGCACAGACCCTTTTATTAGGTCCTTGATTGTACTCAGCCAGTCCTTGGAGTCCGTGGTCCTCCCCTCCCCTCCCCTCTGCTCGCCCTGCCCCCTCCGGGGCTGCCTCCTTCCAGAAACAGCTGCGTGTCTGGGCTTGTCTGGTCAGCTGGGTTTCCAGACGCAGACCACCCCCAGCTGGTGAGCCCCTGCAGAAGGTGGGCAGAGGCAGGAGGGCCTGTAGCTCCCAGCATCCCCGGGAGGGAGAGGGGAGGTGCGCCCTCAGCGTACTCAGCCCTACGCTCTAGGGGAAAAGGCAAAGGTCGCATGTCAGGAAGAAACTTCCAATCCGGACAGAATGTCTCCCCCTCAGAGAGGCCCTCTCGGAGGAGAAAGCTCCTACCTGGAGACTCAGAACAGTTCCTTTTATTTTTATTATTTTACGTTAAGAAATTTTTCAACCACCGTTTACATTCAATATTTTGTATTAGTTTCAGGTGTACGTGATGCCCCCGGTACGTCTAGCACCCATCTGACACCCGCAGTGGTGGTTACTGACTGTATCCCCTGTGCTATACTTACATCCCATGGCTACTCTGCAGCCACTGATTTGTAATCCTTAATCTCCACCTTTTCCACCAGCCACCCACCCCCTCCCACCTGGCAGCCGTCTGTCAGTCTGTCCTCCACATCCCCGAGTCTGCACAGACCCTTTTATTAGGTCCTTGATTGTACTCAGCCAGTCCTTGGAGTCCGTGGTCCTCCCCTCCCCTCCCCTCTGCTCGCCCTGCCCCCTCCGGGGCTGCCTCCTTCCAGAAACAGCTGCGTGTCTGGGCTTGTCTGGTCAGCTGGGTTTCCAGACGCAGACAGGAGCCCCACCCTCACCCCAGCCGGACCATTGCTGACGTTTGGGGGGTGCTGGTGTCCCCCCATTAAACGGGTGCCTGAAACGGAGACCCATCGGGGGAGGGTGGTGTAATCCCTAAGTGAGCTCCTGACCAGTCCAGAAGCCCGGCCCCGGCGGCGGAGACAGAAACCCCAAGATCATCTCAGAAGATTCTCATGTGATGGTCACTGCATGTGCCCACTCCACCCCCATGGGCCAGTCCGGCTGCTTCACGGGCCTCACTGCCTGTGGCCCTAAGGCAGCTGGGGGCTGGGGTTCCCTGCTGGCCGGATGGCTCAGACCAGGGCTTCGCCACCTCAGTCGGCATGATTGGTTTTTCTGTGTGGTCTGTGCTGTGCATTGAGGATATTTAGCGACATCCTTGGCCTCTACCCACTCAGTGCCAACAGGACACGCATGCCCTCTCCCCAGTCTTAACCAAAAACGCCTCCAGGAGTTGCCAAATGTCCTCGGGAGCAAAACCCTCCCTGAGAGCCGCCATCTTAGACGACAGGTGTCCCAGGACGGGGTTATGCTCTCCCTGCTGCTGCCTCTCTGTGGGAAAAGTCCCCTTTGAAAACCTCTCCCCGAACAAGCTCCCACCTTCAGTGGGACGCCAGGGGCTCATTCACGGAGTCGCTGTGAAGAACACCTGCTTACCGGGAAAACGCCCGGATGGAAAGGGCCGCGTCAGCCACCCGCTCCCTCCGACCCCCATGCAAGGCCAGTGGGACTGGGGGCGGGGTGGGCGTGTCTGGGGAGGGA
>NW_005360086.1:1841712-1847554 GCF_000412655.1 Myotis brandtii | reverse complement strand
AGGCGGCAGTGCTCGGCCAGCCGGCTGAACTTGAGCCTTCACCTTGCAGGTGGGTTGCCCTGACTCAGGCCGAGGGATGTGGAGGGGGGGTTGTTGGGGGAGGAGGCACGTGCGGCCAGGCCCCTGCATGCCCAGCAGCCCGAGGCGAGGCAGGCGGCAGTGCCCGGCCAGCCGGCTGAACTTGAGCCTTCACCTTGCATGTGGGTCGCCCTGACTCAGGCCGAGGGACGGACGGGCCTGCAGTTGTCTCATCCAGGAGTTGTTTACTGTGGCTGGGTGACCGCAACACCCTGACATGCCGGCCCCTGCAGGCAGGTCGATGGGCCCACTCAATGCAGGTGGCGGCCTTTGGTTCCAGGTTCTAGAATGGGATGGGGGCGTGGGGGAGGGGCTTCAGGACTCCAGGAACTTCCCCTTCCCCTGCTCTGTAACACGTTGTAAAGACACCTGGCGCTCAATGCCAGATGTCAGCTCTCTGGGCCTCAGTTTCCTAGTCTGTGAAATGGCGGACACGGGCGGGATGATTTCTAATAATTCACATGCATTGAGTATCTCCCAGGTGACACAGTTTTTACATACATTTCATTTATGCAGTGCTCTATGAGCTAGGGACTGTAATTATTATCCTCATTTTATAGCTGAGGAAGGAAGCTGAGCTCAGAGAAGTTAATTAACTTGCCCAAGGTCACACAGCCAGTAAGTGGAGGGAGCCAGTCATGTATCTAGGTCTGACCCAGCGGCACTGCCGTGCACAGAGTGACAATGAGTACCCAGGAGAGGGATGGCAGGGTGACCTGCAGCACGAGGAGGGGCAGGACCACGCACCCAGGCAGTGTGGGGAGGAGCTGACGATGACTCAGGGACTGGGAGGGAGGCGGTGCTATTAATAGAAATAGGGAAGTCAGGAGGCGGAGCAGGTTCAGGGCTGGAAGATGACAAGTGCATTCTTAGACGCGTTGAGGCTGATTTGCTACTAGGGGGACATTTAGGTCAAAATCCAGTTCAATTAGGAAAATTCAGCACCTACTACCAGCAACCTCCAAACCTGGGCCTGGGCTGAGCTGCCGGGCTGCGTCTGCTGCAGCCAGTGCCCGGCCCAAGTTCAAGTCCCACATTGACCGCTGGGGGGCGCCACTAGTGCACGGACCACGGTGCACCTACCTGAGTGCCCGCTGTAGGGTCGACCCAGGGGGACAAGGAGGGTTCTACCGAGCCAGCCCCCCCCCACACACACACCCGCCACACACACACACACACTCGGAGGGCAGAGGTTTCTTCCTTTTTCAGGGGAGGGAAGGAGGGCTCACCAGCCGCCGGAGGGCAGAGGTTTCTTCCTTTTTCAGGGGAGGGAAGAAGGAGAGCTCACCAGCGGCTGAGCTGCTAATCTCCCCGTTCCCCCAGGCACCCGCAACGGCCATTTCAGGGATTTCTGTTGATCTTAGAACCTGTAGGAGGGAGACTGGGGGGAGGAGGGGAGCCCCCTCCTCTGAGTGTGCGTTGGGGACCAGCCTGGGGACACCTGCCTGTCCTGGCGCTGCAGGCGACCTCCGGTGGCCACGGAGCCCAGGGAACCAGATCCCAGCTGTTCCAAACCGCGTGTCTCCCTGACATTTGCGTCAGCAGCTCTGCCCTTTGACTTTTAATTCCTGGGAGTGGAGGGTGGAGGCAACCTTGGCAATCAGGACTCATTATCTGCAATTCGATTCCAGCAGCAGTTACTGGGGTTAGGCCTGGCCGCCTGCCCTCCCCTCCACCTCCCACACCCCAGATATACGGCCAAGCAGAGGGCAGGAGGGGTTCCTCTGGGGAGACACCCGCCCCCTCTCTGTCTCCTGACCTCCAGGAGCGTCCCGAGGAAGCTGATGCTTATAAAAGTGCGCTGAGACCCCAGAACAAGGGGGTGTCCCAGGCTCTCACCCAGCCAGGCCTGGTGCTCCCTCAGGCCAGCGTCCAGCTGCACTGGGGCTTGTTGGGACATGGGTCGGCCAGGCCAGGAGGTGCTGGCCTCCCAGCTGCCAAGGTTAGGGGTTCTCAGAAGGGAGGGGGTGGGTTAGCACCTAGAAGCCGGTGGGGCACCCCACGCCCTGTTCCTCTTCGGTGTCCTGTGTCTCTATATCTGGCTTTGGCAACACCAACGTGCCCTCGCAGAGGGGCAGGCGGGCAGCCGGAGCCGCCGTCTCTGGGGCCTGGGCTATTTTGGAAGCAGCCTGGAGGGCGTTAGGGGAGGCAGGGGAGGTGTGAGGGAACATTTCCTCCTGGCTGGGAGGAGGCGAGGGTGTGTGGCTAGACTTGGCCCTGAGGCTGTTCTCAAAATTCCCTGTAGGTTCCTCCAATGTTCCTTCTGCTCAGGTTTCCTGGGGATGCCTGGCACTGGGGCTGCGGGGGCTGAGTCTGGGCAGGAACCCCACCCCTTCTCCCCCTGGGTTTTTCCAGCTGCTCAGATATCATCCCTCAACTAAGAACAGCCCCTTCCAGGCCAGGTCCCCTCGGCGGTTTCCAGCTTTCGATTTCGCAGGCCACTAACATTTCCACGAAGACAGCCTAAGATCTGATATGGTCACCAGCTTTCCATTTTGCTGAGTTAAGGACGTTAAAGGCCATGTCAAAGGAAAGGCCCTTTTAATCTCTCCTCTCCTCTCCTCTCCTCCCCTCCCCTCCCCTCTCTCTCTTTCTCACTCTCTCTCTCTCTCAAAATCAATGGAAAAATATCTTCAGGTGATCTCTCTCTCTCTCTCTCTCTCTCTCTCTCTCTCTCTCTCTCCTGCAAATACACAGCTCCGGTAAGAGGGCCGCATTCAGAGTGAATAGGTCCAGCTTTATGAAAACCTCCCTATATTGTCCTTATTTTTTTCTTTTCACTTTGCCACAAGCAACAGTTGGCCCTGGGCACCCCGTCGATGGACAGGTGTTCCAGGAACTGCTGGTCCCTGTCACTCCTCTGCTGGGCCTAATGTTAAGGGCAGCCAGCAAGGCGGGGGGCAGGGGGGCTCCTCAGAGCTTTCTCTCTAGTGGGCTCATGCAGTCGCCACTCTGCTTCTTACCTCTTCCCGCTCATCCCACCCCCAATATCTGCAGGAATTGGGGTGGGAATGGCTTCCCGCTGCTCCCAGCAGAGAGCCTGGTCACAGGGGGGCCACTGATGGGGGGCTCCTCTGAGGGATGCGGCTGTGGGAGGGGTGTCTGGACAGGCTCGGGACCGCCGAGGCCGCCACTCCCTGGCCCTGTGATCTGAGACCAGCCCCACAACCTCCCTCCCTCCCAGAGCTTCTGTGCCTCGTTCTATAAAATGGACCATCAACTCCCCATCAAAGGGCCAGTGTGAGGACCAGATGAGAGAATGTTTGTGAAAGTGCGTTGTGAACTATAAAGCGGAGGCAGGGGTAGTTATTATCATTATAGGAAACTAGTAAATGGCTGGAGAAAGAGCACCCCAAAAGCTGACTTCAGCTTCTGGGTGCAAAGACGGGGCTCCTACCCACCCCCAGGTCTGGGATCTTAGAGCCTCTCCAAACCCACAGAGGAGCAACCCCAGCCTGGTCCCCGCTAGTCAAGGAGGCCTGGCCTGGACCAAGCCTTCTGCCCCTCACAGGGCCCGGCCCTGGGCTTGTGCGCGGAGAAAGGGTCTGACATTCCTCAAGGCTTCTGTTTCCGTGGGGTGGCCACACTGCATAGTTACCGATGTCTACCGCCCCCCAATTGTAGAGAAGTGTGTGGAGGGCGTCCCCCAAAAGGAGGCTCTGTTGGGTGGGATGAGGAGCCAAGTCCAATGCCTGCACTTCAAGGCAGTCAGAGGAGCTGTAAGGACCGCCCTGCCCCCGTCCCATGTCGCTGTGGGGCGGGGTGGGGAGCACCCCACCCACGTGCCTAGGCAGGTCCACACCTACTCTAGCTGTTGGCTTCAGACACAACCCTTTGCCTCTCTGAGCCTCAGTCTACTCGTCTGAAAACAGGGCTGAGTCCTTACCTCCCGGGGTTGCTGTGAGTTATCAGGGGTCACTTGTGGATGCCCAGTCCCTGAGAGGCCTCTGCCCACCTTCCCTGGACGCCCTGGCATAGTCACCATGGCCCCCAGGAACCTAGGGGTCCCCAGGAAATGTGAGCCCGTGGCTGGGCTGCTGCCCCACCCAGAGTGGATCCCCAGGCCCTGCCCCGGACAGGGGCCAATGGGGCAGGTTTCCTTGCCTCAGCCAGGCCCTGGCTCCCTCCCCCCGCCCCCAGCTGCTCAGCAGCCAGTTGTCAGGAAGTCATTGCCACCTTCCCCAGCCCGTACCCCCACCGGGCCCAGTGCTGACACCCATTTGGCAAAGAGGTCGGAAAAGCCAAAAGCCGCTGACTCTTCCAGACCCTGAGTTCATTGACTGGTCAGGGACCGCCAGCCACACGCTGATCATGTGGTCAGAGGAGGTTTGCGGAGTGAACCTTCAGGCTTTCTGAAGTCAACCCCGCCCCCGAGACACTCCTCGGACACACACACACACACACACACACACACACACACCCTTCCATGCGCTTACCTGGACCTATACACCTGTGCCCCCCACACACGCATATCACACTGTACACACACTGCCTCCTCTCCCCACAACATAAATAGTCCTACAGGCACAAGATAACCACCTCCTGTGTATCAAATGTTTTATACAGCCACCTACCCACAAGGGCACACTCCTACACATATGTGGCTGCAAGCACAGCCTGCACGCTCACACGGGCACACGGGCACTCGGAACCTCCTCACACACTGATGTGAGCTGCTGGCCACCACTAGCGAGCTACCCACGGTCAGCTTCAGCCTCTCCTGACTCACCCCGGCCTGTGCCCTGGACTCGGGCTGGGCCAGACGTGGAGGGTGGGCAGGTCTCTGAGCCCCTAGACCAGAGTCCCAGGCAACCAGAGCGGAGACCATCCCAGCCAGTCCCTTCATTCTTATCTGTGGAAGCTGTGCCCAGAGAGGGCAGGGACGGTCACGTCGCACAGCCAAAATCCTCCCGAGGGCTTCATTCGAGGTGTCTGAGCGCATGGCCCGAAAGGAAGCACCCAGACTCCTTCCTCCCTCCCCGCTGCCCCCCTCAGGCGCCTGGCTCAGCTCCTCCCTTCCCTGGGCAGAGCCGGCCATGCAGCTGGTCCCAGTCCCAGGGCTTCCTCCAGGAAGACCGCCCGGATTGGGTGCGGTGTGAGGCTTTCACCCTCTGCCCTGGGTGCAAGGTCATTGGAAGCTGCAGGGGAGGGTGCCCCCTGCTGAGGAAAAGCCTTCATGGGCCTTGGCTGAGTCGCACCCGCACCTGCAGCCCGGCCCCTTGCTCCCTGCCTCGGTCTCCCTCCCAGGACTCAAGACCCTCAGCCTAGATGTGGTTCCATCAAGGCGCCCCAGGCTCCGGGGCTGACTCTGTCCCGAGACTGTCCGTTCACAGGGGTACGGATTTCTGCCTGGGACGGTGCCTGGCACCCAGTAGGCGCTCAACAAAATGTGTCTGGATGTTCCTCCTCCGGCTTCTCACCGGGAATCCGGCACCCGGCTGTTTCCCATCAGCCAGGAGCTGGGTCTGCCTTGTGGAGTGTGACCTTGGACCTGTCTGGCCCCCCTCAGCTTCAGCTGCCACCTCGGAGGGAGGGGCTGAGGCGGGGAGAATGGGGGAGAATGCGAGTCTCCTGTGATTCCCGGGGCCATGCCTGTGGGAGGTGGGGGGCAGCCAGGCCCCAGCACTGCCCTCTCCTGCTGGCTTTGAGAGGGCACCCTGTGGGCAGAGCCAGGCGGGAGCCCCGAGTGGTGAAGAACCTTCCTGCCAGAACAGACCAACGCCTTCAACCTGGGAAGCCACACGACAGGAGGAGTTCCCGCACC
>NW_005360086.1:1841140-1841547 GCF_000412655.1 Myotis brandtii | reverse complement strand
AGATGCTAATCGCGGCGGGCCCCGCGCGGCTGAAGGTCAGGAGGTAACTCGACCCGCGGTTATAAATAACCCGCTGGCCCCGCGGCCCTGGCCGCTGCGCCAGGATTGATTACCGCCCTCCCGGCCCGGCTGCTGCAACCTGAACCCCCAGAGCCCAGCGCCCTGATCTGGGGGGGTGGGCAAGGTCAGAGGAGGCCCAGGGCTTCCCTGGCCTGTGAGGAGGGGAAGCGGGTGCCGCTGCTCCCTGCCTTCTGCGGAGGTGGGTGGGGTGGGGGTGCTGACGCACAGGCAGCCCCCTGCCCCCCTTTCCCCGCCCAGGGGACTGAGGAGGCTGAGGGGCTCCGGGCATGACCCAGGGACCCCAGACACCTGCGCTCCACCGCCCTTCAGACAGACCAGGGGGTTTA
>NW_005360086.1:1839692-1840993 GCF_000412655.1 Myotis brandtii | reverse complement strand
CCTGTTTTACTGGATTAAATGTGCGTACAGAACATTGCAAAAGCAAAGTGCACAGCTGGATGGACTGGCACGACCTGACTCACACCCAGAAGGCCCCTCAGGACACCATCTGTCACCCCCAGCGCTGGCCTCGGTCCGACCCCCAACCCCACAGGCTGCCTCTGCTGCTTGGACCTGTGCGCACTGAGCCATACGCCCCCCACGTGCTCTCTCGTTGGGGTGACTTTCCTCCATCTGCAGCAGGATCTACTTGGGCCTAAACGTCTGAGAGTCAAGTTGGTTGGGCCTGAGGAGGACGGCCTGAGCCAGTCCTAGGGGACTCTAGGAGGTGGCAGAGGGCTACTCATTAATTTGACAAAAAATTAGGGAGGGGGGGGCATGTCAAAGGGGCACAGGAGCCAAGTGTGAAAGAGCCCCCATCAGCCAAAGCTGGAATAATTTGAGCAAAAAAGTAAAACATTATTGGATTATAACCCAACTGTAAAATAAATATCCACGAGTTTGCTATAAATAAGTGATTGGCTAAATTAATAAGTGGGGGAGAAGAATTCCAAATAATTCGTGTAGCTACTTCACCCTCAATAAAGGAGGGGAGCATAGCACAGTATTGGGGGCGGGGGCTACCTTTACAGTGAGACACATGGCAAACCCTACTTCAGTCAGGTGACCAAGATCAACATCAACAGTCATAAATCATGTGGATGGCATGTACCCTTGATCTGATACATGATGCAAATGTAATCTTGCTCCTGGAAACCTGCAGCCGCTGTCTGGTCATGAGAAAACCATGCGGCAAATTCCAGAGCAGAGCACCTGACCAGGACTTCTCAGAACTGCCAAGGTCACCAAAGTCTGAGCAACCGCCACAGCCCGGAGAGCCCGGGAAGACAAGACAACTGAGTAGAATGTGGTGTCCTGAGTGGGATCCCAGAACCGAGCAAGGAAATTAGGTGAACTAAGGAAATCTGAATAAACTGTAGACTGCAGTTAATAAGAGCGTATCAACATTGATTTATTAATTATAAAAACGTACCAGCCCTGGCTGGTTTGGCTCTGTGGATAGAGCGTCGGCCTGTGGACTGAAGGGACCCAGGTTCGATTCCGGTCAAGGGCACATTCCCAGGTTGTGGGCTTGATCCCCAGTAGGGGGCGTGCATTCCTCTCTGAAATCAATAAAAATAAAATAATAAAATAATAATGCTTTTAAAAAACAAACAAACAAAAAAACGTACCAGTATAACATGGGATGTCAATAACTGTGTTAGGGGGAACTCTCTACTATCTCTCTTTTTTTTTTTTCC
>NW_005360086.1:1836015-1839508 GCF_000412655.1 Myotis brandtii | reverse complement strand
ATTCCGGTCAAGGGCATGTACCTTGGTTGCGGGCACATCCCCAGTAGGAGGTGTGCAGGAGGCAGCTGATCCAGCTGATCGATGTTTCTCTCTCATCGATGTTTCTAGCTATTTCTCTCCCTCCCTCTCTGTAAAAAATTAATAAAATATATATTTTTTTAAAAATCTATTAATCGTTACAACCCCCCCCAATACCTCATAGCCCTTTTTCCATTGTACTTCCCACCAGTTAGCATACTCTCTATTGAACTTGTTACTGTCTGTTAACTTTCTAGCATATAAGATCCCTAAGGTTTTGTCTCTTCGGCACCTAGAACAGTTTGACAAACAGTAGGTGCTCAGTAAATATTTGTTGAGTGATAAACTTATAAAGGTAGTCACTGTTGGTTTTTCCAGTTTCCCCCTCTGCCTAAGTGCATTTATTATTGTTTTTTAAAATAAACACAAGGTTATAATGTTTTGCTTATTTCTGCCTTCACTTTTTCCTTATTATTCTTTGACAATATCATTTCTTAGAAGGTGATGTTTGCAGGCCTAGTGTGAACAGAAAGGTTGTCTCCAGAGGCAAAGGCTCTGGGGTCTCTCTCTCTCTCTCTCTCTCTCTCTCTCTCTCTCTCTCTCGGTGCTGCCACACTGCATGCGGGCAGGAAGGATGGCGCTATGCCAGGGCCGCCCTCTGACATCAGATCCGTGGGCACTAGATCCTGCCTGGTGGTGAACCGGGTGTGTCAGAACCCAGGAATTAATAGCTTTCGAAATCTACCAGCTTGTTTGTGACCAGCTGGAGGGCCCGGGGCACATGCCCAGACCTTCTGCCGGCCCAGGACAGTGGAAAACACCACCCGTGCACACAGTGGGGGGGCCACAGCCCAGACCCAAGGCTGATGGTCAGGGTGCAAAGTGCTTCCGAGGCCTGAGCTCCTGGGGGTGGGAGGATGGGCTGGGGGCAGGGTGATCAGACCCTCATCCAGGCACCTGGGTGAGGGCTGGGGCATCTGCCCTGCTGGCTATTTTCCTGGTGGGAAGGGGGCAGCTGGGGCAGGCTTCTGGGGAACCCAGTCTGTCGGGGGAGGGAACACTGTGGTGTGGGTTGGGGTGGGGGCAGAGACGAGGAGCCAGAAGTCTCCTTCTTCTGTACTCAGGGGCCATCTGCTTTCAAATCCAGCCACTTGTCCTCCTTGCTGGTAGCAATATGGAGCCACGCATGCTCTGCTAGACATATGAGTGCTAAAGATAAAACTACTTGAAGGGCCCATGCCTTCTGTGAACGGCTTTGCTCAGAGTGCTTTGGGAGCTCTTTAGCGTCCCTCAGCCACAGTCACGCACCCCCAGGGCTCAAGATCTGAGAAAAGAGATGCCCTGGCCAGTTTGGCTCGCTGGATAGAGCGTCAGCCTGTGGACTGAAGGGTCCCGGGTTCAGTTCTGGTCAAGGACACGTACCTCGGTTGTAGGCTTGATCCCTGGCCATGGTTGAGGCACGTGTGGGAGGCAACCAATCGATGTGTCTCTCTGATATCGATGTTCCTCTCTCTCTGTCTCTCCCCCTCCTTTCCACTCTAAAAAAAAAAAAAAATCAATGGAAAAATATCTTCCGTGTGGATTAACAAAAAAACAAAAAAGGTTGACGTTGGTCCCGTGCACCTGCCCATCTCATTGGCAGGGCTGGTTTCTAATCTCTCGCAGATGAGGTGGCCTCTACGTTCCTCACACCTCCTTCCACTTAATCCTCCTCCTCTTAAGTTTCCCGGAGCTGTGCCCGGGCCGGTCCTTCGCCCTCCAGGCCTGCCTCCTGCCTTCACCAGGGCATCGGGTTGGCGTCCCCAGCCTGAGGGAGGCCTGGCAGGAAAGGGCCCCTGAGTGGTGTTTTTCTGGTAAAAGCTGCTTCCAGTACCCCTGGTGGAGAATCTCCATGTGCCTGAGCATATTAGAGGCCTGGAGCATTCCCAACGTGAAGACACCTGAGTAGGTTAGTGCCACGTGAGCTTTCACAGAATTATTTGGCAGCTGATTTGAATCGGGTCTGGGAACAGTGCACACCTGGCCCGTGCAGCGTGGGGCGTCACCCACTGTGTCCTGGCGGCCTCCTGGCCTCTTCTCTGGCTGCTGTGCTGACGCCTCTGAATGTCCGGTTGGTTGGTGCTGGGGGGGTACAGCCTGGGCCTGTCTGGGGAGTGGGTGCTGGGCTTGGGAAACACTGCCTGGGAGCCTTGGCCTTGCCCTTGCCCACAGGGGCCAAGTCAGGGGATGCGTCTCTAGGAGTGGCTGAGGGCTGGCGTTTATCCAGAGCTGGTGGCCAGGCGGCGGCACCTCCTTCTACCTGGGCCTGGCCTGGCCCTCAGGGCAGAGGGTGTGAGAGGGTGGGTGTCAGGGGGCCTCTGCCATCTGAACCAGCCCTCTGGGCTGCAAAGCCCCTCCACCTTCTCTCTGCCTGGGCAGGAGCCCATCCCTTCCTCAGCCCAGGACTTCCAGCGGCCAAGGCCTCTAAGCACAGCGGTCAGACAGCGTGACCCCCTGGGCTGGGGCAGGGTGTGGAGAGGGGGTGTGGGTCGGGGGTTGGAGAGCAGATGCCTTCCAGCCAGTCCCGCTCCTGCTCTGACCACTGACGGCTTCCAGAGAATAAGGTAGTCAGGGGAGCTCCTGGCTCATAGCACCGAAGGCCAATATTTAAAATCACCCAACCGTCTGGAGCAGCCATAATTCAGACACACAGTGAGACCCAAAGCCTCCCTCCATCTCAGAGGAAACGCAACAGCGCAAAGCCCCCTTCCGCCCCCACCTGGATGGGCTGTTAAAAACACAAGCAGATCCACACTCTGTATCTTTCTGTGGCTTTAAGACTCGATTTTAATTTAACTCGATCCGCGTCAGGACGTCTGGATCTACCCCATTATTTTCTCTCAGCTCCACAGTATCCCCGGTGTCCGTGTGCCCTCGTTTATTCGACCCTCCCCACCGCCAGACGTGCGGCTCCCATCTCTCGCTCTTCCAGAATGAACAGTGGTGCGACCGTCGTCTTTCCACATGTCGGTGGGCCGGGGCGCGTGCGGGAGGGATGGGTCCCTGCGTCGGGCACCCAGGAATCGGAGCGGGAGAATGGAAGACGGGGGAGGAGGCTGGGGTTCCGAGAGGACCCCGGGGTGCCGCGCTCCCTTCCTGCTCCCCGTTCATCCCGGACCCTTCCCCGGCTCTGGGCGCTCCTGCCCGGCCTCTCCCAATACTAATACTAATACTACTACTACTACTAATAATAAGGCGCTGGCGCCTGGAGCCCAGAATATAGACTTAACCCCCAGGACACGCGCCATCCTGTGTGTTGCATAAGCAACCTGAATAGAAATCAGGAGCGCGCGCAAGACCTTCCGATGCGGGCGCGGGGGACCAGGGGGGAGACAGACGCGGATCAAGCGAGTTGAGCATCAGGAGAGTCGTTTCCTCTGTTAATTTGGGTTCCGTCGAGGCGGAGGGCGGCGTTAGCGGCCCAGTTACACAACCG
>NW_005360086.1:1831808-1835877 GCF_000412655.1 Myotis brandtii | reverse complement strand
GGGGGAGCTGTTAGCTGTTAGCCGGCTCCACACCGGGCCCCCGGAGAGCTCACGTCCCAGGCCTCACAGCTCGGATGTGAACTCGGTTTGCCTGGAAAGAGGCCGCTCTCCGCAGCCCGTGAGCCCGCAGCCCGAGGAGGCCGCGCAGGACTGGGACCGGGCGAGCGCCAGCAGGTTTGACCCGGAGGAGAAGGGAAGGGGCCGGTGGACTCGAGCCCTCAGACTCGGAGGTGGTCTGCAGAGCGCAAGGCTGGGGCGATCTCTCCGTTCAGGCCTGAAAAGACGGCCCAGACGCGCGGAATTAAGTGACAAGGGCAGGTTGCAGCAGGGTCTCATTTATGTTGGAAGGAAAAACCAACCGCAGCTCCCCACAGCGCCCCGGGGTGATGGCTGCGCTGATGGGGATGGTGCCCCTCCAGGGAGGCAGGGCGTCAAGGAAACTCACATGCGCTCTGCATACTCTGGGCTGTTTGGGTTTCTCACACCAGAACGCACTGTGTGTCCTTAGGAGACAAACCCCAGAGGCAGGAAGGGGAGTGCGGCCGTGTAGGTGGAAGCTGGACTCCACCTCCAGCGCCTTCGCAGAAAGCCAGTGGGAAGGGACTGCCCAGCGTGACCGCAGGAGGGCCTTAGAGAGAGAACGTGTGGCCCAGTGACCGGCACCGAGGCCCAGGACCGCAGAGGAGCCGGCGGTGGAGGCAGGAAGGGGTGGGTCATGAGCCTGTGGTACTTTGGCCGCCAGTTCTCAAACATGCTGGTGTCATGGTGGCGCAGGAGAGGGGGGCAGGGAGGGAAGAACGGGGTACTCCTGGGGCAGAATAGGTGGGGAGAAATTTGGCCTCCATCCATCCAGCAAACGTGTTGAGGGCTACAGTGGATCGAATTTGTCTGCAAATTCCTCCACACTCTTCCCATTGAGAAGTGGGGTCCCTGTTTCCCCCCACACCTTGAATCTGGGCTGACCTCGGCGATGCAGCTGTAACCCACAGACTGCGGTGGGTGTGACGCTGCCTGACCCCAGAGGCTGGGTCAGAAAAGGCCACCCAGCTTCCTTCTGGCTCTGTTAGGGTGCGTGCTCTGGGGGAGCCAGGCTAGGTCAGCAGTCTGACTACCCTAAAGCTGCCATGGTTGGTGTGCTCAGTGGTTAGAGCTTCGGCCCATGCACTGAATGGTCTCAGGTTCGATTCCCGGTCAAGGGCACATACCTGGGTTGCAGGTTTGATCCCTGGCCCCCATTGGGGGGTGTGCGGGAAGCAATCAATCGATGTATCTCCCTCACATCAATGTTTCTCTCTTTCTCGCTCTCTCTCCCCCTCCCCCCTGCCCTTCCACTCTCTAAAAATCAATGGAAATATCATTGGGTGAGAATTAGCAACAACAAAAAAGACCAGGCAGGCCTCCAGCCAACCGCCAGCACCCACTGCAGCCATGCACACGGGCATCTGGTGCATCCAGCTGTCGGTGAAGCTGTCGGAGGACTCAGCCCATGGCAGACCCTGCCTGAGACCTCCCCAAGTTCCAGACCCACAAAACCATGAGCAAAATAAAGTAGCAAGTTTAAGCCATAAATTGTAGGGTGATTTGTTCCGAAGCAATAGTATCTGAAAGGGGGTCACTCTGAGCCGGCCCCGCGCGCGGAGGAGTAGAATGATGAGTAAGCATGGTCTCTGCCCCCAGTGAACTAACAACTTAATGGCGAAGCCAGACACAGGAGCAGCTGATTGTAATGTAATGCGGTGAGCACCGCGGTGGAGTCATGCCCCGGTAATGTTGGAGCAGAGCTGGAGTCTGTAATCTAGGCTGGGTGGGGTCCGAAAAGATTTCCTGGAGGAGGTGACATGGAGCTGGCTTTGGGAGGTGAGTAAGGGTTGTCTAGGTCAGCGATGAGGTGAGGAAGGCAAGGTGGACCAGGCACAGAGAGGCACTAGTGAGCCCCAGGTGAGAAGCAGATGTCACTCCCAGGGCTCCTTTCGAAGCGGGAGCCAGAGGGGAAGGGAGATGGGGCTGGGCAAGTGGCAGGGACCCCAGATCATGGGAGCCGTGAAGGACAGGAGAGCCATTGGGAAGCACTGAAGGTGGAAGCAGGAGGTGGGGCCTCCGGGGGCAGCAGCAGGGAGGATGGAGAAGAGGGGGAGATGGGGGCTGGATAGATCAGTGAGGAGGCAGAAACCTAGGAAAGAGAACTTGGGGATCCCAGAGCTAGAAAAGGATGGGAGGGCGGACATGAGAGAAACATTTAGGGAATAAATGGGGGGGGGGGCCTGGTTGGGAGTGTCAGGAGTGGCTCCTGGTATCTACATTGGGGTGGCCGGGTGGGTAGTGGCATCAGCGGCTTAGAGAGCCTGGAGGACAGATGGGTGTGATTCAGCCTTTTTGCAGCATTGTAGCAGGTCCATGTAGAAATGCCCAGCAGCTCATTAAATGTTTAGTCCAAAACCTGGGGAGCGATCTGGGGAGGAGGTATGGTGATCATAGACATTCCGTAAAATGTGTCATACATTGGGGTGGCCGGGTGGGTAGTGGCATCAGCGGCTTAGAGAGCCTGGAGGACAGATGGGTGTGATTCGGCCTTTTTGCAGCATTGTAGCAGGTCCATGTAGAAATGCCCAGCAGCTCATTAAATGTTTAGTACAAAACCTGGGGAGCGATCTGGGGAGGAGGTATGGTGATCATAGACATTCCATAAAATGTGTCAGAAGAATGAATGAATGAATGAATGGAATCACTGACTCCATTAGGCTAGATGAGGTGATGAGGGGATGTGGTATGAGCCCTAGGAATTTCCTAGGGGTTGGTATTACTGCTCAGATTGTCTGGGAGGGGTAGGTGGGAGCCAGGTGTGCTAAAGGCCTGGCGATTGTGCTCCGAGTTCCTGGAATGTGTCCCAAAAGGTGGGCCACAGGCAAAGACAAGGAGGAAAGTATAGAAGTCAAGGGAGTCACCTACGTTCAGATCCAAAAATCAGTAATCCCAGCATCAGCAAACAGTTTACTTGGTTTCAGAGATGCAGGTATGGCAGTACGGCTTGCACGGGACCCTTCCCTCCGAGGCTGACTGCCTAGCAGGCCCCAATCTGAGGAGGTTGTTTCTGGGATCCAAGGAACCCTTCAGACCCCAGGAACCTTCATCACGCCTGCTGGCTTTTCCCATAAACCCCAGTGGTTCTCAGTGGGTGAACTTCGCCAATCCTGATGACCAGGCTGTACCCAGACGAATGAAATCCTGGGGGAGGGCCCGGGCACCAGCATGTTTAGAAGCTCCTCAGGTAATCCTCATGGGCACCGGCAGCATCAACATCACGGGGAGCTTGTCAGAAATGCAAATCCCCAACCACCACCCTGGGCCAGCTGAGTCAGCTCCTCGGGGGGCGGGGACCCAGCAGCCTGCGGTTTAACAAACCCTCCGGTGAGTCCGAGCCTCCATAAACTCTGGAGGCTCATCATTGGAGGCCGAGGAGGTGTGAGGCACAGGTGGCGCCCGCCGGTCATTTGCTTCGGCTGAAAACAAGCAGCTGAACAAGACACATTTGCTTGAAATCTCTTACACAAGCCCCATGAATTTTGAGGGGAAAAAATCGTACTCTGGTTTATGAATTTCCCAGGTTCAGGGAACACTACCGGTTGGGCTCTTCTCCCTTATTCGATCGGAAACGTCCCCACTCTGACCGAGGAATTGTTAACCCCTTCTTTACAGTCCGGGCCCCGAAGCCCTCCTCATCCCCCAACGCAAGGCTGGCACATAGTAGGTGCTCACTCAATGAAAGTTTCTTCCCTTCTCGCTTTCCTTTGGACCTTACAGAGCAGTGCCTTCCACACATCCTATTGCGGTTTTGATTTATATTGAAATTAGTTGCATTGCCCAAGTGCACTGCGTGGGGGTGGCCAGCTGTCTGGGGATTATGAAATGCTGGGGCTCATCCAGCCGGGGCTGGTTGTCCTTCCTTTAAAACCTTTGCCGATGCGGAGGCAGCTAAAGGGAGGAGCATGGAGTGGGAGACACATCACATGGGTGATTGGATTACATCTCCGCAAAATGACCTGCTCTATTTCCTTGATTCTATAACACAAGA
>NW_005360086.1:1821646-1831749 GCF_000412655.1 Myotis brandtii | reverse complement strand
AAGCACATTATGTGTGTACATCAGTCATAAAATGTGAAAAATATGTATTTGTCTCAGAGACCATGAAATAGGGTTTTCCGATGAACAGTGATGGGAGGAAAGCATGAGGAAGTACAAGAGTGATGCTTGTGGGTTACAGGTTGTCTTTTGGCCTCTGGAGTTCTTATGGGTATGAACATGGGTTTGTGTAATGATTACAAAATACAGTTCACAAGGGTAAAGGAATCCCCCAGCCACTGTAGCCACAGAGCCTCCTGGGGGAGAGCGATGAGACATGGGCTTGGGGAGATCTGCTACCACGTGGTCCTACCTCTGAGGACTCGGATTAGTCCCTGTGCAACCTCCGACAAGTCCCTCTGAGCATCAGTTGCTTCACCTGCAATGGGAATGACCACCTCAGCTTGACCTGGCTCCTGTGGGTGGGAGTGTCCAATGCAGGGACTGCTGAAGGGAAGGGCAGTTTGGGGAGGGGGCGTTTCTGGGTCCCACCCACTCACCCAGCATCCCGATCCCTCAGCCCTGGTGGACCTCTCTCTGCAAGTGCAGGGCACAGCTGGCACCCTCTGTTTCCAGAGAAGCCTCCACTGTATTTGCTGGCAAAACCTCAGTGCCTTCCTGTTGCCAAAATCTCGGATTCACTGGAAATGCAGTCAGCACAGGACACACAAATGCCTGGTGTGTCAAAGTGCCCGAGATTCCCCCACCAGGGAAACAAATGACTTGGAGGAAATCATTTTCCAGAAGGGCCCTGATAAAATGCAAAGTAAGTGTGTGTGTGTGTGTGTGTGTGGTGGTTTGTTTTTTTTTTTTTTTTTAGCAAGATCAACACTAAGATTCAGAACATATGTTATAGCCCACAGATGGTCTTGGCCTTCACAGGGCTTTTTTAAATGTTTGAACTTCCCCCAAAACAGCCATCATCCTTTTCATTCCTGTGGCTACTGTTTGGGGTGTGGTGGGATTAAACGTGGCAGCTCCAGCAGGGACTGCCTGGGCCCCAGGGCACTGGGAGGAATTCCAGAGAGCCGGGCATCAGGGCGGCTTCAGCCTGGGCTTCCTGCTGCAGCCTGTGTTGGAGAATTTAGGGAGCAGAGAGAACTTCTCACCCAGATTATAAAGGCGAGGATGTGTTAGCTCCGGAGTCAGAGTGGGGAGGGTTTCACCCACATGTCCAGCAGTGTTTACTGAGTAACTACTATGTGCCAGGTGTCCTCTAGGGGTCGGTGGACCAGTTGTCTCATTTCATTCCCCCACGGCCTGTGTCAGTGGTATTATTGTCCCCACTGGGGGCTCTGCTCCCCGAGGCTGGCAGGGCCGGGAGGAGTTAAACACTTGTGGTGGGAGTTGCCCACTCGTTGCCCTCTGGTGCCTGGGTTGTTTTGCACCCTTTGGCTGGGGTCAGTTTCTGGGGGCCCCCTTGGCCAGGGCGCTCAGCATAGTCTCTCTCAGCAGCAGAGGTGGGGCTGGAGGACCGAATGGACTTGTCTGGGCACGGCCCCAGCAGGAGAAGGGATGGCCAGGCTGACCAACCCATCCTCCTGGCCGGAGGCTCTCAATGGTGTGCTTTTTTCATGTTTACGGGGGCTCCCCTGCTTACAGAACTTGCGTCTTACAGAGTAGAAGGTATGGAATATAGCAACGGTGTTTCAAAGTCACCCACAATGCCACCAGCTAGAGATGACCTCTGTTAGCTTGGGAGGTATATTTCCTTTCGAGATGTCACATAAACTGTCAACATTCTTCCTTTTACATTTCTCCTCCTCCTCCTCCTCCTCCTCCTCCTATTGATTTCAGAGAGGAAGGGAGAGGGAGAGAGAGACAGAAATATCAATGATGAGAATCATTGACTGGCTGCCTCCTGCCCGCCCCCTACTGGGGATCAAGCCCACAACCCGAGCACGTGCTCTTGATGGGAATCGAACCCGGGACCCTTCCGTCCGCAGGCCGACACTCTATCCACTGAGCCAAACCAGCCAGGGCTAGATTTTATTCTTCTGTGGGGGCAGGGATCACAGGTATTTCGTGTTCCTTTTTATCCCCCTCCATCTTTTTTGGCTTGTTTGGAGACTTTTTAAAAATCCTCCTAGCACATAGCACAGGCTTCAGGAAATACTTGTTCAATGAGAGAACGACAGGCAGAGCCCAGGAATGGTTGGGGCTGGAGCCCTGGCTGCTTTAGGCGTGCCCAGCCGGGGCCTGAGAAGTCCCGTTGCCATTCACCGTCCAATTCCTGGCGTCCCTGGCGTGGGTGCAGCCCGTAGCTGGCATCACTGCTGTTGGTCAGCCTTGAATGTGGGAGCTGCTGGTGCAGAAAGGAGCCCGGACCCCTGGGGCTGTCATGTCCGCCGGGGTCTCAGCCTCCTCCCAGAGTTGCAGGCAGAAGAGAACCCAGGATGGAAGGGTGGGGTCCTCCCCCGGGGGCACCCTCGGAGCTTGTTAAGAGGGAGACAGCGCTGAAGGAACCAAGCTTCAAAGGCAGCAGGAGGGGTGGAGGCGGGACACAGGGAGGAACAGAGGCTCCCAGACGCCAGCAAAGGTCATGGAGTTCCTCTTCCTGGAGCGTTCCCAGGAGCGGGTGGGGCTCCCTGCGGAGTGGGTCCGCAGCCACCTACTCCCTGGCAGGGGGAGGGACCAGGGGCATGGGGAACCTGTCAAGAGAGCCAGGAGGCTGGGGCAGACAGTCCACAGGGGAGGGGGCCGGAGGCTGAGTGGGGAAGGGCATGGCTTTCCTTACCAGGCAGGGCCGCCTTTCTGATCCTCCTGGGCCGGCCTGCCTGCGGGAGGGGCCGCCGTGTGGGTCTGCGCGGCTCAGCCCCTCTCAGATCCGGGAGCGAGAGGGAGGCCTGGGACAGAGCTTATTTCCACAGCTGGCCCCCTCCACAAAGGTGCTTTAGGATTCTTCCTGGAAAACCAGCAGCAGGAGGAAGCGGGTGAGGCCAGGCTGCTGGCCCGTGCCATCGGCCCCTGCCAGGGAGGAGGCCCCAGGGCAGGGCCTCAGCGCTGGGTTTGCATGCAGACTGCCACGTTGGAGCTGGGGACTGTGCGCGCAGCAAATGTCACCTCCTGAGCTGTAGTGTCTTCCACTGTAAAATGGGGATTTAACTCCCCCCCCCCCAAACCTATTTCCTCTATTTCACCTCTAAGGTTGGCAAGATAAATGAGACAAAAGAGCCTGGCATATCTAGGTGCTCCATGATCCTCATTCTCCCCTAAATGATGGCTCTCAGAATTGCCTGCACACCCGAGTTGCCTTGGAGACGTGGTGAAACCACAGCTCCCCCCGCCTCAGCCCCTCCCCAGCAGGTCTGTGGTGGGCCTCGGTGGGCCTTTTTCACAGACCCAGATGTTCCAGAGGGGGTCGAACCCTGACATAGCACTGGAAAAGCTACAGGGCTATTTCCAGGCAGGGGGCCTGAGCAGGGGGGCGGGGTCTCCTCACCTCCTCAACCTCAAGGTCTTGGCCACCAGCCCAGGGGACCTGGCCTGAGCCCCTGACCTCCCGAGAGCGCCCACCCACCGCCCACTCTGGGCCTTGTTGTGAGCTGCTGGTTGCTGGGCTGCAGTGTGGGCTTTTGTCTGCCTTCCCCACCCCATGCCAACCTGCCCAGCAGGCCCCACTGCCTTGGCAACGCATTACAAAGTCCACACAAAGGGAAACTGCAGCGGGGAGGCTGGTCCTGACGCTGGGGAAGGGTTGCCATGGCAATGCTGACATCACTAGGCTCAGGGTCTGCAGAACCAGGCCCTGAATGGAGGTGCCTGGGTGTTCACGCTGCAGCCCCAGGGGGAGGTGACCCAGGGCTCTGCTCGAGGCTGGGGTGGGCCTTCTTCAGTCCCGAGCCCCATGCACATCTGGGTTCAAAACCCAGCCCTGCTCCTGACTTGCCCGGGGATTTTAAGCCACGGGCCTGTCTCCTCACCTATAAAATAGAGCTATAGCAGTATTTGCCTCGCTGAGAGGACGAAACAAAATCACGGTAAATTGTAAAGACCTATTCCAGCGGTGAGGTTGCTTCCCGGGGAGCCCCTGACTGCCGGGGCCCTTGATGTGGGATCCAGGAGAGGAGCCGGGGAATTGGGCGAGGGCAGGTGGTATCTGGTGAGGAAAGAATGGGGCAACTGTAGGGTCTGGATGGTGGCTCAGGGGGCCTCTGGCTTCATGCCCTGGGTTTGCTGATGAGGACTCGGGGGTCCAGGGAGCAGGTGTGACTGGCCTAGTTGTATCCTGGGTTAGGATGGGGCTGGGAGGTTGACAAGGGTCCCCTGTGCCCAGGAAGGGCCCTGAGGGCGGAACCACCTCTGTTCTTCATACAATGGGAGTCAGTAACCGCAGCAGGAAACCAACAGGCAGAAGCACCAGGTGAGAAAGGGTGTGACCTTCTGAGAGCAGTGGGGCTGGAGGTTGGAGTCCACCCCGGGCGTGCCAGGCATGGGGAGGAGACTGAGAAAGGCCATGCCAGCTTCCTCTTTGCTGCCTCCTTCCTGGAGGCTTCTCTCGGGGGCTGGGCTGTCTGTTCAGAAGGTTTCCTTTCACACACTCTGGCTGGGGGGCTCCAAGTGGCCTCCATCAGGGCCGCCAGCCCACCCGGCCCACATGGTGAGGGCCTCCCCAGACCTCAGCCATGGCCAAGGAGATTCTAAGAGGCCTTGGCCCCTCGGAGCTTGCCGCCTGTCCGGTATATCCCTCCACCTCCCTCAGCTTTCCCCCTCCCAGCTGGTTCCCAGTCTGAGGGAACTGCTGGGGCTTCTCCTACCCATGGGGGCCTGTGTCAGCCCCCATTCCGCCAGACTGTGCTCAGCTTCCACCCAGATGCCTGCACCCAGGGACCTCTCGGGGGCCCTCAGCTCGCCCATCATGCCTGGGTCATACGTCAGCTTCCCCCGAGGCTTCTGCGAGTTCGAGACAGCCATTTGGACCTACATGTGCCTCCCTCATCTTAGGAAGGCTGCAGCCCCTCTTCTGTCTCTCCTCCTCCTCCTCTGCCTCTTCCTCCCAGGGTGGGGCGGGGCCTGCTGCCGGGAAAGGAGGGCTGTGCAGCCAGCGACCATGGCAGGAGCTCAGGAGGGCAAGGAAACCCTCACGGTCCCTCTGCTAGGCCGCTCCATCCCTGCAGCCCAGGGGAGCCGGGGGAGGAGCTACCTCAGGGCCCTGGCCGCTTGCCGCCTGTCCGGTATATCCCTCCACCTCCCTCAGCTTTCCCCCTCCCAGCTGGTTCCCAGTCTGAGGGAACTGCTGGGGCTTCTCCTACCCATGGGGGCCTGTGTCAGCCCCCATTCCGCCAGACTGTGCTCAGCTTCCACCCAGATGCCTGCACCCAGGGACCTCTCGGGGGCCCTCAGCTCGCCCATCATGCCTGGGTCATACGTCAGCTTCCCCCGAGGCTTCTGCGAGTTCGAGACAGCCATTTGGACCTACATGTGCCTCCCTCATCTTAGGAAGGCTGCAGCCCCTCTTCTGTCTCTCCTCCTCCTCCTCTTCCTCTTCCTCCCAGGGTGGGGCGGGGCCTGCTGCGGGGAAAGGAGGGCTGTGCAGCCAGCGGCCATGGCAGGAGCTCAGGAGGGCAAGGAAACCCTCGCGGTCCCTCTGCTAGGCCGCTCCATCCCTGCAGCCCAGGGGAGCCGGGGGAGGAGCTACCTCAGGGCCCTGGCCTGCTCTGGGGTCCCTAGAGACCCTTCCCCCTCCTTGGCCTGGAACTGCGCGTGTTCTCCAGGCGGTAGCCTCCTGCTCGGGACTGGGACACGCTACTGTTTGGCTTCACCCCAGATCTGTCAGAGCGGCTGCAGGCCCGTGTCCTGGGGGTGGCAGTCACCCATCAGGGTGCCCGGGAGGGCGCAGGCATCTGGGAATAGGGGCTCTGGAAGGTAGGGGAGGAGGAACACCCCTTCTGAGATAGAAGTCCAGGGACCCCGCCCCCCAGTAGGACTTAGCGCCCACTTGAAGCACATGCTCTCTCAGCAGAGAGCGCCCCAGTGTCTTCAGCAGTTGCCTGACCCCATCAAGGAATAGTGGTGGGGCTTGGGGACCCTGGGACCCCAGCCACACCCTTGCCCAGCCTGGCTCTCCCTCAGGGAGGGGGGGTTGGTCAAAGGTTGGGAGCACCTGGCAGGAGGCCCCCTCCTCCGTCCCCAGATAATGGGCTTTCCTCCGGCCCCTCCCCCAGGAGGTGGGCCCCAGTGCCCCTCTCCCAGCACACACTGGGGAAGAGCTTAGCTCCCTGGCCACCTGCTCCGGCCTCCGTGGGGCTCCCGGAGCGGCTCCCTGGTAATCCCCGCCGACCCAGGCTATTCAACACCCTGGGGCTCAATTCTGTTTCTTCTTTTTTTGGTTACTCCTCACCTGGGGATATTTTTTCCATTGCTTTTCGGAGAGAGAGGAAGGGAGGGACGAGGGAGAGGGAAACATCGACTGGTTGCCTCCCACACGCACCCCGACCGACCGGCCAGGGGCAGGGAGTGAACTGCAACCCAGGTCTGTGTCCTCAACCAGGAATTGAACCCAAGACCCAGCGGTGCACAGGCCGATGCGCTCACTCTGACTATTGAACAACACAGGCCAGGGCCGGGGCCTGATTCTGGGCTCTGCCTCGCGCATGCTCACCCAGCACCCATCGACCCGAGGGCTTTGCAGAGAAAGAGCTCGGCCTCCAGGGTGAGAGCCCGGCTGCCACTGGCCTGCGTGGGCAGCGGCCCCCGGGCCTCTCTCCCCGTGACTCTGGCTCCCCTGACTCTGCAGATTCCTCGGGAGAGAACCTCTGGCCCCGGCTGGGCACCCAGGGGCCTCCTCGGAGCAGCCAGCTGCTGAGGGCGAGGACTCCTGGGGCCCCCTGCTCCGCTGGGGCCCACATTGAAGCCGAGGTGCGCAGGGAGGCAACCGGAGGGACTTGGGGCACCCTGGGGTGGGGGGAGCTCGTTGCACCTTCACAGGACCCGCTGAGGAAGGTGGGATCGTTTTCAGGAACCAAGAAGGAGAGGGAGTGGCCGGGAGCACCTCGGAGCCCTGACCAGCCAGGCCTGTCCCGTGTCGTGTGAATCGCTGCCCGGGGAGCACCGGGGAGCACTGGGGAGCACCGCCCTCCCCGCACCCTGGGGTGGGGGGAGCTCGTTGCACCTTCACAGGACCCGCTGAGGAAGGTGGGATCGTTTTCAGGAACCAAGAAGGAGAGGGAGTGGCCGGGAGCACCTGGGAGCCCTGACCAGCCAGGCCTGTCCCGTGTCGTGGGAATCGCTGCCCGGGGAGCACCAGGGAGCACCGCCCTCCCCGGACACCTGACTCCACAGCCTGCGGGTGGGATGGGGGGGAGGTCCTGCCTCCCCAGCGTCTCCACAGCCGGAGTGGAGTCCCTCTGCCCTCCTGGGGTCCTCCTGCTTCCTGCTGAGTGTGGGCACCGAGTGACCACGGTGCCAGGGGAGACCCCACGAGGGGGCAGCCAGGCTGACCACAGGACGCAGGGTGGCACCACGCCCCGGCCCCGCGCAGACAGATGCCTCAGAGCCAGACAGGCCCACCCGCCGGACCGGGAAAGGGACTGTCCACGCCAAGCCAACCCCGTGGGTCCTCAGCCCTCATCAGCCCCGCGCTCAGACCAGAAAGATTGCCTCCCGGGGCCTCTCCCTGGACGGTGAGTGGGCCTGGCGAGAGCTCGGGAGCCGCAGACGAGCCGGCATCCGGGCTGGCGTCCAGGGGTCTGGTCTTCGGGCTGGGACACTGTGAATGAGGGCCTAATCTCGCTGACTCAGTTTCCTTGTCTGGAAAATGGGCCCTGCTCACTAAGAAGGCTGTTGTGGGGGCGGGTGAGATCCCAGGTGCCCAGCTCTGTCATCAGGCAGGTGCTGAACGGAGAGAGGAAGTGGCCACGACCCCCGCCACACAATTGAGGGGGTCGAAGGCCACCAGGGAACTGGGACTCAGTTGGAAAAACCAGAGATTGTGAGGGGAAGCTCCTGCCCTCAGCCGAGCTCTGCTTTTCGGCTCAGCCATTTCCATCCAGGTCTGTGTGAGGCCAGGAAGGCCAGTGACTCACAGCGACATCACTCCTCTTGGCCTCTGTTGCTTGTCCTGTAAAATGGGTGCAGAGGCTCCGGGTGAAGCAATCTCCCAATGAAAGGCCCGGTGGCCGTAGAACTCTGTCATTACCATCTCCACGCCCCCTCGCTATTACTCGTAAGGTGTGTGAAAGGGGAGATTCTGGAGAGAAGTAAAATACAAAGCAAAGAAGCTTGGCTCACAGCCCAGCGTGAAGAGCTAGCTGAGTCTCACACGGGCTGGTCCGAGAGCAGGCGGCCTTCCCTGTCACTTTTCCACACACACAACCAAAGACAGGTTCCCATTTAACCGGCCCATGGGACTCGGGGGCCAGCTTACCAATGGCAAACCAGCAGGACCTGTTTGCTGGGGTGAAATGACCCCACTGGACCTGGTACAGGGCTGCCCTCCCACAACCTTCCACCTCCTGCCATGCCCAGCCCCGCCAGGTGACCTTGGCAAGGCTTCTAACCTTTCCCAGCTTCGGGGCTCACGGGTGGACCTGGGGGGAAGGGCCACTTGGAGGAGCCAGAGATGGGAGCCTAGGGGCGAACACGCAGACGTTCAAAGGGTGAGTCCCAGACTTGGCTAGAAGATTCAGAGCAATCCACAGGGCGCTGGAGAGGCAGGTTGGGATGGGAGGGGGAGTTTCGGTAAGAACTGAAGAAAAGGGGGCTCCCCAAAGTCTACAGACTGGGGGAAATGGGAAGGGGGGTGCAGATCCCAGTCTCCTTCCTCAGCCCTCCCACAGCCAGCACCCAGGTCAGGGCTCCCCTTTGGACTCCTGAACAAGGTCATGTCTTAGTCACCTCAGGCCCCCCCATGTCTGAAGCCTGTAGGTGCAATCAGCGCTGGTTGGATAACTGCTTGGCTCTGGTCTTGCGGATTATGGGGAGGGTGGGGGTGGGCGGAGGCGGAGAGAGGAGCTCACATTTTATTTTGCTTTTTCCCACCAACAATTCTATGCCTAAAGTGACATCCGATGACATATTTTTATCCTCTTAAAGTTTTAAATGCATTTAAATTATAAAATAGCTCAAGCATACAGAGAAGTGCAGGGCAATATCTCAGATAACCACATACCCACCCCCGAGCTTGAACAAATGTTCCCATTTTTCTCTGTTTTCTTTGGGTATCCTTGGTCCAAAAGTTCAATGTTGGTAAGAGAACCAACGCTCCATCCCTCACCCACCTCCTTCCTCCCCCTTCAGAGGAGGCTCTACCTTGAACCGCCCAACCCCTTGACCTTGGGAAGAAGGACTCTGTGGTCCCACGGGCAGCAGGCAATCTCGGGGGCTCCTGGGGGTGAGAGTTGTCGACGAAGGGCCTGAGCCTTTGGACACAACAAGCCTGGAGTCTGGCATGGTGGGAGGTGTCCGCCCACCCCTGGGCGACCCCCGCCAGCTCTGTCTTCTCTTGCACCATCACCCAGGTCTGTGATTCCAGCCAATTATTCTGTCTTCCCCCGAGTTGGCAAAGCGTGATGCTTTCACATTGGAAATCCTCAGCTATCTCCCCAGGCAGCTGGGAGCCGGCAGCCAGCACCGCTCCCCCCCCCATTAAGGTAGGGGTGAGGAGTAGGGGGAGAGCAGGGGGCTGCACCGCCTATCAGAAAATGAGAACAGTGTCAGCCGCTTGAGTGCACATGACAGATAGCAACATTTCTCGCCGACGGGGAAATGGAACCCGGGATGTAATGACTTTGGAGTTGTCAGTGTGTGTGTATGTGTGGCGGGGGGGGACCAGCACCCTCCATGGCTGCAAAATAATATAAATGCACGTAGTAAAATATGTAAATAATACAGAAGTCCCCAAAGCTTTAAGAAGATTGGCACGTAGCCCTCGCCCGTCGTGGGTCCATTGGTTCGGCGTCCTCCTGTGCATGGAAAGATTGCTGGTTCAATTCCCTGTCAGGGCACATGCTAGGGTGGTGGGCTCGATCCCCAATCCCCAGTTGTGCATGCAGGAGGCAGCCAATTGATGTTTCGCTCTTACATTAATCCCTCCTCCTCCCCTCCCTCTCCCCCTCCCCTTCTCCTCCCCCTCCACTCCCCTCTCCTTCCCCTCCCTCTCCCTCTCC
>NW_005360086.1:1820412-1821558 GCF_000412655.1 Myotis brandtii | reverse complement strand
TCCCCCTCCCCCTCTTCTTCTCCCCTCAATATAAAATCTTAAAAATTTGACACGTAATTCACCTTTGTCACTGGCCTTGGCAAATCAGCACCCATAGGACGCTGGGAGCTCTCCCTCCGCCCTGGCCCACCTTGCTTTGGGGAATCAGAACAGCTGCCTTTTATGACACGTCCTAGGAACGTGCCTTCTAATTTAGAAGAGTTGTCAACAGAGGACTGTGCTCCAAAAACCACAGACGGTGAAGCAGGAACACACGTCTTGAGAGTTCACTGTTTTAATCAAATAAAACCTACAACAAAGTTGATCTGACACATGGTTAATGAGATAATCATTGTTGCGCTTCTCGGGGAATTAGGCATTAATGAGAAGCAGTTTTTATAAATGATGGTAATTACACTGTTGCCTTTACTCAGCCCAAATTGAAAAGTTTCTTCTTCTTGTTTTGGTACTTCCCTTGCCTGTGCTGTCAGTCTCCGTGGTGACGTTTCCTGTGGGTTTCCATGCCGTTTCGTCACCGTCGCCGTGGCCACCCCACCCTGGCCTCACCCAGGTCACGGGCGGACGGCAGGCCTTCCTGGAGCACCTACCCTGAAATGCTATGCGAAACACGTGGCCCGGATTAGCTGCTGTCATCCTCACAGAATCCCCAGGAATGGGTATTTTTAGCTTGGAGTTCACAAAAGAGAAAACGGAGGTTCAGGTTGGTCATGCTGCCCACGGTCTGGGGGGGGAAGGAGCCAACCCGGGCGGTGTGACCCTGTCACTGCAGCCAACCACAGTGCTGGACCCGTCGCTGTGGGTCCCTGCGCCTGCCTCGCGCTCTCCCTGCCCCTGGGGGACACTGTGTGCCTGCCCAGGGGGACACGGCCTGACCCCCAGGCTGTAGCAGGTGGGAAGGGGTTCGAGGTAGCACAGGGTTTGCAGCCACAGGGACCAAAGTTTAAATCCCAGCAACTCATGCACCTGTCGTGTGACCCGGAGCACCGGGAGCCCCTCTGAGCCTTGACGTCTTAACCCATCAAATGGGTGGGAGGGCGCAGGGCTCTGTGATGAGGTCTGTGAGGGCCTGCAGGAGGGGGGATCGTGACAGGCCCCTTCCCAGGGGGGCACAGGGGTGGCAGCAGGGGCGGGAGGCAGGGGGACTCA
>NW_005360086.1:1790146-1820368 GCF_000412655.1 Myotis brandtii | reverse complement strand
TCGTTTCCACAGAACTTTATGACTGGGGGACACCCACGGGGCAAACACATCACAGGCTCTCGCTGGGACCAGCTGTGGGTCAGTCCAGGTTTCATGAGCAAGGAGAACCCCCCCCCCACTTATTCCAACTCTCCCCCAAAAGCCTGCAGTGCTTTCCTGCCAGTCTTGGTGAAGAAAGGGTTAAACCCATGTCCGTCTACGGAAGCCTGGGGAGAGGGTCAGCCAGCAGGAAACCCCAGTGAAGAGAGAACAGAACAGAGAGGCTGCGAACTCCGTCCAAGACAAACTTCTGCCACCGTCCACGTTGCCCTGGGCCGGCCCTCTTTGCCGTCGCCAGCAGGGGACAAAGAGAGGCTGTGTGCAAAGGTACTCCGTGTTCCTGGGCAGGGGGCCAGCGGGGAGTGCCTGCCACCTGCCAGGCTGGGGGCTCCGGGGCAGGATCTGAACCACCAGGGTCGAGGGCAAAGCTGGCCCGAGCAGGGCCTATGGTGACACCTGGAGGGGCCTCTGTTCTCAGGCCTCGGACCACAGGGGTCACAGAAGGTAGAATGGCCAGGGGGGCCCTGGGAGTTCTTCTCAGCTGGCCCAGGTGAAGAATCCGAGGCTGGCCCGGCGGGTGTGGCTCAGTGGTTGAGCATCGGCCTATGAACCAGGAGGTCACAGTTCAATTCCCGGTCAGGGCACATGCTGGGTTGTGGGCTCCATCCCCAGTGTAGGGCGTGCAGGAGGCAGCCAATCAATGATTCTCTCTCATCATTGATGTTTCTCTATCTATCTATCTATCTATCTATCTATAATTTTAAAGAGTCCCAGATTCTCTCTCATCATTGATGTTTCTCTCTCTCTCTATATATATTTTTTTTTAATTTTTTTTTTTTTTAAAGAGTCCCGGGCTGCACATGGGCTTTAGAATCAGCTGCACTTGGGATCGAGTTCCAGCTCTGCCTCCTTCCAGCAGTGAGGCCCAGGGCAAGCTACTCCCTTCCTCTGAGGCCCGTAACCCCATCTGTGAAATGGGCCTAATCAGGGCTGCTGTGAAGACGCGTGTGCTCTGACGCTGAGCCCAGTGGCTCACTCAAATGAGGGCTCTGTCGGTGCCAGCCATTCATAATGACAATAAATAGAATGATCATTCCTTCCAGAAATACCTGTTGAGCACGTGTGACAGGCCCTGCTCTGTGCAGGGTGCTCTCGGAGATATGAAGGTGTGTCAGATGAGTCCCGCCCCTCCTAGGGGGCGTGCACAGGGATAATCCTAACCAAAGTCTGAGAGTGCTGAGTGATGTGAGAGAGCTGTGTCAGGACACGCATCCCGGGAAGGCTTCCTGGGGGAGGCAGCATGTGAGTGGTGCTAGTGGAGGTGGGGGAAGAGAGGGAGGCATGATTGCACGAGGAAGGAAGGAAGCAGAGGTGGGAAAGAGCATGTCATGTACGTCCAGGGCACACGGAAGGCCAGTGGGGCTGGAGCACAGTGTCCAATGAGGGCCCGAGGGAGCAGTCAGCTCGCCGGGTGAGGGAGAGCGTTTCTGTCCCCTGAACATGCCCTTCTTCCTGGGCCTTGCTGAGTGCCCCTGAGCCAACCACTTCCTGTTTCTGAGTCTGATGAGTGGTTCCTCATCTTCCCTCCAAGAACTTCAGTTGTTCCCTTCATTTCTGCCCATTCTCCCTCTGCACAAGCTGAGTCTTTGTATGTATGACACTCGCTGAAGGTTTTGACCAATTACAAGCAGAAGGAAAAGAATCCTCTGGCTTCAGTGTAGGGGTGGGGGGTGGGGGCACCACCACGGCGGTCCAGGAGGGCCAGGATGAGGCCTGGCTGAGAGAGAAGAGGAGAAGGCAGGGCAGGCTGTGGGGGAAGGCGAACAAGCACTTCACCCTGCAGCCCTGCCTGGAGGCCTTGTGAGGAGGAACCAGGAGAAGGGAGGGGTCGGGGTGCCGATTCCCTAGGTCAGCACGCAGAGCCTGGGTGATTGGTGGCTGCCTGTCAAGCCGGAGAACCTAGCCCCTGAACCTCCCCCCCCACCACCACCAGAGGGGGAGTGCTGAGTTGCTTTGAGCTGGTTGAATTCGAGGCACCCCTGAGACAGCCAGGGAATGGAGTTAGGAGCAGGGGAGGCAGATCTGGGCGTCACAAGATGGGGCCAAGACTAGATCAGCGCAGGGCCCCTGACTACCCCCTGGGGGCCTGGGTGCAGGGGTGGGGAACAGAGAGAGGAAAAGGCAATGGCAGGGAGTGGACTCCTGGGTCTCGTTCCCCGTCCGTGGGCTGAGAGGGGGTCTCCACGAAGGGCCGAGGGACCAGCTCTCCTTGCACCTCGGCTTTAACCCCCTGAGCCGGGCCGAGGAGCAGCCTCGGTGCCCAGTGCAGTCTCCTTGCCCAGGCCCCTGGACACTTTCCCTCGGGAAAACCCTGAGGTGTCCCCACCATGGCCCTGACCAGCTTCCACTCTCACCAGCTCTGAATTCTGGTGTTAACTATGGGCCGGGCTGGCGGGAAGCAGCAGAAGGGTCTGTGCTGGAGGTGGGTCTGGGGGCCCAGGCTCTGTCCTGCTGGCCATCTTCTCTGCTATCTGACTGGAGGTCAGGCCTTGGTAGGCGGGACCAATGAGACTGGTGCCCATTGAGTGATGGATGTGCTAGCCAGTAGAACACGTGGTAGGCGGGACCAATGATACTGGTGCCCAATGAGGGATGGATGTGCTAGCCAGTGGAACACACGCATTCTCCCTCTACAAACCCAGCAACACGAGGGATCTTGAAGATCACCTGTCCCTGGCTCTCCACTCTCTACCCCAGCCCAGAAAAGGGCAGGAAGGAAGAGACCTAGAGCTGATTTTTATCTTTCGAAAAGCCTAGCAGACATAGAACCTTTATCTGTGTGAAGGCTACACAGGCCTAATTAAAATGTCAAGTTTCCTGCTAGATGTACAATTAGTTGGTAATTACTCATTCAGGGCCCTGTTTTATGTGAGACAATACCGTGGCATGCTCAGAGCTTTGGCTGGTTTTGTTTCATACAAAGTCGGCTTCTGAATTAATAATTACTGAATAAGTGTAATTTGATAGCCCTAATTAAAACATGCATGGCCTCTCCCCCCCCCCCCGCACCCCCCCCCCCCCCCCCCGTGTGTGTGTTTGTGAGAGAGAGAGAGAGAGAGAGAGAGAGAGAGGGAGAGGAAGCATGGGGATACTAAAAAGGTCAGATGCTCTCATTTTGCAAATGGGAAAACAGGGCAGGGGGTGTGCCCAGCCCCAGGTCCCATGTGGGGCTACATGTGGGGCGGGGGGGGGGGTCCCCAGCGGGAGGGCCAGGCCCCAGGCTTCCCGAGCCCCCGCCCTGGCCTCTCCTGGCTCTGCTGCGGCTGGTGGCTCAGTGGGAGTGCGCAGGTGGGAGGAGAGGCAGAGTTAACTCTCCTCTCCCTCCGGGCCAGGGCCAACAGCTGCCTAGAAGATAAGGGAAGGGGACCCCTGGGAATGAGCAGCCTGTGGGTGAGAGAGATTGAGGGAGGCAGAGAAACAGGTGCAAGTGACAACAGGGGTGGGGGAGGGGAGACCAAGACCGAGAGACAGAACCAGGCCGAGCAGAGGAGGTGGGGCTCCTGAGGCCCTGGAGGACCCCGTGTGGTCCCAAGGCCAGACATGGTCTCAGGCCCACCCTCTCTGTGATCCCACGAGGGTTAAGGGGGCCGGAGGGCCACGGAGTGCAGGAGGGGCTGCAGGGAAGACCTTGGCCTCGGCCACTGGGCACAGGCCAGGTGCACACCTGGGGGGCAGGGTTGCCCTTTGACAAACTGCCGCCAGCAGCAGCCTCTCCTCGGGCCACCAGCCACCGTGACAGACAGTCCCTTTGTATCCTAGGCCCTGCCCTGGAGAACTCTTGCTTGGAACCAAACCCCATTAAAAATCCCTCCCCCAGCAAGTAACTGGGATCCCAGTCTGTGGGGGAAAGGGCACTGGGCTACGAGTGAGTTCAGAGTCCAGGCCCTGTCCTGTCACTGACTCCCTGACTCTCATCCCCACGCAGAGTAAAGAGTAAAGGTCCCGGGGACTCTGGTCGGGGAGCTGAGTGGGTGCTGGGCTGCGCCTTCCCTCCCCTGCGAGTTTGCTCTGTCGGCACAGGCCATGGGCCGCCTCCCTCCTCTGCCCCCAGCAGGGCCTCGCTGGGACCTCAGATTCTGTGCTTGGGCAGCAAGCTGGCACCTACGTGAGGGGAGGCTGGGCGTCCTGCCCGGAGCCGGAGCCGAGGGCAGCTGCCCGGGGACTGCCCAGGCCTGCTCGTTCAGCCAGAAATTCCAGCCTTTTAAGGATCAAGGGCCAGAGAGGGAGCTTCTCCAGGCGCCAGGAGCCGTTTTTCCAGCTTGGCAGTATCGCTGGGCCTCGCGGAGGCCTTCCTCACCTTTGATTGGCTCTGCGGAAAGGTGAGGAACCTAGGAGGGTGGCAGTCCCCTGGGCACTGGTGACAAGAGGGGGCTCCAGCCCCCAGCTAGGCCCTTGGGAAGGAATTATTATTATTATTATGAATTATTATTATTAATCCTCACCCAAGGATATGTCCATTGATTTTAAAGAGGAAAGGAGAGAGAGAGAGAGAGAGAGAAAACATTCATCAGCTGCCTCCTACCCCGACCTGAAACCTAGGTATGTGCCTTGACCTGGAATCGCACCCACAACTCTTTGGTGTACAGGATGACGCTCCAACCCACTGAGCCACCCAACCGGGGCTGGAAGGAATTATTTTTTAAATCAACTTTATTGCGGTCTAATTTACATACAATAAGATGTCCGCATTTTAGATGTACTATTCAATGAGTTATAAATGCTTGTGTACCTACTACAGTAGTCAAGATCCAACAGCACTTCTCCATCATTTTAAAAGGTCTTCAATCCCCACCCCCACCCCCACCCCCCAGACATCCGCTGATCCACTCTCTGTCCCTAGAGATTAGATTTACCAGTTTCACATGTTACCAGACAAGTCTGTGCGCTTGCGTCTGACTTCCTTCGCTCAGCATATGAATTTCAAGTTTCATCCCTGTCATCCTGCCTGCGGGCAGTCCGTCCCTGTCTGCTGCTGAGGAATTTGGGTCCATCATGGATCGCTTATCCGTTCTCCTGCTTTCGGACATTGGGGCTGTTTCCAGTTTGTGGCGATTATGCACAAGGCTGCTGTGAACACTGGTTTGTGTCTTGATGTGAACGATGTTCTCATTTCTCTTGTCTTGGCACCTAGAAGTGGGCTTGCGAATTATACGATAAGAAACCGCCAAACTGTTTCCCGGAATGGTTGCCCCATTTTACAGGGTTTGAGAAGGAAGGAATTGTGAATGCAGCCTTTCCTGTCCACAGCCCGGCCTTTCCTCTTCCCTGGGGACTGAGCAGGTTTCTTAAGGAGGTTTGGTGCTTCAGAGGACGAGGGGGCCCCTGGCCTCCCCAGAGAACATTCCCGCCCCCCTCCGAATGGCTGCACGTGGTTGAGATGGAAGAGGCTGTGCTGGGGAGAGGAGAGCTTAAGGATCTATTTATACCTGAGTGTAAGCAGATGCATTGTTGGCTAAAACGCTGTAATTATTCTCCTTTTGTGAGTGTCTTTATACAGAGCTGCTGCCACACTGGCAGCCTCACCCTGATTCCGCTCTCCCACCCCCACTCCCATCACCCCACCCCCGTCCCCAGGGTGAAACCATTGGGGGGCAGGGCAGTTCAGCAAGGGCTGATCACTGGAGGGGTGATGTGTGTGGCTAGGGAACTGGGCTGTTTTGCTGTCGTGGCCCAGCCCAGCTCTGTCCTCCTGCCGCACCGTCCGCGTTGCTGTCAGTCATTGGAGTGCTGGGCTCCCCGAACTCCCAAGGGTGCGGCTGCCCAGAGAGAAAGGATGGCTCTCTTTCTGTGCTCAGATGGCTTGTTCATCGCCCCAACCCTACCCCTGACGTGTTTAGGGCAGGACCACCAAACGGCTCCTTCAGGGTAAATGAAGATCCTCTTCCTGGTAGGACTCGTGGCTGTGATCCCTTTCAGACCGCAGGGTCCCTAAGGCACTGCCCTCCCTGCTTGGGAAATCCCACCACCCCGTCCAGGAACGGCTCTCTCCACTGTCCCCTCTATAGAAGGCACTTCCTGTCACGATCCCGCCAGTCCCAGCTCATGATGAGTCCATGATATGGCCCCGGACTGTCAAAAGCTTGATTGGGATGATGAACCTGTGATATCACTCCAGGTTTAGCTATCAAAATAACATTTACTCCCTGGTTGCTATTACTGTTAGCATTCATTTTATTTAAAGATTGCAGAATAGCCCTGGCCAATATGCCAAGTGGTTAGAGCATTGGCCCATGCACCAAAGGGTCATGAGTTTGATCCCCAGTCAAGGGCACGTATTTCAGCTGCAGGTTCTCTCCCACCCCCAGTTGGGGCACATGTGGGAGGCAACCAGTTGATGTGTCTCTCTCACATTGATGTTTCTCTCTCTCTCTACTCCCTCCCTCCCTCCTTCCTTCCATTCTCTCTGAAAAGTAATATCCTCAGGTTAGGATTAACAAGAAAAAAAAATAAGATTGCATTATAGCTGTGAGCTGTTGAATTTTATACAAGTAGGTGTCTCTTTAGCCCAGTGGTTCTCAACCTTCCTAATGCCGAGACCCTTTAATACAGTTCCTCATGTTGTGGTGACCCCCAACCATAAAATTATTTTCATTGCTACTTCATAACTGTAATTTTGCTACTGTTATGAATCATCATGTAAACATCTGATATGCAGGATGTATTTTCATTGTTACAAATTGAACATAATTAAAGCATAGTGATTAATCACAAAAACAATATGTAGTTATATATGTGTTTTCCAATGGTCTTAGGCGACCCCTGTGAAAGGGTCATTCGACCCCCAAAGGGGTCGCGACCCACAGGTTGAGAACCGCTGCTTTAGCCTAACTTTTATTCTAAAATTGGCTTAATCCGAACCTGTGTTGTCCACTATGGTACCCAGTAGCACATGTGGCTACTTAAATGTAAAAGAAATAAGTTAACATGAAAGAAAAGCAAGATGTTAGTTTCTTGATGGCACCAGTCACATGTCAAGGCTCCATAGCCACATGTGGTGTGTGGCTACCACGTGGGACAAGGCAGAAATGGGACATTTACAACGTCGAGGGAAGTTCTGTCGGGCAGTGCTGGTGTAAACATCTAGCCATGTAGGCAGCGGCACCTTTATCACCTGGAATATTTTCTGCACCCTCTGCATCTGGCCCTTATCTGGGATGGGCCTTAAAGAAAAGAAATCCCAAGATATGATCCCTGCCCCAAATGATGTGCAATTCTAGAATGACACGATGACTCACAAGATTTAAGACAGTAGAGGACAAATATTAGACCAAGCACAGATGGACACATAAGGGTGAGAGAGCAATTAAAGAGTTGAGTGTAGAGTCCCCTGGAACCTCGGAGGAGGGGTAGTTGTCGGGAGAAGTCAGAAGAGACTCCCTGGAGGAGGAGGTAGTTGGACTGGGCTTTGAAGGGTGGATCGAAGGGTTCCATGTGAAGACAGTGGAAGGACAGTCCAAGAAAAGGGAACTGCATGTGCAAAGGACCAGAGGTGTGAGGGGCTGGCCATGCTTGGGATCGCCTTAGAGTGGTGCGGCAGGAGTGTGGGGGTCAGAAGGACCGGGGTACAGCAGGAGTGTGGGGGGTCAGAAGGCTTTGTGCTGTGCGGAGGGGGATCGCTTTTATCCTGTGGGGTCCTGGAAGGCAGGTCACTTTAGAGAAGGTGAGATGGATAACATGGAGGGATCCGCCAAGAGGACGATGGAAGAATTTGGGTGAAAACTGAGTTGTCCTGAATAAAGGCTGGACAGTGGGCATGGAGAGAAGGGGGAGGAACTGATGGACTTCCGGGTGCAGCCTGGGCGAGTCATGTGGGAAGGGACATATATTATGCCCGGGAAGGTTTCATGTAGAAGGTGATGTGAATTCTGGGATGGATGTGATGCTAAGGGCTCTAAATTCAAAAGGCTCCTACAGTTAATATCCAAAGCTAATTGGTCTCTAGAAGGTCAAGGTGACCAACCTTGATTCCTTCCAAACAGTGAAGCGTGAGGATTCTCTGAGACCTCAGATTTTTGTTTGAGGCAATGAAGCAACAAACCTATTGTTGGAAAATGGGTTCTCTAGGGAGGGTGCCTGGGGTGGTGGGGGCGGGGCCGGGGGAGGAGGCTGGGCTCATTACAGCACAGAATGCACAGTTTGGCCGCCCAAACTCCCCACTTGGCTTTATTTATCACCCTAATTACACCCTCCAGGAAGAACAATTGCTGATCAACCCAGTTACAAATTAAAGTTAATACAACGAAGAGACAGCAACAAATATCGTTGCAAATGCTGCCAAAATATGATGATCACAGGCCTGCAGCTGCCTGCTCTCCTCATTAGACCCCTCCCTTCCCTCCACGGCTCAGTGACCTGTTATCTCCCGTCAGGGCTGTCTGGCTTCACACTCCCCAGGTGGGTGCCCCCCCAGCCTGCTCCCCTCCGCTGCGGCCTTGCCAAGGAGCCATTGTGTGGAGTGAGGCTGCTGGGAACAGAGCTGTAAAGAAGCAGAGACAGGAAAGCTGAGCCTTGACTTCCATCCTTCTTCCCAAATCTCTTTTGCTCTTTCCAGTTCACCGTGTTTCCCATTTCCCATGATCTTCTCCTCTACCCCCGCCCTTCACCCTGCGGCTGACCTCGTGTGTGTGCCCTGGCTGTTCTGAGGGGCCCTGCACTGGGTGGGTGTCCCCACTGGCCCAGCAGTCACTGCCTGCTTTGCTCAGCAGCTCAGGCAGGTTAAACCCAGCCTCCAGCTTTGCTGACCCTGTTCATTCCTTTGTCTTGTAGAGAGAGGCAACTGGAGAGGGAGGGTGGCAGACAATCCTCTCCTCCCAGGTCCTGCTCTCCGTGCTTTGGGCTCCTCTCTCTCTACCTCCCTGTGTCTCCTACAACTTGCCTCCTGCTGAGACAATTAGAAATAGTAACCCTTCATTCCTTGCAATCCACAGCGCACCAGATGAATGGGTGTGCGTGACCGGGAGGCGGGGGAGGCATGTGGGGCCTGGCCAGTTCTCTGCAGCGTGTAGGAAAGGCACCCCCGACCCTTTTGGCCATTCCCCAGAGCCCATGCTTGTGTGTATACCAGCCCATCAGGGGAAATTTCAGTCTCCGCCCCCCCACACCCCCAGGTTTTCTGCAAGCATCCTGCACCTTCTGGCTTGTTCTGGCCTCATATCTGCCCAACTCTTGGCTCTGCCTCGCCAGCCCTGGCCTTTGGGCCAGGGGTTTCTAGTCAGTCCTGGCCTTTCCTGGAGAGCCACAGCCATGGCTAACCCACTGGGAAGCCCAGCTTCTGCGCTGTTTTAAGAGGGGCTGTGTCCTGGCTCCAGCCCTGCCAACCCCTGATACACACACCAGGCTCTTGGCCTCTGCCTGGGGAAGGCAGGCTGGGTAATCCGAGTGAAGGGGAGGTAGAGAGACCAGCAAAGGGGTGGAGAGGAGACCAGCGCTGCCTCTTGTCTGACATCACCGTCAGATGCCAAGGACCGGGCTCCGTGGGTGGCCCACCCACCCCTTTGTATTGAATCTGTTTCCTTGTCTGCCTCACCCACTGGACTGCGGGCTCTGCGAGGGCAGGCTCATGTCTGATTGGCAGCTGGATGCCCACTACCTGGTGCAGGTCCTGGCTCTCCCACCAAGTGTCTGTTGAATAAAGAAATAGATCAGATGAGCTCTCCCTTCTTCATCCCCTGCGAGGCTACTGTCAGTCTGCTTACATAGCCCAAGCGAGAAGCTTTTGGGTCCTCAAGTTCTGTTGATTCTACTTCTAAAAATACTTCTCCAGCCAATGCCTCTTTGGGGGATGTCTGTTTCTGCCTGGTTAATTCTAAGCGGAAATTGGCTGGCTGATGTCCTGGCTTCCCTGGCTCCCACCTATGTGTGCATCGTCCGCATTGCTCATAGGTGTGACACAGACCGGATCACGCCACTCCTTTGTTTAAATCCGCTCACCAACTCTCCATTTCTCACAAAACGAAGTACAATTCCCTTAGACCCTCCACGATTTGGGTCAACCTGTTATTCCAGCCTATTTCTTGCTGCGTTTCCCAGGGGGACCCTGTGAGACATCCCTTGGAACGCCTCGCTGTTCTTCAAGCAAGTTCTTCTTCTGCCTCCACACGTTGCATCTTTTCTCCTCTCTGCAAAAGTTACCCTCTACAGCAGTGGTTCTCAAACGTCCTAATGCCACGACCCTTTAATACAGTTCCTCATGTTGTGGTGACCCCCAATTTCATTGTTACAAATTGAACATAATTAAAGCATAGTGATCTCACTTTTATACACTGAAAGCTGGCAGGGAGCCTTATGCCTGGCACGAGAGGCTGCAGACCATAGGCTGTGTGGCCCTGGGCAGGTTACTGACCCTCTCTGTCTCTCAGTTTGCTCATTCATAAAACTGTCATGATAATAGCTTCCGCCTGAGGGAATCCTCAACAATGAGGATCTAGTGAGTTACTACTTACAAAGCCTGCAGAGCACTGCCTCTCACATATGAAGCTCTCAGTAAGTGTGGGCTACTGTTATTAACTCCGATTGGTAGACCCCGTGTAAATGTTGTTGGAATGAATGAGTGAACGAGAGCCTACAGTCTCTCAATGCACTTTCCCCCCCATAAAGCATATTCAGTATCTGAGTCCTTCTGTTAAGATATTAAAGACAGGCCACGGTGCCCACGATGTCCCCTGGCTTGGCAGTGGCTTCTTTGTGGGTGGCTATTGAATCTGTTTCCTTTGTGGGTGGCTATTCAACACTTCTCCAGGTTGAGCAGGAAATGTTCGGCTAAGGAACATTGAATCTGTTTCCTTTGTGGGTGGCTATTGAATCTGCAGGTTGAGCAGGCAATGTTCGGCTGAGGAAAGATGACTGGAGGGAGTTTACCATCCTGTGAGGCGAAGGACGGGAAAGGACAGGGCCGGTGATGTGGGTGGTCCTGATCGTCAGCACCAGACACCCCTTCACCCCCAACTTATTCCAAACGTCCTCATGACCTTGGAGGAGGATGTGAACCCGGGGTTATTTGGCCGCTAAATTACAAGGATCCAGATGGGGAATCAAATTTCTGCTCCCAAAACACCTTAAAGACAATCGAATCCCAATCATTTCTTCAGAGGATGGTCCTTATTTTGATCTAGGTCCAAATTCTGGTCTTGCTATTTACTATTTAGACGGTGCTGCTATATCCCCGACTCTAGCTGATCTGTAACATGAAAATAATTCCTGTCTCATGTAGATGCCGTGAAGTTGAAATAAAATTAAATGGGATAATTTACATAATATACAGCATTGTGATCCTAGGTGTGCGCAATCTTAGTGTCTGACTTAATTTAGAAATGTAAGCTCTACCGGGATCTAATAAAAGTGTTCACCTCCTGAGCAAGAATAACACTGGGCAGCTACAGGTATATTTTTCATTCTTACATTCTAGCCAGCAAAATAACTTTTTTGAACTGAATATATACTGTGGGCCAGACATTTTGTTGGTGGCTAAAAAAAACAGAGTAATAATAATAATAATAATAATCACACAACAGCTGTGGCCAGTGTGGCTCAGTTGGTGGAGCGTCATCCCGAGCACGGAAAGATTGTGGGTTCAATTCCCAGTCCGGGCACATGTCCCGGTTGTGGGTTTGGTCCCTGGATGGGGTGCGTACGGGAAGCAACCAGTCGATGTTTCTCTCTAGTATCGATGCTTTTCTCTCTCTCCCTCTCCCTTCCTCTCTCTCTAAAATCAATAGAAATATATTTTAAAACAATAACAAAGTACTTGCCCGCATGTAGCTCACAGTCTAGTGAGGGCGAGAGGCAAGACAGCAGATTTTTAGTTGAGTCAAGGTCTCTCAGTAACATGTTGGGTCCTCAGCGAGAGGAAGCACTGAACTGAGATGGGACACGATTGGAGGTGAGGTGGTTAAGGAAGGCTCCTGGAAGAGGTGATGCTGGAACTAAGTCTTGAAGGAAGAGTAGAAATCATCGACAAAGGAAGGGAAAAGAAAGCTCAGTCCAGGCAGGGGGAGCAGCAGATACAAAAATCCTGGGGTGCAAAGAGCAGTCCCATTCTAGGAAGAGCAAATTGCCTGACAAGGGTAGAGAGTGAGCACATTTAGCGGGAGGCAAGTGAAGAGACAGGAAAAGCAAGCCAGCCTCGTGTCATGAAGAGAGATGGATGCACGGCCGAGGGACCTTGATTTTATCCCGAAGGCGATGGGAAGTCATGGAAAGCTGCAAGCAGAGGAATGACCTGCTGGCCTTGGTCTGCTCGCTCTGGAGGCCGTGTGGGGGAGGGGCTGGAGGACAGGAGACCAGGAGGGCACTATTCCAGAAATGTAGGCAAGACATTCTGGAGCTACACTGAGGCCACAATCTTAGATCCACATACAAATTGACAAATGTATCCTATCCTGTAGTAGATGCTCATTAAGAAAAGGCACCTGCAGACTCGTTCTCTCTCTCTCTCTCTCTCTCTCTCTATCTCTCTCTCTGGAACACACCTGTGCCTTTCCCACCCCCTTTTCAGGCACGCTCCCTCTGGAGCACGCCCACACCTTCCCCCCCTCCTTACCCCAGGCTCGCTTCCTTCGCCTTTCTCCCTCCTAAGCTCCAAGGGCACTTCTTTGGCCTCTATAACTTGTTTCCTGAGCCCACGCAGCCCAGCTGGCTCACTTCTTCTGCCTCTGTGACTTGCTAAATAAACTTTTGCTTGTAAAATAAAAAGAAAAAAGGCATCTGCCTACGTTCAATCCCTCAGGGTGGGAGGACCTATTAAAGGTGCTGCAGCAAGGAAGGGCACAGACGTAAACTTTGGAATGTAGGGAGGTAGGTCCTAGAAGGGGGACCCCCAAAATATTTATAGAGATAATTTCTAGGTGGCAGGATGTTGGGTGATTTGTATAATTCTTTCTACAATAAATGAGTTGTTTATGTATTTTTTAAAAAAGAATTAAACGATGAAAAGAAATCAACCCAAGAACTTTGGCTCCAAGGCAGCGGTTCTCAACCTGTGGGTTGCGACCCCTTTGGCGGTCGAACGACCCTTTCACAGGGGTCGCCTAAGACCATCCTGCATATCAGATATTTACATTACGATTCATAACAGTAGCAACATTACAGTTATGAAGTAGCAACGAAAATAATTTTATGGTTGGGTCACAACATGAGGAACTGTATTTAAAGGGCCAGAAGGTTGAGAACCACTGCAGGGGAATCGGAAAATCCAGGACATTCATCAGACACTAGAGGATGATAGTTCAGAGGTCAAGACCCAGTTTGGAGTCCGTGAGGGTGAGAAGATTTGGGCTCAGACAGGAGAATAAGTGCCTCTATTTTAGGGGGATCCTGGTGAGCAGAGTTGAGCTTGTCAAGAAGGCAGTGAGGGCACCCCCCAAAAGATGGGACGATGTGCCAGCGGAGCATTTGGTAGAGGGATGGGGAGCGCGCGCTCCGTGCGCAGGCAGATTTTCAGTGGGTGGCTGAAAGACAGGAGGGGAAGGATTGTGTAACCAAGTTGTGGGGAAGGAGAATAGTAGCCTATTGTTGGAGACCCGATAAACACATCTTGGGGGCGTGGGCTTGACATAAGTTCCAAGACAGCTTAATGATCCGTCACCAGTCCTCTCCTAGGATGAGTCACTGGAGAATTAGATTAACCCAGTTCAGCCTTCCTTGGCCCTGCTTCTGCAACACAGCCGCTGAGATAGGGCGGCCGGGCTCCTCTCACAACGGAGCCACCAGCCTGTCCAGTGCGGGAGATAAAGCCAGCCAGCCTCATCGATCATCCTTGGGCAGCCCCAGTCTCCCCTTCGCTTCCCGTGTTCAGGATTTGGGTCAACAGGCACCTGGCACAGGCAGAGGCCCTCCCTGCTGCGGTGGTATTCTGCAGCGCTCCAGCGACGAGGTGTAGGTGGACAGCTGCTGAATGGGCCCGGGACTCTGAGCAGCAGCAGCGCCCAGCAGGATGAGCCTGGCTTTTGCAGGAGCGCCTTAATGAGCTTGGAAACTGGTGGCCCGGGAATCGCAGCCAACAGCAGTCACATCAGGAATGGAAATAAGAAAGCGCTGGAAGAAATGAGCAGCCTGGCACGTCTTTCACCAGACGCTCTGGATGTCCGTTCTGGTCCATCCCGCCGAGGCCGTGTGACATGGGATGTTATTCAACCCATTGGCATCTTAGTCTCCTTGGCTGCAAACTGCTGGTAACATCCCGTCAGAGCCCCAGAGACCGACAGGGAAGCCTTAGGGAGAGCTTGTTGTGTGTGCCTGCCCCTGTTCTAAGGGCTTTGCATATATTCTAACTCTGTCATTAGCAGGAACCCTACATAAGATACATAATGTTATGACTATCATCCTCCTTAAAGGTGAGATAACCAAGACATGGGGAAGCTGAGCAACTTGCCCCAAATCACATACTAGTGTGGAGTCCAGACTTGAACCTGGGCAGCTAGACTCCGGACTCCATGCTTCAAACCACCACGGTCGCTTCCTCCATCAGCCGCGAGATGCTTTACAAATAGACGAGCTGATTCTTAGCTGTGACGGACATTTCCAGGAGGCCCATCACCACATGTTTGTGGTTGCCGGGGTTTTCACGCGGGAAAGGACGGGGCTGATGGTTGTGTCCACCGCGTGCTGAGCGCCTAGCCTTGATTCTTACAGAACCGTTGACGATGCAGGAGCAGAGACGTGGAGAACTGGTGACTTGCCACAACCGGGAGCTCCGAAATCAAAGAGACTCACCTGATTTCAAACTTCCCAGGGCAGGGCAGTGTGACAGCTAAGGTATTGCCCTCTAGAATCTGGGTTCAAAGTTTATTTCTGCCCCTTCCCAGCTGTGTGACCTTGGGCAAGTTACTTCACCTCTCTGGGCTTTGATATGGTCATCTGTAAAATGGAGATAACAATGATATCTACTACATGAGGTTATGGTGAGGTGCACAGGCGTTAGTACAAGTCAAGTGTAGAACGCAGGCACATGGTGCGTTCTCAGGGGTTATGAAAGCAGCAAGTCAAGGCCTGGGAGGATAGCATTTGATTCAAGGTTTGCTTTGCGTAGAGAAGGCGTGATAAGGGCCAGAACCCGGAAGACTCACACAGCGGAGGGGGGGGGGGGGGTTTGTTCAGGGAAGATTTTGGCAGGAAGCAAGCAGTGAAGTCAGATGGCTGGGAGGGTGGAATGAGGGCCCAGGCGGGATGGGAGGGGTGGGGGGGTCAGACACAATTGGACAGGGTGTTAGTTTGGGGCTGGGGTCGGGGGGAGAGTTGGGCAGCAGGTGGCTCTCCTTCCGGGCTGGGGGTCCTTATTCAGAGGGTCTGACAGTGTGTGGTGGGACGCTCAGCCAGGCAGGCCGTGGAAGGGTCTGGTGCGGACTTGGCACAGGGAGTGGGAGACACATCCACTGGCTGGAGGTCAGTTGACAGTGGGCTAGGTCAGTGTAGGGAGAGCCAAATCCAGATACTGGACACATAGATGTGGGCAAGAGGTCATAAACAAGGGCAGGGGCTAATTAGCATATGCAAAGTCCAGGACTGTGCTCTGTGCAAAGTGCATGCTAGACAAGTGTCATTGTTGATGAGGATGATGATGATGATGATGGTGAAGATGATGGCGGTGATGGTGATGATGCTATTTTGGCAGCCAGGATCTGAGGTTCAGGGACAGGATTTCAGTTCTTAGAGCAGAAGCAACCAGGCGGGATTTGATACTTTATTACTCCCCTCCCCACCCCCCATAAATCTGCGAACTTCGAATATTGCCAACTTTTTAATTTAGCCCAGTGAGGCCATTCAAACAATCAAGAAGCTTATCGCTGCCATCACCATGATTTCATAAAAGAAAAGCCATCTTATCACCAAAAGTAAGGCAGACATAATCTCAGAATAGACAGCCCTTTAAATTAGAAACAAAAACACCTTTACAAAATGCTCACTGGCATGGTCTTTTCTCGGGGAGCAGCTGGCGGGGAAGTTTGTCCTGGCGCAGTGCTGAGGGCAGAGCAGAGCTGAGCGTGCATTCACCTTTACAAAATGCTCACTGGCATGGTCTTTTCTCGGGAGCAGCTGGCGGGGAAGTTTGTCCTGGCGCCGTGCTGAGGGCAGAGCAGAGCTGAGCGTGCATTCGTGCCCAGGGCTCCCCTTCCTGGGGTCTGTGCTTCCTTGTGGCGCTTGGTTTCAAGGAACACGACCAAGGTGCTCTGATCACGCACCAGGTGGCTGTCCTGGTCCTGAGCCCCCATGCGAACCACACCTTCCCAGCTGGCCTCCCTGACGTCCTGTGCAGGCGCTCCAGGCCGCTCATTTCTGGCCCAGCCTGCTCCCACTGCATTCCAGGGCCACCTGGTCCTCTCCCACCCACAGCCCTCCTCTTGCCCTTTGGATCTGGCACCTGAACTTGCTTTCTTCAGGGTGACCTTTGGCACTCTTTCAAGGTCTTGGCTTCCTGCTCCTGGCCAACCTGTGGACATTCTGCCTCATCCCCACCCCAGGGCCTCAGCCTTGGCCCTTGTCCTGGGTTGCTGAGGACCTGAATGGAATGTTAGAGCTTGAACCGGCCACTGCAATGTGACCTGGCACTTTTCCCACCCCCGTTCTCTGGGCCCCATGGGGGTGAGGGACAGGAGGAGAAGAATGCGTCTCAAGTTTGGTCACAGCCTGTAGAAATTAATAGGATGCAGGGCCAGGAGCTAAACTGGTAATGAACTCCTATCTGTCTCTTGGACTTGTCGGTAAGCTCTTTGAGTAGGGGACAAAGCCTTGATCATCTTATCTTTTTATTAAAAAAATTTTTTCCCCTTGATTTCAGAGAGGAAGTGAGAGGGGAGAGGGAGAGAGAAATGAAACATCAAAGATGAGAGAGAAGCATCGATCGGCTGCCTCCTGCATGCCCCACACTAGGGATCGAGCCCACGACCCAGGCATGCGCCCTGGCTGGGAAATGAACTATGACCTCCTCCTGGTTCACAGGTTGACACTCAACCACTGAGCCACACCGGCCGGGCGGATCATCTTTTATTAAAGCTTTTATTTCCTCCCCATTCCCAATTCCCCACCACTTCCCCAAAACCAACTAATAAAGCACCTGTACAAGATATTGGTTGCCTTAAATTTGATTCCTCCATTCAACACACATTTACTGATCACTCGCCAAGAATGAGCTACTGTGACAGGCACTTTGAGAGACACTAAGACAGATGAGATCTGGACGCTGCCTTTAAGGAGCCCTCCGCCTAACGCGGAAGAGGAGGGCGCACGCCCAGGGAACTAGAAATAAAGCAGAAAATACTGAATGTTTCCAGAAAGCCTGCAGGCTGGGCAGAACTGATTTCACCTCCAAGTGCTCAGGTGGTTGGTAAGGAGCCCTCCGCCTAACGCGGAAGAGGAGGGCGCATGCCCAGGGAACTAGAAATAAAGCAGAAAATACTGAACGTTTCCAGAAAAGCCTGCAGGCTGGGCGGAACTGATTTCACCTCCAAGTGCTCAGGTGGTTGTCCCCCCTGGCTTGGTCCAGCCTGGAAAACACCCTCCCAACACGTCCCTTTCATCCTTGAGCCGAGGGAGAGTTGGCATCCAACCACTTCCTTTTGTTTTCAGAGTTTTTTCCCCTTCAATTTCCCATTTGTCTTGGTCGACTGGTGCTCATCTCCCTGTCCCTCCTCCCACAATCATCCCAAACAAGACAGTTGCTGAAAAACAATGTCTCCTCCTCCCATTGCAAGATAACGGTGCTCTTTGTGTGCTATTCCCATCAATGTATTGACAGCTTGCGTTCCTGCTGCATTTTATTGGCCTTGTACTTATTTTGTTGAAGCCCGAAGGTTGTTTAAGCGAAAAGCACAAGGAAAGGGAAAAGCAAATCAAAGAGGCACTTAAACTCTCAAAGAATTTTCAATTAACCGATTTAGTGCCAGTGATGAAGTTTCTAAGAAGAGAGTCTCTTGGGTAGGGGGTCTTCCCCCCATAATTTGCTTCCCTTTGCTGCTAAATGACATGAGTGGGGGTGGGGGTCACTTTCTGTGGGGGCCGTGGAGTTCCGGGCTGTTGTCTTTTGCTGGCTTGCCACGCATGGCAGCTACTCCCAGTGGCCTGCTTCAGATCTGTGCACAGTTCCCAGGGTCAATCTCTGCACATTTCCACGGGCTTTTGGTGGTAGAATGCGCACTTTCTTCCTGACTTGTAGCCGTACGGAGGGGAGGGCAGTCTGACGGTCACAGGAGGGAATTCTGGATTAGAAGTCAGGAGACCTGGGTCCTATTCTTGGGGTACCCTTGACCGAGGCAAATTCCCTAACTTACCTGAGATTATGTTTCCCGGAGTCAGAGAACCCGCAAAGTTCAGTGAGTCTGTGAGTGTTTATTTAGTTTGAATTTTTTAATTATAAATTAAATGCATGTTCACTGTACAACTGTGAAGATGGTACAGAAATATATCAGGATAAGTCTCTCTGTCTCTTTTCTTTTTTTTTTCTTCTTCTTCACTTTAAGTTATTTTTATTTTTCAATTGCAGTTGACATACATTAAAGAAAATTTCCAAAGGGATCATCCCGATAAATCTCACACCCATGTGACACCATACTTAGGGACTAGAATATTGTTGACTATATTCCCGGTGCTGTACTCTACACCCTCAGATGACTATTCTGTAACAACCGATTTGTACTTCTTCATCCCCTCGCCCTTTTCACCCATCCCTAACCCCCCTCCCATCTGGTAACTGTATTAGGACCAGTCTCTCACCTTCATCCACCATCACCTCCAGAAACAGCCACTGTTGTTTAGGTGAGCACCCTTCTAGGCATTGTCTGTGCCCACGCAAAGATATAGCTGGGCGTGTTAGATCCCACCTAGTTTCCACGGAGGCCACGGCCTGCCTCATAGCTGTGGAATTCCCCACCTTCCAAGATAAGACTCTATCTTCTTAATGCACTTTAGTCTTTTGGCACCAAGGAAGTTATTGCTTTAAAAAAAAAAAAAGTATTTACTTTTTCTAGAAAATTCCAGAGATAAGGAAAAGATGTGGAGCTGGCTTATAGAGAGCCAGGAATCAACTATATATCTCTATTTCCAACTCCTCATTCAGTGAGCTTACGTTGGTGGCTTGAAATTGGCCATGGTAGGAGTATTTACACCACAGAAATTGGCTAGTGCTACAAGTCAGCTCCCCACTCCCAACCCCCCATCCAAGCACTGGGCGTGGTGAAGGACACGCTTCCACAACCCAAGATGGTCAGCCAAATAGCTCTCTGTAGTTTGATGGGCTCTGTGGAGTCAAGCAAACTGCATTTGTAGGCTATGTCCTTTCTGGCAAAAGATAACAGAACCTTTGGTGAGGTCATGGAAACGGATGCTGGCAAAGAACTTGGGCTTATAGCTGCTCTGCCTGCTGCCCTGAAGCAAGCACGTCATATACCTTTTAGGCATCTGTGGAAGTTTGTTAGAATAATGGCCCCAGTGAATCACAGCTCCACACCCTTTTGCAATGCGATGTTGCTCCTCCCGTTGAGAGAGGTTGAGTCTGTTTTGCCATCTCCTTGAATCTGCACCACTGGCCTCATGACATTTCCCCCCACAACAGAATGTGGTGGAAATAACACTGTGCGAGTTCTGGAGCAATTACGCGTAAAGGGGTCTGCTGGCTCCTACCATCACCCTCTCATGAGACCCTCTCATCACCCAAGCTGGAGACCACCATTTCTTGATGAAATCCAGTGAGTCTCCTGCAGGAGAAGAGGTCACGTGGAGAACTGAAAATCAGTACCAACGGCCAGACATGGGGATGAGGTCATGTTGGACCCTCCAGCCCAAATCAGATGACTGTCGCTGCATGAGTGACTGTGGGTGGAACTAACAGAAACACCCACATAGCCAACCCACAGCGTCGTGAGAAATAGTAAATCATTTGGTTTGTTGCACAGCGATAGCTAACGGAGGCGACCGCAAAATCTAGCTACGCAGGACCTGGGGAGCTGGCTGTCCCTCCCTGCTATATGGAGCTGACAAGTGGTCAGGGTTTATTTAAGATGTTATTCCTCCCAGGGGCTCATATACCTTCAAAGGAATAAAGTTCTAACAGTGGGATGGCAGGCCCTTATCAAGGACATATTTAGGTCCAGGGGCCTCCTACCTGCTCTTCAGAGTCACATTTTGGGGGCCTCCTTCATCAGCTTCCAGCTCACCTGTTAAGGCTCTGCCTTTCCCAAATGAGGAGGGTGACAAGGCAGATCCAGCTGAGAGGAGCCCGCACTGGCTGATAATGCAGAGGACGTTTTGTAGCTAAACAAAACAATCCCAAACCCCAAAAGAGTACCGGGGAAAGACATAAACAGGGTTTCTTGATGGCCAAATGTAGGGTCATGTATCTAGGCCCTTTTATGTAATGATGTTTACTTTGAATTTATATTAGTTCACACAAACACTCCATCCATGCTTTTGTTCCGGCCCTCCGGTCCAGTTTAAGAACCCATTGTGGCCCTCGAGTCAAAAAGTTTGCCCACCCCTGATCTAGGCCATGTGTTACCTATGGCAGTTACATAAAGACAGTTCAAAGTCACGTAGACCCCACTGGCACTGGACCTCTTCTGAGGTCTTTACATTGTTCTGGAAGTTTCCGTTTGTATCTGCTTTCCTCACTAGACTGTAAGCCTCTTGAGAGCAGGGACCATGAATTATTCATTTCCGTGACTGAGAGCCTAGCAGGAAACTGCACAGAACAGGCACTCCATGCGTGCTGTTGGATTGAAGTATAAATTTAAGCCCAAAAAGCAGGGAGGTTTTGAAAGATTTGAAATGCCTGCAGAAGAGCCAGGTGAGCCCATGGAAACAGCTGTAGACCTCACCCAGAGACACTTGTCTGTCCTAACACTGCCCCGGTCTGGGGTTAGTACCCTCACCTGGGACACTGGTGACCTCAAGGTCAGGCTGCAAATCCTCAGACACGGAGCTCCCTTACTCACCACCTTGCTCAGGGAGAGGCGACTTTGCCTGGCTTTGGGCATGGTGTAATCTATGCCCCGGAGCACAGGCCCGGAGTCGTGACTTTCACCTCCTCAGTTGTCCTGAGGCAAGGCCAACAGCGCACAAGAAACACTGGGAAGTGGCACATCCTCAGAGACCCGCCCCCAGACACCTGTCAGTGGCTCCATCAACTTGTCATTCTCAGTGATGAGTACCTACCGCCCCCTCAACTACTCCCTGTAGCCTCCGCCCTTGGGGCTCAGAGTCCTGGGTGCTTCAGGGGCTCCCAGACACCCCCCTGGGTGAATGTGTTGGCCCTGGGGCGTCTCTTGCCCTTTTTCTACGACTCTAGCTCGGCTTTGTGCATCTGGGGACAGGGTCAGGAAAAAGGGGTCCACTGAGCACTTGTCCCTTCCAAGTCCCTCCTCACTTCCTTTCCAACCCAAAGCATACTAATCTGGCTCTTAGAGACTTTGTTCCCAGTCTCAAGAAGGAGGAATAGAAAAAAGAAATCGAGTGGAGAAAGATTGCCTATCAACCTTCCCAGATTCCCCCGTTCCCTACAGAATAAAGTTCACATCCTTTTTTGGTATGTAAAGCTCTTCCCAGCTGGGCTCACCCGAAATGGCAGCCTTATCTCTGCCTCTCCCCTCTCTGTCCATCTGGCTTCTGCAGGTTCTGAATCTGGAATGTCCTTTTACCCTCCCTGCTCTGCAATGCCTTCCTCCCCTCCAGGCAAAGACAGCCCCATCCTGCCCCAACAGCCACGGCTGCCTTATCACAATCTGTTTGGTAATACAGCAGGGCCACTCACTCATTCATTCACTCGTTCATTTGCTCTTTTCTTCATTTCTCCATTCACCAAGTGCTCATTGAGTACCTGTATGAGCCAGGCTCTGTGCTAGATTCCAAGGATACCACAGGAAACAGGATGGAGTTATGTGGACCTTCCAGACAGCTATGGAGTTAGTAACTACATTGGGGTCCTGGGGTAAAGAGCAGGGGGTTCACTCTGATAGTGAAGGTCTGGATGGCTTCTCCTGAGGAAGTGAAATAACAGCTGGACTGTAGTAGAGATTGTTAAGGTTTAGGGGGTGGGACGAGAGGCCCCAGGCAAAGCAGGAGGGAACCTGACAAATTTGAGGAAGTGAAAGAGGGCGGAGGAAGGTTGGGCAAGCTCTGGCTGTGGCTGGGTGGGCAGGCAGGGACCAGGGCCTCTGAGGGCCTTGTGGATGGCAATGAGGGTTTTGGTCCTCCTTCTAAGAGAAATGGGAGACACCGTGGGTTGACCCTGGTGGGGCAGGATGATGGGAAGATGTCTGATTTGCATTTTGTAAAGATTCATCCCTCAGCTGTGGGGTGAAGAGTGGAATAACAGTGGGAACGGGAGTGAAGGCCGGAGAGTCAGTCAGTGGGATGCTGGTGCCCATGGTCTGGACAGTGGGGGCTGGAGTAGATCAACAGGTAGGAGGTCAGACTGATGGGGTTTCGTGGCAGGTTAGAAATAGGTGAGCAAAAGGGGTGTCTGAGATGGCTCCTCCCCCACACACCCAGCATAGCATCTTACAAAGAGCTCGTGAAAGGGAAATCCAGATGCTGGGAACCAAAGGGGAAATTCTCTCTATTAGGAAGCCTGATAGGTGTTGAATTAAAGCCGTTTAACCAGACCATTTACCCAATTCCTGTAACAAATAGATATTTCAAAATATACAAAAATCAGATCTCTTCCAAAGCGATCATTTAACGCTTTTGGAATGTAGGCAAAATAGGTGGGGCGTGAGCATTCTGTTCTCATTATTGCAAGATAATAGTTTGAACGAAAGGAAGCGTCTGGAAACAAATACCATGTAAACAAGGAAGTAAGCCCTAAATATAAAGACAATTTAAATTTATAAATCCCATATGTTATGTAGTAAATATTAAAATATATTTAATATATTATTTTTAATTGCAAAAGTAACTTCTCACTGGGAAAAAAAATCAAGCAATCCTATATAATAAAAGGCTAATATGCAAATTGTCCCTGCGGGAGTTCAACCACTTGCTATGATGTGTGCTGACCACCAGGGGACAGCACGGAATGAAGGAAGGCCCCGATTGGCCCTGATTGCTGGCCAGGCCTAGGGACCCTACCCATGCACAAATTTCGTGCACCAGGCCTCTAGTAGATAAATAATGGAGTCCTGGTGAAACCCCCAAAGCTACCCCCCACCAAATGTAATCTCTTTTCCTGTGCACCAAAACATGTTTTCCACTTTTAGCAATTAGCAGTTTTTAGTAAGTTCTAGCAAATCAGTGGACAAAACAAAATATCTAATCTCAGACCTCTTGGAGAGACAGGACTTACCCCAGTGCAATATAGCTAAGTAACCAAAAAGGCAGCATAGACTTTCGAGCCAACATGAAAGGCCCAAGCAGTGAGTGTTACAGCAGTTCGAGGACTGGGGAGATGGGGGTTGCAGACATAGGACTGCCTGTGTAGAAACCTAACCCCCCACTGTCTTGAGCCAAAAAGAAATTTATTATTAGCTCATGAGTGTCTGATACCTCTTAGGCACTACTTCAGGTTCTCTTGGCCTCACCTTCTCTTTTTCCAGCTGCCACTGCTGGGACCAGATCTGCACAGGCCCCAACTAACTTCACATGGGAAACAGTTGTTCATCTCCTCACCTCACACTGTGTGTCACTGGCCTCCTGCCTTGGGACTCCCCAGTTGACACCAAGGGGCAGGACCCTACTTGTCTTCCAAGAGACAAAACCTGGAAGTGTAGGAGAGTTAAGGTCTCATGATAGGAATCTAGTAGTTACCAGCAAACGGTGTGAAATGTGGCAGAAAGATCAAGGAGAAAGAGGACTGAGTAAAGACCATTAGAACTATTTTGTTTTGCCTAGTTTTTTATTTTATTAAGTTTCAATTCAATGTAAATTTAAATAACCACATGTGACCAGCAGTTACCAGAAAGGGTTCATTGACAATGAATAGATCAGAAATCAAGGTTCTTGGCATCAAACATCATGTGTTTAAAACAGCTGGACAAGTCCTAGAGTGAAAGTTTACTTAGAGTCATGTTCAGCCACATATTCGGCACACAATCTGCAAATATGCAAGATGCGCATATGGATTGAGGAGAAAAACACCAAGACCTCTCATGAGGATGTGGACAAAGGGTGAGGATAGAAAATTCATTGAAAGAGAAATACAAGGAGCTGATAAAAATGTGAAAACACCACTCTTCCTGCACATAATCAAGGAAATGCAAATTAAAACAACAAAGAGATGTCATTTTACTTATCAAATTAGCCAAGAATATAGAAAAAAATCTTAGTGAACAATGCTGTTTGGGATGTGGTGAGACAGACGGGATTATCCACTTGGAGTGTAAAATAAAATACTACAGTCTTTCTGGAAAGTAGATCCTTATGCATTAAGAGCCTTAAAAAAACAAAAACTCTTCTTTTTGATTAATTTCACTTCTAGAACTATCCCAAGGAAATAATCCGAGATGGAGTTAAAGGTATCTACTCTAATAAAGAGTGAATATGCAAATTAACCATCACGTCATCGCAAAGATGGCAGCGCCCAGTCCCCTCAGCCCCGCTGGAGTCCCCCAGTCCTTTTAGCCCTGCTGGGGGGGAGGGGTGGCAGGTGTGCGGTGCGGCTGCTCCTTGCACCTGCCTCCTGAGTCCCACAGTCCTTTCAGCCAAGCTGGGGGGTGGGGGGGCCGGCAGTGGCAGGCACACGGTTTGGCCGGACCCACCCTCATCCCCCCAGCCGCCCAGGGCCGCCCGAGGCTCAGGTAACCAGGGCCGGCCAAGGCTTGTGCTGCCGGCAGTGGCGGCAGCAGAGGGGTGATGGGGCATTGCCTTCCCCTGATCACTGGGTCGCCTCCTGCCCCTGAGGGCTCCCGGACTGTGAGAGAGGGCAGGCCAGGCTGAGGGACCCCCTCCTCCAGTGCACGAGTTTTCATGCACCAGGCCTCTAGTATATACATATATTTGTTAAATATGATTGCGTTTAATACAGAATAATTCTCAACAACCTACATTCTGAGCAATTAAATAGATTAAATAAATTATTCTAAATCATAGAATGCAGTCATTGAAAATAATGATTATGATCATGCTTAGTATCAAGTGAAGACAGGAATGATGTAATGCTAAGTGGACTGCAGGATACAAAAGTATACTGTAGAGACTCATTCAGAAAGAGATGGAGCAGATGCTACAACGGTGATCACTGTGTGGTGAGATGAAAGATTATTGCTATTTTCTTCGTTATTTCTGTTTTCCAAATTTTTGTATTAAAACTTTTTTATCTTTATTGTTGAAAGTATTACATATGTCCCCTTTTATTCCCCTTCCAACCCCCACTCCCCAGCTTTCACCACCTAATTGTCCATGTCCATGGGTATGCATATAGAACCCCTGATATTTTAGATTAGAAGATATTTATTCTGTTTTAAGAGTTAAGTTCAGGTTTCCTTGAAAGATGTAAACTGTGTTTTTGTTGACCATACATTCAGCTGTAAGTCATGGAGTACTTAGTACGGTTTAAAAAGAAGACGAGCCCTGACCGGTTTGGCTCAGTGGATGGGAGCGTCGGCCTGCGGACTCAAGGGTCCCAGGTTCGATTCCGATCAAGGGCATGTACCTGGGTTGCGGGCACATACCCAGTGGGGAGTGTGCAGGAGGCAGCTGATCGATGTTTCTCTCTCATCGATGTTTCTGGCTCTCTATCCCTCTCCCTTCCTCTCTGTAAAAAATCAATAAAATATATATTTAAAAAAAAAAAAAGACGACGAGACCTAGACCAGTGGTTGGCAAACTCATTAGTCAACAGAGCCAAATATCAACCGTACAACGATTGAAATTTCTTTTGAGAGTCAAATTTTTAAAACGTAAACTATATAGGTAGGTACATTGTTATTAACTTCATTAGGGTACTCCTAAGGCTTAGGAAGAGCCACACTCAAGGGGCCAAAGAGCCGCATGTGGCTCGCGAGCCGCAGTTTGCCGACCACGTCCTAGACAATTACTACTTTCAGTGAGGGCCCTATCTCTGTGCTTCCCTTGCCTTCTCTTGTGGTTATAAAGAAGGCTGCTGCCATCAGATCATGTGAAGGCAGGACAGAGGTGGAAGCCTTCCAGTGGCGATTTTTTTAAATGAGCCCAGTGCTCTGGCCGGTGTGGCTCAGTTGGTTGAGCATCATCCCATGCATCAAAAGGTCGCTGGTTCACCCTAGCTGGTTTGGCTCAGTGGATAGAGCATCGGCCTGTGGACTGAAGGATCCCAGGTTTGATTCCGGTCAAGGGCACATTCGGGTTGTGGGCTCAATCCCCAGGAGAGAGTGTGCAGCCCACTGATGATTCTCTCTCATTATTGATGTTTCTATCTCTCTCACTTCCTCTCTGAAATCAATAAAAACATATTTTTTAAAAAAAGGTCCCTGGTCCGATTCCTGGTCAGGGCACATACTCAGGTTGGGTTGCTTGCGGGAGGCAACAGGTCAATGTTTCTCTCTCTCTCTCTCTCTCTCTCTCTCTCTCAAATCAATAAAAACATATATTTTTTAAAAGGATCCAAAATTCTTTGACATGCCTCCCTTCACAGGCGGGGTTCTAAGTGCTTTCCTCTAATCTAGGCAGGTTTATGATCACGTCATCAGTAGAGTCTGGTGCAAGTGGTGCTCTGTGACTTTGGAGAGGCTGGGCTTGGTTCATCCTCGCCCAAGTGCTAGGCGTGTACGTGAAGAAGCCCCCGGATCCCTGCTGCCCAGTTCAGGAGCCTCTGGCCACAGGTAGTTACTTACATTCACATTTAATTAAAAGGGAATAAAATCAACACTTCAGTTCCTCAGTCACACTGGCCATATGTCAAGTGCTCAGTAGCCACACGTGGCTAGTGGCCATCTTATTGGGCAGCACGGGGATGGCCTGTTTTCATCACAGGAGAAAGCTCTCCTAGACAAATCTGCTCCAGATGATTCCTGAGTGTTTGAATCTTCCCAGCTGACGCACCAGACATAGTGGAGCAGAGACAAGCCACCCATCCCCCCCGTGCCCTTATTTACATTCACATTTAATTAAAAGGGGATAAAATCAACACTTCAGTTCCTCAGTCACACTGGCCATATGTCAAGTGCTCAGTAGCCACACGTGGCTAGTGGCCATCTTATTGGGCAGCACGGGGATGGCCTGTTTTCATCACAGGAGAAAGCTCTCCTAGACAAATCTGCTCCAGATGATTCTTGAGTGTTTGAATCTTCCCAGCTGACGCTCCAGACATTGTGGAGCAGAGACAAGCCACCCATCCCCCCGTGCCTGGTCTGAATTCCTGACCTACAGGGTCTGAGAACATAATAAAGTGGGTGTGTCGTGCTGCTGTATTTTGGATAGTTTGTTATGCAGCTGATAGTACCTGGAACAAACGCCTTTGATGAGAAAAGAAAAGCTTCCTCAGAAACCGTCCAAACTGACTTCTGTTTGTGTCTCATTGGCAGAATTGTGTTGCAATGCCACCCCTACTGCAATGAAGGCTGTGAAAATACGTCTTTAGCTCTTATAGGCTCTTCAGGAAGGAAGACAAGAGGGAGGGGATGGGGCATGGGAAATAGGTGAGCTAGCAACAGGGTCTGCTACAACTGGCATATATCTATATCTATATCTATATCTATATCTATATCTATACCTATACCCATCTATCTATAGCTGCCCATATCTATATGTATTTCTATATATGTCTCCAGATTTATATATTGTATATCTAGTTATATATATATATGTATGTATATTCAGAATTGAAGGACCATGTGTCTATTTTAGAAAATAGAATTTTTTATGTATACTGTATTTTATTCTGTAAGAAGAGCTGCATAACAACAGCTACAGTCTATGCTTTAAATTTATGTATCATTACAATAGAGCCCTTTCCATTTTCCTTAACATAGTGCACAATAGATGAAATCTAGAATTCGTATACTTAAAGCTCACAGAGACTTGAATGTTCTTCGGACTTAGAATGTTGTGAACACTGCGTCACTCCTAGAATCTGCAGCTGTAATCTCCAGCTGAGATCAAAATCCTCATCCTTGGCTAGAGAAAAGAAACTTTGAGATTTGATTGAGTTCTTGTTCATCAGGATAACAGGGATTGAGCAAGTTATAAGGAGACATTCTATCAGGCCAAGTTCCCTCAGTGGAATTGCCTGTTCCAAAGAGAACCGGGTTTGCTGAATATATCTGGTTATCTTTTCATTGCAAAGTCTTTTGAAGACTACAGGGCCCTCCTCTACTAACCCAAATGAGAAGCCACAGGAAACCCCGGTGAGAAATGTTTAAGGAAGAATTGGTTTACTTGGATTTTAATGACTCCGTGACTAGTTTGCAGGTGCTCCTTGTTAACAAGGTTTAAAATGTGCATGCTGTGGTTCATGTGGCATGACTGTCTAAGAGAAGTCAATCACAAGAGTGAGAAGAACAACATTACATTTGGATGTTGCCTAATTTTCAAATAAAGGTAAAAGGTTGATTCCCTAGGAATGAAATGAGCCTTAGTAAATACACATCGTGTGATGGCGAGTCTCCTGTAATCTGGTTTCAGTTAATAAGGAAACAGAATGAGAAGTAGAAAGTTTAGGACATATGCCTCTCAGAAATCAAGGTGGGGTGTGTGTTCATATGTGTGAATGAAGTAATCATTCAGGGCACTTTCAGGAACTGTCATTTCCAGTGATATTGGAATGTATTCCTTTACCAAACAATCATTGCTTTTAGTGTAAGATTCCGCTCTAGGACTTGTGTGCATAGGGCTGTGATGTCCAGTGACTATCACTTGCCCAGAGAGAGGAATAGTTATTGATTGTGATACCACCTGGGGGCTAATGTCAAATTCTTTTTTTCTTCATAAATCAAAATAAGTATTTAGCAGCCCTGCACAATTCCCAAGTAAATGTTAAAGAGTAATAAGCCCTATGAGGGGTCCTTAAAAGTGCAAAACTTGGATACAGGGAATTTTGTACCTTGTGACTGACAATGTTGGAAGGCTATGCACCAGGTTTTCCTTTTTTTGCAATCGATCTTTGAAAAAGAACTACATTGTTTAACTTTAGGGACATTGAGTTTTAAATGTGGTTTTTAAAAATTGAATAAGATTATTTAATCCAACCTTTTTTATAGATAAGAGAACGTAAAGTGATAGAAACAGGTGAAATTCAGATGTTTCAATATCTGCTCTCCGATACTTTCTCCAGTGCGCCATGGGGCCTCAGTGTGTGTGCTCGCGTTTATATTTATATTTGGTTTGAAACCCTCTCATACCTGAGCAGCAATAATTCATAAATTTTTGACATCTAAATTTCTGATTTAAAAATTAAATTTCCTGCCATTCATATTTAATCAGTACCTCTCAGATGATTGCTCTCAAATTTGAAACCTGGGATTATAGATCCCAGGGGGCATTCAGAAAAGAGAATTTGTGCCTTTTCTTTAGAGAATTCTTGAAAAGTATAGATAAGCTTGACAAAATTACAATTCATCTATCTTTAGTTAGACATTTTAATCTGAGCCAAGCCTAATATGCTTCTCTAATTATAGTGATATATTTTCCAAATTACAAAGCAAGACACATGGCCCGACACATGGTCTTGGAATTCTAGATGTTTGGTACAGTAATATTTGCTTAATGGTAAGCGAAATTATTCTCTGGAGCACATGAAAAATCAAGTGTTTCTCTTGGTAAGCTATTCCCAAAATATCCTACCTAGTTTCTTGCAATGTCTGTGCTTAACTAATTATAAAATTAAAAATACTTTTAAAATACCAAATGGAATTAATGTCCATTATAGAAAACAACCAGGAAATATGAGCAAAATAAGAAAACACTGAACAAATAATATATTATAAAATTCTTTAGTGCAAAGAAAGGGGCGTATTAATTTTAAATGCTTCCATACTTTCACAATCAAATCCCACTCTTCCTTGTTTACAACTAAAAAAGCCCAAACACTAAGAAAAAAAAAATTAAAGAGTCACCGAGTAAAACTTCTATGTCCTTACTAAACGCTGCCTGAGTTTTAGGAATCTGTATAATAAACATGAAATCGGTCACCCTACCACTCTCACCCTCATCTCATTCCACACACCCATCTTCCCTCCCTCCCTGCTCACACGCATTGGGACTTGAAAAATATCCCTTTTCAATTCGGTT
>NW_005360086.1:1788736-1790111 GCF_000412655.1 Myotis brandtii | reverse complement strand
GGGGCGGAGGGGGGGGAGAGACGGCAGAAGGGCACGAGTGTCAGGGCAAAGAAAAAGGCCACATCCAGCTTTTGCGTCCATAAAGCTCAAAGCCTCTAGGCCTATCACGTAAAGCGGGTTTGTGCCCAAGCTGGTCTACACAGCCGGCCCCGCGGACACCCCACTCCTCGACGAGTTTCACTTTAACTTCCTTCAGCAGGTTGAGAACGAACGCCCCACACTTTTAAGGGGAAGGCGGCGCCCAACTGATGGTTTCCCGGAATCTCGCCTTGAGTGCAGAGAAGAGGGGAGAAGGGAAGGCTAGGCGATGGGCGTTTCATTCATTGCTCCTCTTCCCCTCCTCCCACGCTTCCCTCCCCTAGACTTTCTCTCCCCGTTTCCAGTGCGAGTTTGACGTCGGTCTCCAGGATACCAGACAGCCAATCGTCTGGTTGCTAAGGGAGACGCGCGGCCAATCGGGCGTCGTTGCTACCTGTAATATTTTTAGCCGGGAGGGACTCTCGGTTCCACTCCCAACGTCAAGTTCGTGTATTTCTCTGCTGCAGGTTGTGAAAAAGGGCGCTCCCCACCCCTCCCTTGAGTCTCTCTCTCTCTCCCACTCAGACATATTTCAACCGAAAATTATCTTTAACGCACATTACAGGAAGGCACCGTGTTTAATACGTGTGTTTGTGTTCAAGCAGGCACTTGAAACACACGCAGAGATATATATACACGTAGATATGTTTGCAATTTGGCACGGAGGCCTGGGTTGGGACATTGGGAATAAAATGCAATTCTTCTTGCAGTCTCACCCCAGCCCTCCGTCCGAGTGCCCGCCCGGGAGGTCTGAAGTGGAATGCGGAGGCAGTTAAACTGTCACCCGGGCGGGAGGTGTGGCCTGGTGGTCTCCCCCCACCCCCAGCCTGACACGGCTGCTTGGGGTTCTGCAGTTGTCACCCTCTGGGTGGCAGTTGGCTTGGGCCCCGGAGGTGATTAATATTCAATCGATCGGGTGCACGAGTCCCCGTCACCGTTCGCCCTTTCTCTAGGCTCTCCCGGGTGCACGGGAGGCCGACCTGATAGCTTGCCCACGAGTGGGATTTTCCTCGCCACAGTCCCACTCGGGCAGGGCCACTTTCTGTAAACTCTCCCCTCCCCGCTCTCCCCGCAGCTTCGCCACCTGCTCCGCTCCCCTCCCCCTTCTGCCTTGCGCTCTCCGCCTCAACCCAGAGTCAGCCGCCCCACCCCGCCTGTCACCCTTACAGGCACGTCTCTCCCCCAATCCCTTTCCAAGTTGTGTGTTAATCCCGCCCACAGAGACTCCATATCGTCGGTTCATTGGCCACCTTGGAGCCCGAGAGGTGAGGCCTGGGCCACCCTGGCCCTCGCTGCC
>NW_005360086.1:1779600-1787713 GCF_000412655.1 Myotis brandtii | reverse complement strand
GCTGCCGGCTGCCTTTCCATCTCTCGTGGCCGTCCTCCCCCACCCTTCTCCTCCCCATCCTCCTCCTCCTCCTCCTCCGGCCGCCGCTGGGTTCCGAGGGCTGTGAGCTGCAATCTAATGAGACCCGACCGGCTGTTTATGTAATTGTCCGGCCTCCAGGCTCCTTCCAAACACCTTCCGCGAGCCCGCATCGCGCTCGTCCACACCTTCAAACAATTAGGCGTCATCGGCCGCCCCCGCGGCGCCCAGGCTTCTGGCGGGGACAGCGTGTGTAGTTTGGGGGCAGCCAGAGAGTCCTTTCCCTTTGTCACCACGAACATGGTGCCTGGGCAGATGGGGGCATGCCGGCTTGGTTTCTAAACGTCCCTTTAAACCAGCCTCGGGGTACACACAGAGCTCCTTCGCGACATCGTCTGTTTGCCCTTGATCTTTCCTTATCCCCACCCAGTGCTGATCCAGCACACGTTTAAAGGTCGACCTGGTCGGGCAGGACTCCCCGGCGTTTCTCTTATCGGGAGGCAGGGAGGTGGTTTTGAAAATCAGAATAAAACTCAGAAACCCAGCCCATTAGACAGGTTAATAAATAGTTTTGAAATGAATTGTTGCTTCTGTTATATGTGCTGTCGAAGAGGTATTTTTCAGAAAGATATATATGGCAAAGAAGAAGCTCAGTTGTGTGCCCTTCAGTATATGCAAGACCTCAACTGTATAGGATAATTCGGTTTGAAGCAGTCGCTAAAATGGCAATTCATTTAGTATATAGTACCTTTAATTTTAGCATAATGTACTTTGGAAATTAATCCTCCGAACTTCTCAAATTTCTAAATGTTTAACAATAAAGGAGATTTAAGCAGTTACAGTACATATTCAAAATGAACAGAAACACAGAATTCACTTCTAAATTGGTGAATAGGAATACTACCAACTTCTAAAATTGGCGTAGGTGGATGGGTATTCTGAGTATAGTTTTCAGTAAACATTCTTGTGTGAATTGAGGAAAGAAAAAGAAGGAATATGCTACATATTCTGGACATGTTTTTATTCTTAGAACTCTATTCAAAAACAAATATAGGGTTAAAATATTGTTTTAACTGTAAATCCTGTTTTCCCATGATATTTTGAAGTTTAATAAACAATTTCTACTATATAGGCCTGTATTTTGTGCTGATTATATTTTTCAGACTTTCTATCCTGTTAGACTTTTTCAAAAGTGACATTATTCCGGGGGTAAAAACAGGCTGTGGGACTTAACATTTAGCTCATTTGTACATGTTTGCTTTTGTTTTGTTTTCTTTAAGGAACAAGACCTCTCAAGGTGAAGGATAACCTACTATACCAGCACTTTGAATGAAAATTTGTTTCTCTGCCACAAACTGAACACTTTTTTTTTCCTCCGGTGTGTGTGGGGGGAAGTTGAAACACAAATCTAACTGTGGCATAGCAGCTATGCAGCTTGAAATCCAAGTAGCACTAAATTTTATTATTTCGTATTTGTACAATAAGCTACCCAGGAGACGTGTCAACATTTTTGGTGAAGAGCTTGAAAGACTTCTTAAGAAGAAATATGAAGGGCACTGGTATCCTGAAAAGCCATACAAAGGATCAGGGTTTAGATGTATACACATCGGGGAGAAGGTGGACCCCGTGATTGAACAAGCGTCCAAGGAGAGCGGTTTGGACATTGACGACGTGCGTGGCAATCTGCCACAGGATCTCAGTGTGTGGATCGACCCGTTTGAGGTTTCCTACCAGATTGGTGAGAAGGGACCAGTGAAGGTGCTCTATGTGGATGACAATAATGAAAACGGATGTGAGTTGGATAAGGAGATCAAAAACAGCTTTAACCCAGAGGCGCAGGTTTTTATGCCCATCAGTGACCCAGCCTCGTCAGTGTCCAGCTCTCCATCGCCTCCCTTTGGTCACTCTGCTGCTGTCAGCCCGACTTTCATGCCCCGGTCCACTCAGCCTTTAACCTTTACCACTGCCACTTTTGCTGCCACCAAGTTCGGCTCTACCAAAATGAAGAATAGTGGCCGGAGCAACAAGGTTGCACGTACTTCTCCTATCAACCTTGGCTTGAATGTGAATGACCTCTTGAAGCAGAAAGCCATCTCTTCCTCAATGCACTCTCTCTATGGGCTTGGCCTGGGTAGCCAGCAGCCGCAGCAACAGCAGCCCTCCCAGCCGCCGCCACCACCACCACAGCAGCAGCAGCAACAGCAGAAAACCTCTGCTCTTTCTCCTAATGCCAAGGAATTTGTTTTTCCTAATATGCAGGGTCAAGGTAGTAGTACCAACGGAATGTTCCCAGGTGACAGCCCCCTTAACCTCAGTCCTCTTCAGTACAGTAATGCCTTTGACGTGTTTGCGGCCTACGGAGGCCTCAACGAGAAGTCTTTTGTAGATGGCTTGAATTTTAGCTTAAATAACATGCAGTATTCTAACCAGCAATTCCAGCCAGTTATGGCTAACTAAAAAAAGAAGAAAAAAAATGTCGTAAAAGTTAAAAGTACAAGTTAAAATGCTTGGGCCCAAGGAGGGTTTTTTTTTTTCACCTCCTTGAGATTTTTTTTTTTAAGCGTATAGTAAAGATACATTCAAGCTTGGTTACAAAAATAAAACATGCATCATTTTTCATTTGCCAACCAAGCACAAAGTTATTTTATACTGACTGTATATTTTAAAGCATACTCCCAGATATACAGTATGGCCTCTTACAGTATTTAAGATATAGCAAGGACATGGCTGATTTTTTTCTTTTTATAAAAAATTGGCACTAATAAGTGGGTTTATTGGTCTTTTCTAATTGTATAATTTAATTTAGTACAAAGTTTGTAAAATATCAGAGGATATATATATTGTTTCTACGACATGGTATGCATTTATATCTTTTTACTACAGTGATCTGTGACAGCAGCAGCTTCATGTTGTATTTTTTTTACTGAAATTGTAAAATATCCATCTTAAAGACATCAACTATTCTAAAAATTGTGTACAGGATATTCCTTTAGTGGTGGAATTAAAATGTACGAATATTTGCTTTTTCAAAAAATGTATTTTCTGTTAAAGGTTTAAAGATTTTTGCTATATATTATGGAAGAAAATGTAATCGTAAATATTAATTTTGTACCTATATTGTGCAATACTTGAAAAAATGGTATAAAAGTATTTTGAGTCAGTGTCTTACATGTTAAGAGGGACTGAAATAGTTTATATTAAGTTTGTATTAAAATTCTTTAAAATTAAAAATGCTTTTTGTGGTCTTTTAAACCTTTGCCAAAGATCTATCTCTGGAGTTAATGACATTATACATGCTAATGATGCAGTAAGATCTGACTCATTGAATCCCAAAGGAATAATGGAAAGCAGTTGCTCTACTAGTGCAGCAGATAGTCATTTGCTACCTAAAAAGTTGTCCTATCGAAACTCCATAGCCTGTCCACTGCTTGGGACAGCCTTATTTTTTTGGCACCTCTCTCCAGTCCCTATCTGTCTCCCCTTGCTAGGGATAGTATGCTAAAGCTAGTCACAGCAAGCTTTAAAATGTGTCATGCTGACATCCAAGGTGATAAAATGAAAATCTCCCCTGTAATCTGAGAGGATTTATTTGAAATGTATATGGAGAGAGACCATTGGATCAGTTTTCTGTTTCTGTATAGGAGATGAACAGCTCATAAAACTTGCTTGGACAAAGCAGCTGACCTAACTTGACAAAAAGATTTAGGTCTGTTTGCTAATCCTTTTACTTAGAGTTCAGTCATTGTATGAAGTTGGAGAGTTTATGATCTAAATCTATTCAAGATTGGACAGGTTACTAAATATTAGCATTTGTGTGCATTTTCCCAGCATATTTTTATTTTTTTATGGCAAGTTGGATAGCCAACCCGCTGGCTTGGGGTTTTTTAATGGTTAGCCATTGATAATGTGTGTCAAATTGTAGTGGCTTGTTAAGGATGGAGTTTTTAAAAAAAGGATGACTTGGGAGGGACACGATTTAAATGAGTCATTTAACTGTTTAATTTCCATTGGTGCAGTGTTGACATAATATTGGTGACAAAATTTCTTGAGTGGGAAGAAAAAATAACGTTCTCTGTGCTTTTATAGTAAGAAACCAGCACTGCCTGGCTTACTGGTGAAATAAATTTGGTGTCAAATGAGTTTTTGGACATCAGTCTACAAAAGCCTTTTGTCTATTACCCAAGCAGTTTAGAGCAATAAAATGTTTTAAGGAAACAAGCACTGAAAATAACAGCTAAGCTTTTCTGTCAGCTCCATGGTGAGGCCTTTGTCCTCCAGTGGACAGAATGAGGCTACAAAGAAGTATTGGGATAGTGAGTGGAAGCGGCAGATCTGGTCTGCCACACTATCAATTATGTGCTTTTGTGATCACATCACAAAGTTTGAATAGCTGTAAGAGAACAATCCGAGTAATGGTTTTAAGCACTGTTTCCTGCTGGAGACATTTGGTTGACGTTGCCATAGGCTTAACTTGGAAGAAAACTGCCTTTTTATAAATGAAGAAAGGCTCAAGTTAACATACTTTTTCCTGAAAATTAGAATAAGCTGGTCACTAGATAGGCAATAGAATTTGTAACAATCTGGAACACGAATATATATATATATTTTTTTTAAAAAAAATAATAGCACTTAATGTAAGAATATCAGATCTTAGGAGGTGTATATTGACAAAAAAAAAAAAAAAATCTTAGGGAAATTTCGCCCTGGCTGATGTGGCTTGGTTGGTTGGAGTGTTATCTCCATTCACCAAAAGGTTTTGGGTTCAATTCCCAGTCAGGGCACATGCCCAGGTTGCGGGATCGATCAATGTTTCTCTCTTCCTTCCTTACTCTCTCTTTTAAAATCAATAAAAACATGTCCTTTGGTGAGGATTTAAAAAAAAAAATCTTAGGGAAATTTCATATTGGTACATATGTTCACTTGGCGCTTGAAAAGGACTAAATTTTATCTTGATTGGTTTTAAGAAAATCATTTGAGCTTGAGAGCTTTATGCTTTTTCTCTTTAAATAATGAACAAAGACTCTGTTTCCATGCTCGTTAGGAATGGAAGCTTTTTAAAAGGGGTTTTTTCTAACACACCTTAGAAAAGCTTAGATCTTAGTCCCAAATCTTTTTTCCCCCATTTGCCATCACATTGTTGACACTCTGTGTGGAGACTGTTTTGGTTGACAAGTTGATAAGTTACATCTTATTCGGTCTCTCCTATCTTTCTGACTTCAATAACTAGATACTTAGCAGCTTTGAAAAGGCCTTATCCTGATGTCCAAAATACTGCCTTATAGATGCATGGCTCATCGATGAGGGAAGAAGATGGTACTAAAAAGTAGCCCTGGGTTTAGAATATTCCTTTACTGCTCCTCTTTTCTACCTAAAATCAGGTGTCTTGTTCAGTCTTCTTTGAATAACTTGAACCTCTCTTAGATGGCAAATGTACCCCTTCAGTCAAAATGCCCCTTAAAGATAGTGACAGTATTTACATTGCTTCTTAGCTTCTGGAAGGTAAAGCTAAAGGTGCTCAGGGTTTTAAATAGTTTTCTAATGTGTGTGAGTGTTCATTCTCAAATAGGTGTCATGTACTGGCACTTTGAGAGACTTGTTAATCTAGCAAATCTTTAGGATTTAAGTTATTTTAAAATGTCACCAGCATAGAAAAAAGTATCTCTCTGGACAGACATAAGCTAATGAAGTAAAATGCTGATTGGAGAACTTCCTCCACACCCTTCCCCTACGCAAACAGAAAAGAGCGTAGCATGCACATCAACTGTATATCCTCACGTGACTAGAATGCGTGCTTTTATCAGAAGCAGGATAACAACCTGTAGTACAAGATCCGTTCAGAAAACAGCCTTATTTTTTTTTTAATATATTTTATTGATTTTTTACAGAGAGGAAGGGAGAGAGATAGTTAGAAACATCGATGAGAGAGAAACATTGATCAGCTGCCTCCTGCACATCTCCTACTGGGGATGTGCCCACAACCCAGGTACATGCTCTTGACCGGAATCGAACCCGGGACCTTTCAGTCCGCAGGCCGACGCTCTATCCACTGAGCCAAACCGGTTTCGGCAACAGCCTTATTTTTAAAAAATACGTTTTCATTCATTTCAGAGAGGGAGAGAGAAAAACATCTATGATGAGAAACACCATCCATCGGCTGCCTCCTGCACGCCCTCTACTGGGGATCGAGCCCGCAACCCGGGCATGTGCTATTCATGTAGTATGAACTCTAGGTGCCATGTTACATTTCTAACCTAGCGTGCAGAAGCAGGGCTGACTTGGAACTCAAACTCAGGTAGTCTGGTTCCAAAGTTCATGCTCTTAAACTCTAGGCTTTGTTCCCTCCGATTAGTTGCTATTGTAATTTGAAGTCAGTGGAATAAAGACCGTTTTGATGTATTAGCCAAATGACTTACAGAATCTCCACAAGGGAGTTAATGAGAAGAGTCTGGTGGAAGGTGCTTAGCCATGCTCAGAAGTCATGATGTTTTGAGAGAGAGACTTCATATCTCTGGTGGTCATAAACTATAATCACAGGCCATCTGGAGGTATTTTTAGAAATCATTAACAATGCTCTAAGTTTGTTGATTTTCTGAATTCAATTGTGTAAATTCTCTCAATTTTATAACCACAGGAGGACTCCCTCAGACTAAGGACTGCAGATGTAATGGCTCTATCACTTCCAAGTAAAATTGTCTACATTAGACCTGTAGCTATTTTTCCATACATTCCTTACCTGTGTTTATCGATAAACACACTAAGGAAAGGCTACGTAAGTTACCAAAATAGTTTTCAACAGTGTGCTTCTAGTACTTATGATTTATTTTAAGTTACTTTAAAAATTATCTTAAGCCCGGCCAGTGTGGCTCGGTGTAGAGTGTCAACCCATGAACCAGGAGGTACTGGTTTGATTCCTGATCAGGGCACATGCCCTGGTTGCGGGCTGGATCTCTAGTAGGGGTGGGCAGGAGGCAGCCAATCTGTGATTCTCTCTCATCATTGATGTTTCCCTCTTTCTCCCCCTCTTCCTTCCTTTATCTGAAACCAATAAAAACATATTTTTAAAAAGGATTATCTTAAGACACAGCTTTGTGCCCTAACTGGTTTGGCTCAGTGGATAGAGCGTCGGCCTGCGGACTCAAGGGTCCCAGTTTCAATTCCGGTCAAGGGCATGTACCTTGGCTGCCAGTAGGAGATGTGTAGGAGGCAGCTGATCAATGTTTCTCGCTCATCGATGTTTCTATTCCCTCTCCCTTCCTCTTGTAAAAAATCAATAAAATATATTTTAAAAAAAAGACACACCTTTGTAATTATATATGTACAGATGTTGTACTAAATGGTCTTTTTGCTTTTATTTTAAAACATTAACGAAACCAAATGATCTCTTGTTTCAAACTGGTTCTGAAAGCCTTTCTTGAAGAAATCAAAGTATATTTTAGTTTTAAATAAAAACTCACATTTTAGAAACTTAAGCTATTATGGATGAAACGTAAGCTATTATGGGTGAACTTACATTTCCTTTTAGTGTTGCTGTTAGTTTTGAACATGTTTAAATTTCACAGTAACCAGAAAAACCCATTTTAAAAATGGCTCAGAAGAATTTCTGGAGCTTCTCTATGAATTAAATCTTGTTATACTAAACTAGAGGCCCAGTCCACGAATTTGTGCACGGGTGGGGTTCCTCAGCCTGGCCAGTGATCGGGGCTGATCCAGGTTGTCTCGCCCAGTCCTGATCTGGGCCAATCAGGGCTGCCGGTCAGGGGAAAGGACCATGGGAGGTTAGCTGTGGGAGTGCACTTATCACCAGGGGGCAGCTCCTGCATTGAGTGTCTGCCCCCTGGTGGTCAGTGCACATCATAGCAACCAGTCATTCGGTTGACCTGTTGTAATGGTCACTTAGGCTTTTATATATATAGATGCCTACTATTTAGATTTTGGATTAGTTAGAATTTGATTGGATCAAATATTAATGAACACTTGGGATTTTGGAGGTTTAGACTGGGCTAAAAGTCTTGTCATTAATGGTATTTGACTTGTAAATAATAAAGCACTATTAATCATTTCTCAATATTTGAGTTTTAAGATTTGTATTTTAAAA
>NW_005360086.1:1768298-1779558 GCF_000412655.1 Myotis brandtii | reverse complement strand
GTAAGTGGAGATTTGAGATCACCTCACAATTAGGCAAACCTTAGAAGAAAACATTGAGCCAGGAGGCAGCCCATGTCTAGAGGCTATTTGAAATTATGGGTCTAATTTCTTCCTTAAGCAAGTTAAGTCATTTGACTGAGATGGCTCAGTTTCTTCATCTGCAAAATGGGTGTAGTGATCTCACTATACTTCCTCAGGGAACTAATCACCTTGCTATGAAGAGTTGTCATTGAATTAATGGAGCATGTTCTTAGGGGCTTACATATTTAGAAACCATGACATTCAGAATTTTGTCCATGTTTGTTGCCCTTTGAAATCAGAAAAGTAAATGAAGATGATAACTGTTTATTATATCAACATTTCGCTGTCCAGTCTATTCTTTGCACCAGCAGAATTCAATACAAATTCTACAGTAATATCCTGGAAGCTACTCTATTCATGTTTCAGTAATAAATACCACTGAGTTTGTAATTCTAGTTTTGAGGTGCTGAGAGGGAAACCAGTGTTTCAGCATTCTTTTTCATGCAATCAGCAAATTGATTTAAACCCAGTATACGAGTTGATGCTCCTTGTGGGAGCAGCCAACAACGTTTGCTGAAGCGCCCATGCTGCTGTGAAAAGTATTGAAATGGTTGTTCTTATTTAAATGACACTGGCTCAGAAATAGGAGCCATTAAAATGCAGCTCTGGTGGTAGATGTGTCATATGGGTGATGGCGCTGGCTTTATTTTACTGCAGGTAGAAAAGAAGAGGAGGTTTGCTTTGCAGAAGGGAAAAACATTGAGGACTTGGAAGGAAAAACACATTCCGTCTGGCATTATGAGTACTTTACTTCACTGGTAAAATATGACCAGTGTGCAGAACAGAGAACAGGTGTAAAATATTTTTAGACAAACCTTGGCATATATTGTAGGTCGCATCCCTTCTGTATACACACTCCTGTAAGCATTTCAAAGATAATTGTGGAAAAACCACATTTACAGAAGAAGCTAGACATTGCGTTTATGGTGGTTGTTTTTTGTTTTTTTTTTGTGCTGAGTGTTAAAGTCGAACATAAACTTCCTTCCCAGCCATGAGGTTGCAGCTATTTTTAAACGCCGGTTCTCTGCGTGCCCTTCCACAGCTCTTCTCCTCCTCCTCCCTGGTGCTGTTGAGAGCTGGGGGGCATGGCAGCGTGAAGGCTGGGCCGTGATGTCCCCCTGCACCAGATTCAGATTCCAAACAATTCCTTATTCCTTTCAGCTGGGAAGAAACGTGGCACGCATGGGCTCGGCGTCAGTCTCGTCTGGTTTCTAGGAAATGGGTATAAATCGGTGCCTCCTGGCCACTGTTAGAAAGGAATACATACCAAGTACTATCAGTGTGGTTGGAGGAACAGAATCAGAGGACCCTACAAATGTTGCCCATTTTAGTCCAGAGTCCAGGTGGCCTAGGACAGTGGTTCTCAACCTTCTGGCCCTTTAAATACAGTTCCTCATGTTGTGACCCAACCATAAAATTATTTTCGTTGCTACTTCACAACTGTAATGTTGCTACTGTTATGAATCGTCATGCAAATATCTGATATGCAGGATGGTCTTAGGCGACCCCTGTGAAAGGGTCGTTCGACCGCCAAAGGGGTCGCGACCCACAGGTTGAGAACCGCTGGCCTAGGACATAGGTTCAGTCGTTGCAGGCACAGTCCCTTTTCTGTTCTGAACTAAATGCCGGCACCCCGCCACCATCCATAAAGCCGTTGCTAGTAAGGATGAAGGTTGGACTTGAGAGTTGTTTTGTAAGGAGCGGGGCACGCCTGTACTCTTCTCACTCTGGTTCCATCCAGATCTGCCTACTCCCCTCAGAGCTCTTTTCCCAAAACAGGAATCCTCCTTGTTGTGTAAACTACCTGCCGTTCTGAAGTTCCCTAGAGCCCTGGTGACTGGCTGTCAGCTCGCTCTGTTTCGGGGAAACATGATGGGGATCCCTAAACCATTTCAACACAACGCCTAAGGTAGCTGCAATCCCTGGGAAGCTTCCTGGCAACGGAGGTGTCACCAGAGGCCCTTTAACTATAACGACTTTGAGAACAGCCCGGTGTTCACACCAGCTAGGAAGGGTTTTACCTGGGGAAATGGCCTCTTTCTGAATTTTACAAAAGATTGTAGGAAAGGAAGGAAACTTTTACTTGGAACAAGGAGGCTCTTGTTCATCATCTGAACCATGAGAGTTAAAAGAACTTTCTAGGTTCAGTGTAGAAGGGATGAGGGTAGAGGGATGCAGGTGAGGCCTTATCACCCACCCCACCCCATACCACCCCCCAAAGCCTCTGCCAGAGGAGAAGGTCAGGCAGCAGGTAGGAAAGGGGTTTCTTTCCTGAGGTCCCAGAAAGGAACAGTGAAGAGGGGTCCCCTGTCTACACTGCCTGGGGGCTTGTCCTGGGGATCAGTTCTCCTCGATGGAGGCTTTGTGGTTGAGACCCAGACAAGTACCCCTTCCCAGGCGCACCACACTGTTCTGCTGGCTGCATGTTTGCTTCCAACTGCGAAGGTGGGCAGGTGGCTGGCTGCGCCCACGCCGCACACGCTGCCTATTGGAGTGACCGTGGTTTTCACACTCTCACAAAGTCTCAGGGAGTCCAGAGGAGGCTCAATGATACGTATATCGTATTTACTATGCGCTTAGATATGGTTCTAGACACATATTTTTAACTCAAATTTCCTAAGAACCTTCCAGAGGTTGTGCTGTTTTCCTCATTTACAAATAAAGAAATGGATGCAAACAGCTTTATATATATATATATTTCAGAGAGGGAGAGAGAGATAGAAACATCAATGATGAGAGAGAATCATTGATTGGCTGCCTCCTGCATGCCCCCTGCTGGGACCGAGCCCACAACCCAGGCATGTGCCCTTGACTGGAATCAAACCCAGGACCCTTCAGTCCGCAGGCTGATGCTCTATCCACTGAGCCAAACCAGCTAGGGCGTGCAGACAGCTTCTGACAGAGTAATGGCCAACAGAGCCAGGATTGGAACTGGGATTCTGTTTCCAAAGTCCATGGTCCTTAACCATTCATTACCCTCTCCTTGGCGGCCTCAGTAGGAAAGAACCTATTGCTTATTGAGGAGAAGTGATCTAAAGTGCACTTTGTGCCAACGTTCCCTCCCCCGAATGCCCAGCATGGCCCTGAAAAATGGTGGTTTGCTCGGCAACCCCGGGCTCATTTTAATACCAGCCTCTGCCCGGCACAGGCAGGAAAGGGAAATTTGTTGCAAAAACACAGGGGAATCAGATCTCAGAGCTTGAGGGCCCTGTGCTTGTTTTATTTACCCACATCACTACTACTGTGTGGGGCACTCAGGTTCTCTGAGAAGATCTTGACATAACTGAACTCTTTTAGCAAAAGACAGGTTGACTTGTAGCTGGTCTGAAGTCAGATTCTCTACAGGACCCCAGTGATCTCAAACCCAGCGAGGTATCATTTAAAACAATGCCTGTATTCATTCACTCAGCACATTTATTGAGCCTGCACGGGGTTAGGGGCTGGTGGTGAGATAGATAAACCTTTAGGAGCTCACATTCTAGCAAAAGATAACACACCCGCCCCAGTCATCATAGACAGAGAATGTGAAGGTGTGAATAAAAAGGGGTACAGATCACGCCCACCTGCGGGGTCTAGATGGGGGAGGAGTTATCAGGGCATGAAAAGTGGGTCATCTGGGGAGCATGGGCGCCCTCCTTTTTTCATCTGATGTGGCCACAGTGGGGAGAACGTGGGCTGCTGATGCCTGGGGGGAAAAGGCTGAGGAAATCACAATTAGACGCTCTGCTGCCGGCCCGTCACTCCCAGGAGGGACTGCCTTTGACTTGGGCCATTTTGGTGTTTTCCGCTGCTCCAAGCTTTGTGCGGAACCATTGGGACAGAGGTGGTCTGGAACGTTTGTATTCATCTGACCCCAGGTGGGATGGAGAGGTCAGGTGAGAAGGCAAAGGGAAGACGTGGTGGTGGTGATGGAGGGGAACGGCTTGGGCCAGAGGGGTGGCTCTGATTCCGTCGTTCAAGACCGAGTTTCAGGCTAATGCTTGTCCTAGAAACCTCCTCAGGCTAGAAGCTCCCTCTAGGGGTCACCTCATTTGGTTTCCTACCTTGAGAGACAAAACTTTTTGTTTTTTCAGTTATCAGGGTTCACAGCAGGGAGCACCCTTCCAGAAGTTGGTGTCAGTGGAATGTGTGTTTACAGCACCCACTCAGGACACCCCCAGATCACTCCCACGTGTCCCCTCTTCCCCTCCCCCACACCACACTCTAGACTTGGCCAAGGTAACAAATCTTTTCAGAACTCAACTGTTCTGTTTACTAGCTTATTTTTATTTTGGGGATGCTTAGAAATAGCTTTCCATTTTGAGCATAACTCAGAGTGAGACTGGAGGGAACTCTATGCCAGAAATGAACAGCCCCAAATAACTTTTCCCCTGGGCCACTTCCCTTGGGCAGTGCCCTTCCCAGGGCTCCCATAAGTTTCCTTGGTGGCTGAGCCCTATGTCATCGACTGAAAATACTGCCACAAGCTGGCCAAGCCCCTTCATGTGACCTGGGACCATTCAGAGAACATCACTTGCTTTGAAACAGAAAAACACCAGCATCTGATCCATGTCTCAACTTCACCAGCAGGGACGGAGGTCTAGGCTCCACCATTCCCCCTCCAGACTCCTCGGCAGCTGCCAAGAGCTCAGTAAGAATGTTCTATAGTAGTTACAGGGGCTTCATCAAGTCTCCAAATAAAATCACACGCAGTCACTCTGGGCAAGGAGGAACATGGGCTTTGGGGTCAGATTTTGAATTGAATCCCAAGCTCACCCTTGAACAGGGATGCCCTGTCAAACCTTCTCCGCCTCAGAGTTCCTATCTGGAAAGTCCTACTTGTCATGGTTAGTGTGAGGGTTATATAAGGTGCATCAAGCATTAAGCGCAATCCTCTTTCCCCGATGGAGTAACTGAACTCTCTTACACTTCTGACAGGAGCCTCAAAATCTCTATCTCTATCTCTCTATCTCTATCTCTATCTCTATCTCTCTATCTCTCTCTCTATCTATCTCTCTATCTCTATCTCTATTTCTATCTCGATCTCTATCTATCTCTACCTGTGACTTAGACTGAAGGTCATGGTCTCACCATCCTTAGGGAAGCTCAGCTGGCCTAGAACATGTCTTTTCAGAATCCCAGGCAGTAAAACTTTCTGGTGGGTTTAGCAGGGAAAAGGGAGGAAGCAAAATGGAGAGAAAGCCACACTTCACTATCCTTAAACCTGTGCTGCAAGATAGCATACATGTGTTAGATGCCTGGGCTTGCGACCTGGGCTGGGTTTCCTGCTCGGCCAGGGACTTTGGGCAACATTTTCAATCTCTCTGAGCCTCTTCCATCATCTCTAAAATGGAGAGAATATTAAATGGAGGTGAATAATATAGACCTCACGGAGTTGTAACTATTTAACGAGATAATGTATGTTGAGCACATATTAGGTGATGTTAGCTATTAGTAATGGAAATTATGAACCCCGCCACCCGGACACCTCATTGGTAAAGGGCACTCCCCTTCTGTGAGGCCTGGGAGGGGTCACCATCTGTGTACGTCTCACTGCTTCGCGTCTGAGTTATTGGTCACACCAGGAGCCTAAGGCTTTCCCCCCTTTTTGTCTGTTTCCCCTGGAGGTGCGTTGAGATGAGGAATGGTGCCTGGGATAAGGGGTCACCAGAGGACAATGATACCTCAGCGGAGTCTCTTCCTCCATGAGGCCTGCAGGGCTTGCCTCTTTCCTTCATCCCACACACATTCATCCAACGCCCTCTGTGGCCAGGCTGGGCATGCAGAGGCGACCCAAGCACATACTGGCTTGGCCTCCTGGAGGTCGCAGCCTCGGGTGGGAGATGTCAGATGGTGAAAGAGCAAAATCAGCTCGCAGAGGGTTGGGAGATGAACTTGGACGGTGTGTGTAATGTCTGACTCGGAGTCGTCAGCACTCGTGTCCCTTCCTCCCTTATGACCCCGGGTCCCTCTCCAGTTCTCGGTCACCCACGGGGAACGAAGACAAAACAGCCGCCCTCCTCCGACAGGACTGAACGCGTCCCGCACACCAAGGCAGAAAGCACGGGGTGGGGATGGGGACATGGTCACACCGTCAGGGCTCTGGCAGCTTCCGCAAGACCCGGAGGGCAAAAGCCACCCAAGCATCACCTCCCCCAACAGACATGCTTCGGGGCGGGGGGTCCGATCGGGAGGAGCTGGAGCCCGGACCTGTGTTCTCCTCATCTGCGTGGGGCTGAGGGCAGCCAGGGTGTGGATGGCACGGATGCCAGAGTCCCGTGTCCCGGGGTAATCTGGGATGTGGACACAGAGGCTCCAACGCGACCCTGAAATAGCAGTGCTGAGGGGCTCAGGAGCCAAAGAGGCGGGAAGGAAGGAGCAGGCTGGTCGGCTGGCCACCTGCCTGCCCGGCCCTCACCCCCAGGAGGTGCCCGCGAGGGTTCCTCCTCCTCCTGACACAGAGTGTCACTCGACCTTGGGGCACATTCCAGAATGAGGCCACAGCCAAAAATAGGGCCCAGGAGCCTGCCACCTATCCTGCCTGCATTACTCACACCTCCCTGCAGGACTCCGCCTCCTTGGGGAGGTGGGAGGAGACGGAATCAGGAACCGGAGTTGGGAAAAGGAGGGGACCCCAGGGAAGCCCCTGCACGGCCTTGGGGTCGGACAGCACACCGCAGGCCCGGGCCCCAGGCCCCGCCAGTGAATCCGCCCGTCCCCAGCTCGGTGAGCTGGGCCCACAGGCCTCCTGGCAGTGATGCGGGACTGGGGTCGGTGCCCACACGGAGGAGGACAGGACTTGTCGGGGAGAGTTTACAGAGCCGGGAGCAGCGAGGCTTCCCCAGGAGCTGTCTGGAAGGATGAGGAGGCACCAGGCTGATGTTTTGCTCAGGAATCTAGGGCGCGACGGCTTATGTGTGCGATAGAAATACCACGTCACGTGGCAAGGTCGTCAGACAGCCCTGGGTGCTGAGTGTGCGGCTGACGGGAGGCGGGCTCTTTGGCGACTTTTGGATCCCCATGGGATTCCACACAGCCCAGCCCAGTGTGTGTGTGTGTGTGTGTGTGTGTGTGTGTGACACGCTGGGAGAAATATCATAACATGAGCATTCAGAACTCTGAAGTCAGACTGCCTAGTTTCTGATCTTGGCTCTCTGCCCCTTAGCAGCTGGGCGATCTTGGGCAAGTTTCTTATCCTCCGAGCCTCAGTTTCCCCACCTACCAATTAGCCCCCGCCTCAGACCGTTGTGATGGAGATGGCAAGACAGGATGTCCAGTCCCGTCGCACAGTGAGTGCCCACTCCCTGTTGATGTTATAACAGGACAGCTGGACACAGGGCGTTCTCCCAGGCGAAGGAAATCACCGCGTGGCTGTGCATTCATTCTGTCCCTCCCGGGTGCCGCCCCGGGTCCCTGCTCTCTGGCCCCACTGTCCAGGGGGTGACATCAGAGTATGGAGCAGCTGGCCAGACAATGGAGCAAAGTGTCCTAGGCGGCTGCAGAGAACGAGGGTGGAAAAAGCCATGCTGTCCTGCCCCAGAGGCTTTGGGGCTGGTCTGGAGACAGCGGCGCCAGACCAGCTTCTGAAGAGGCAAACAGAGAGCAGGACTGGAACAGGGCAGGGAGGGGCACGGGGGACAACAGATGCGAGGAGGGGAGGAGTAAGTGTCCAAGGTAGACAGGGAAGCAGGTGAGTCTGGCCTTGGGCCTGCAGGAGGGCTCCATCCCCCTATGTCCTGGGGCCCGGGCTGGGCAAGTCTCCCAGACTGGGAGATGGGTGGGGTGGCCTTCCAGGTTACCTGGCAACCAGGCCCTTTCCTGAACACCTACTGGATGCCAGTTCCTGTGTAAGGCCTCGCCGACAGAGGACAGAGACTTAGGCATGGTTTCAAGGGCAGAAAAATAAATGCCATGCAGTGGATCCCGAGTTACAATCGATTCTAAATCAGCCCGTCCCTCAGTGCCCGTGTTCTCTGACTCCCAGCTCACCCACGTCGGGTGATGGTGTGGATGTCCTCTGTGAGCAGCAGGCGACGGTCTTTGAACCTGTGGAGCCCGAGCCCAGAAGGAAAAGGGGAGGCTGGGACCCTGGGCGCCTGCTCTTGGCCCGGGAGCCGCGGAGGGACCAGGGGCAGCCGTCTGTGCCGGGCTCCGTGTCCTAGGCTTTCCCGTTTGACGAGGTTAAAAGGGCCGAGCTCGCCAAGCCTCTCTAAAGAGCTCTGGCCGAACAGGTTTGGCTCAGTGGATAGAGCATTGGCCTGCGGACTCAGGGGTCCCAGGTTCGATTCCGGTCAAGGACATGTGCCTTGGTTGCGGGCACATGCCCAGTGGGGGGCGTGCAGGAGGCAGCTGATCGATCTCTCTCATCGATGTTTCTGGCTCTCTATCCCTCTCCCTTCTTCTCTGTAAAAAATCAACAAAATATATTTTAAATAATAAAAATAATCTATAAAAAAATAAAATAAAGAGCTCTGACTCCCCTGTTTTACAGACGAGGAAACTGAGGCTCAGGGAGAGTGGATACGTGTCAGAGCCCAGAGTCCGACCGAGGGGTCTGACCGCACCGGCTGGGCCTTCTCACTCTGCCAGGCTGGCGTTGGAGAGTGGCAGGGACCCCAAGTGGGGGGCAGCGGGTGGGCAGTGAGCCGGCCAGAGGCAGCCCTGCGATCGGACTCCCCTGAACCTCACATCTCCACCAGGTAGCCACAGGCTCAGCCCCCGTCGCTGTGCAGGTGTGGGGAGGCGACAGGTGCTGGCCTGTCCGCATTTACCCCTCAGGCTCTAAGGCCATGTGCTATTTATCCGGGCCCCTTGGCCTAGCAGCATGTGCAGCAGAATGACTCCAAGTCTCTGAGGGCGAGTGAGGCACTGAGTCCTCATCTCTCTAGGTCCCCAGCCTAAGCAGAGAGGGGCCGATGGCTGGTGCTCACACCATTTTTTTGTTGTTGTTTGCTAATCCTCACCCAAGGATGTTTTTTCAATTGATTTTTAGACAGAGTGGAAGGGAGGGGGAGAGACACATTGATTGGTTGCCTCCCACACCTGCCCTGATCAGGGCCAGGGATGAAGCCTGCGGCCTGAGGTACGTGCCCTTGATCAGAATCGAACCCAGGACCCTTCAGTCCTTGGTCAGTGCTCTATCCATTGAGCCACCCCAGCTAGGGCTCACACGACCTTGGTGGCTGCGTTTTATGCTCAGGATTTTCCCAGAGGCAACGTGAGCAGCTCCCATCCTCTGGCCTCTCCTCTCTCTTGGGGAGCAGCTTTTCTTCTCTGTCCTGGCCCCCTACCGCAGGGAGTTACCTCTAGGGAGGGCCGGGCTGCGCTGGCTGGTCTGAGCCTGATTCCTCCTCAGGCCTGTGGACAGGGGACAGGTGTCTCTTGTGCTTAGCTGGCTCCCAGCCCGGGGGACAGACACGCTGTGGGGGGTGCCATGCCCCAGGCTCCTGAACACACCTTCAGGGCAAGGGAGCAGCTGAGGCCAAAGGTGCTGCTGTCTCCGTCCTGAGCCGCATGCTCTGAGCGCCCTGGGGCTTGGGGACCGGGCCTCGCCCTGAGGTCCCCTAGGGAGTCGCAGCTGGGCAGCCTGCCCTCCCCGCCCCATTTCGGTTTCCTCCACCTGCCTTGGTCCACCCGGCTGTCATGATGAGGCGAGGGGCTGAGATACAAACCAGAACACCTGGGCCTCCGCCCACACCCCAAACCAGAACACCTGGGCTGCCTCTGAGGTCTTCAGAAAGTCACCTGACCCGCAGAGCTACAGGGAGCACCACCGTGAAGGAGGCTCGGAGTGCAAGGGGGGCCGATGTCAGCTACTCTCTCCATCACCCAGGTATGGTCCCCCAAGCAAATGACACCGCCCCCCGCCCCCACGCACACATTAGCGCAAATGAATCACACAGGAAGGCCTGTTCATACTATGAGCTTTTAATTGGCTTCTTCCTCCTACGTCTGAGGAAGAAACGAAGGCCCCACAATGAGCTTCATCGGTTTTGGAGGGGCGTGTGCAGAACGAAGGGCTGCGGAGGGACTGGGGGGCAGCGGCAGAGCTGACAGGGGTTCCCGAATCCTTCACGTAGTGGCGGGTGGCTGGACCTGCACAGGAAGTCCAAAAACAAAATCTCCAGCAAGCTGCCGCATCTCACACAGCCTCCCTCTAGGCCCTGCAGCTCCCGAGGCCACCACCAGGTGGGAGCATTGAGCAGCATTCCTTCCCCTCCCCAGCCCGCCTCCCTCCTCCCTCCTCCCTCCTCATTCCTCCACCAGCCCCCTTCCCTGCTTGCTTTTCCTCTTCCTTCATTTCTCCTCCTACCAAACCAGATCCTGGGGTTTCTACTGCTCTATTCCAAGGAAGCCAGTGGCAGATGAAAGCACCCTGTCAGATGGGACCCTTTGACATCTGGGAGGGCCGCCCGTGGGTCTGCTGCTGGCGGGACCCCCGGGATCTGGACACTGCGTTCAGTCACCGTGAGTTCTCTGTGGTCCTAGCACCTGGCACCCAGTAAATGTTCCGAAAATGTCTGTTGCGTCGGCCTGAACCAAACTGGATTAATAAATCAACAATCAATAACCAATCAATAAAGCCAAGGAGATGAAACACGAGAAACGTGTGTTCTGCTGGTGGCCTCAGAGACCGCAGGGCCAACCTGACCGACACGCAGGCTGACCAGCACCCAAGGGCGCCTGCTGAGCAGCCTCCACCCCAGGAAGGTGTGTGCTGGGCTAGACCAGGCCCTCCCACTTCCCAAGACCCCGAACATGCAGTGGTCTCTGCTCATGGTGGTCGGGGTGGGGGGTGGGGAGCTGTGGGGAATGTGTCCAGGAGTCCCTGGGCCCTCCTTCCTCTCCTCACCCACCCCTTTTGTAAACCAGCTCATTCCATGATTCCCGTGACCGCCAGGCAGCCTCCATCTCTAGAGCCCCGGTGGGTGGGAGGCTCGGGGGGAGGGCGGCTGCGAGACCCTTGGAGGAGGGGGATGGCCAGCACAGAGAGGGTCATGATGCCCAAGGCGATCAGTCATCAGGAATAATTTACAAGCGTCTACTGCCTTCTCCTTCTGTCCCCCTAAGCTAACAAAGATAGGAACCCCTTACTGAACCCGCAGACCAGAAGTTGATCTAAGACCCTCCGGTGGCTCTGTTCTGACTGATGTCCCTCTGCTGGCCTGAGACTGTCCAATCTGACCTTGCCCAGTTTGCT